>NC_061508.1:157074343-157151385 GCF_022539505.1 Lolium rigidum
GATTTGGCCAAAATCTGGTGATAACAGGGTTGTGTCGCGGTTGGGTCAAGGACCATGGCGTAGCTTCCGGGCCTTGGCAGGACAGCCGGCGTGTCTCGGCGATCAAAAGTGATGGCCTGCTCTGACCAGTTGAGGTACTGGGGGACCGGCGGCATGACCGCGTTCACCTTGAGGGAGCGGCGCTGTTGGCTCGTCCTGTCCTCCGGCTTCGTGGTGAAGATGATGTACGTGGCGTCCTCCGGCAGGTACCGCCCGTGGTGAACTTGGTTCACCTCATGCTACTTGGGGCTGGCGTTCTCTGAGCCAGCTTGTCCACCCGGCCCGCCGGCTAGTGGAGGCGGGGGTGGAGGCGGCGGCGGCTCACCGCTGTTCAACCGCTTGGTGAAGTTGCCATTGCGGGTGATGTGGTTGGCCGGCTTCGCACCGTTGTGGTACTTGCACGGCGTGTCAAGCATCTTCTCAAAGGTGAACTTTCGCTTCCAGGGCCGGTCTTGTTTCTGGCGGTGGCTTTTGTCAACACCCGGATTTTTAAGTCCAGATGCTTATTATGTCATTCATCGCAATCCCAGGATAATGTTGTTGCGAGGCATAATAGTCGAATATCACAGTCATTATTTATTACAAGCCATAGTGTCATACAATCTTGAATCACATGATTCATATTACACAAATAGTTGATCTCACAATCAACAACATACATAAGTTCATACATAGCGGAAGCGTAATAGTAACGGGACTCTCTAGTCCACGAGGCCAACATTTGACGTCGAAACCCCTAGTTGTCGTAGGCGTCCTGCTGGTCATCCTCGTGATAGTTCTGTTCCTCCTCGTACTCTGGCCATTTGAATAGCCAGGGACAAAGCCGTAAGTACTTCAAGTACTTGCAAACTAATACTATTGTAAAATGCCCATGAAAGAAACTAAGCTCTATCTTAACTTGCATAAGCCATATTTTAGTTCACCAGCTTGGATCATGTACTAACTAACTTAAGTGGGAACATTAGTGTCATTCCCACCTCATGGGTTCAAATACCTAAAAAGTCACCAAGTCACCATTCACATTTACTAAAGCTTTCAAAAATCTGACACCGGAAGCGTATGGCCCTTCCAACCGTCCGTAACCGTGGACACGGCTATTCGAATAGATTTACACTCTGCGAGAGGTTGCACACTTGTGCCACAACATTTGATTTCATCCGTCGGAATATCTCCGAGTCACCGTAACACAGTACGCGGATCATCAACCCTAACCTTTCACTTACACATCCTAGTATGAGCACCTCTCCCCATGAGCTTGGCCTCCCAGTGAAAACCAGCCGTTAACTCGGGAAGCGCACGAGGCTTGGCCGTACAATTTCACCTCAGTTCACATCCTTTCTCAACAACGGAGGCAGCCTCGGCATAACCCCTATGATGTGTGTTCGAGAGGGAACTCATACTAAAATCTATAAACTTCCGGTTAAGCCCTACCCATAATCAGGTATTGTGGGGGTACTCAAAAATTGGAAAGGTATCGCATTCAAACCAATATCAGGTTTTTTATCAAAAATCACCATCTTCTCTTGTTCACAATCAACTTCAAACTCTTCAATGGAATGCTTTCTCATTCCAAAGTTTCAAAATCAACCATTCACATGCTCCCATCTAATATAGTCAAATTTTAGTATTTTAGCACTAGCACTAATCATGAGGGGTGCTACTTTGCTTTGCTATCTCTTCTCATCTAGTAATCTTGTTCTCTATCCCAATTTTAGTTCATCTTTGGAAAACACAACAAGTAGAACTTGTATGGTGTACTCATAAGATAGACTTGTATAAAGAGAAGTAAGAATCATGGTGCCTTGCTCAAGGTGAGCTTTGCACTTTGCAAGAGTATTATCTTGCCTTGGTAGTTCTCTAGGTTTTCTCCTTCTTCTTCGGGGTAGAATTCTCCTTCCTCTTGGTAATCTCCGATGCTAGCGTCTAAATTTAGAATACGAAGTATAATCACCAAACAAGCTCAAAGGCTATACTAAACACATCATTACTTCACACAAACTATACTAAGCACACACATAAAATAAATAAGTGTATTGGTGGGTGACTTGAGGAAAATGCTTTCCTCTTATTCATATGTGATAAGTAATGTTCATATAGTGTTTGGGGAATAAATTCCTCTCATTGAAATCTTCTTAAGATTTAATTTCTCAATAGCAATACATGAATTTTATGTTGACCCAAGTCAACCATTCATCATCATTATTGAAGAAAATGATTTAAATGAGGTAGACCACCTCATACTATTTAAATCACCCTATATTTGATTTAAATCTCAAGTAATTCATATAAGAGAGTTTGAAACCAGGGGTCCAAACATCCCATGAATTCATGTGAGACAAGTTTAAATGAAGTATACAACTTCACATGATTTACTTTAATAGTTTTGGATAATATCAACTAGTTAAACTAGTCAAAGGATCCATTAATTAAACTAGGGCATGATCATGTAAAGTGACCACACCATTTTCTTGCAGAAACAATTAGTGTAAGTCAAATGTGAGCTACTAGAGTTGGAATTAACTTAATATCTATTTTGGTTGATTTTTAATAATTATTTGAAATAGTAAAAGTCCCTATCTTGTTATTTTTATCATATTTATTCTACCAAGAATCTGACCATGGGGCCAGTGGCATTGGTTAGATCTTTTCTTAGCTTTCCAACAACATAAAGTTCATCAAATTTGGTTTAGCCAATTTCAATCTATTGAATTTCAAAGTTGGAACCAGTATTGAGATTAAATGAATTTGGATAATTCAAATTTGAATTACTGGGCCACGCGGGAAAACTAGCTGGGCCCAAACGTTTAAAAACGGCCCAAACCAACCCAGTTCAGCCCAGCCACGGTCCACGAGACGCGCGGCGCGCCGACAGGGTGGGGTCCGCGCGTCAGTGACTCAGCGTCACCGAAACGGTATGTTTCAATCTGGCGCGTTGGATTAGAACACAGATCAACGGCGCACGTTCATCGTCGTCTCCGACGAGAACTGGCCACGGCACGGCGGGGGTAGGGGGTCGGCGAGCTCACCGTGGCTCCAGCTAGGGTTGGCAGTGTGCGTGATGAAGGTGTAGACGACGGCGAGGCAGCACTGCAGCGGCGGCGTCGTCAGGGGCGGCCTCCTTCTCCGGCGATTGCTGCAGGGCTTCCGCGGCAGTGAGGCGTCGATTGGGCGGCGGCGGTGGCTAATCGATCATGGCGAGGTGCTGGGGAGGTCGAGGAAGAAGAGGGGAGGGTGGTGGTGTGAAGAGATGGTCGAGGCGAGGCCTCCTTTTATAGGCGCGATGGTGGCCGAGGTGCTGCGGCGAGGTCGACCGGGCGCGGCTTCTCCGGGGGTCTAGGGAGCTAGGCAGCGACGCGGTCGTGTTCACCGCGTCACCACGGTCCTTGGAGCGTCAACGGCGTGGTTAATGGCGGCGTACGGTGGTCGGGTGGGCGAGTGTACTGTCGCGGCCGTGGCGGGCGCGTTCGTCCTCTCCGGCGGCCGTGGTCGCCAAGGCATGGCGTCAGCGTGTCCGGCGAGCTCCGCGTGGCGAGAGGAGTACCACGGCGCGCGGGCTTGGTCGGGGTACGGCGGTGTACGGCGAACGCCGCGTGTCTGTGCCGCGCGTGTCCGTGCACGACGACGTCACCATGCCGCTCGCGGCGCGCCAGGGACGTCGTGGGCGCGTGTCGTCCGGGGCGTGTCGTCGTCCTCGCGATCCAGGGCTGGTACTGGCGATCTTCTGGGATCCTTGGCGATCTCCTGGACATGGTGGCGAGGCCGATCGTGGAGGGAAAGAGAGGGGGAGGTGTCGAGGTGCGACGTGGCCGGCATGGCCATGTCTACGCCATGGCTGCCCTCTCCGGGTGGTTTCTTGGCATGGGCTTGGTGTAGGGATGTCCTCTGGTCATGGCTAGGGCAAGTAGTGGTCAAGGAGTGGTCTGGTTTGGTAAATTTCGAATTTGTGGTGATCTTGTTCTTGATAAAAAGTCTCCACTTTGCTGGCTCATATTTCTTGATCCAAAATGAATTTGGTATGGTGCCCTTGACAAAAGTTGTTCATCTTGTGGTGTACTTGGATGACATGCAAAGACTTGCATTTGTTTGGTTTAGAAATTTTGAAATAGAGAGGCTCAAAGTGGTGACCAGAATATAAAAGTCGGAAATGACCATTATCTCATGTGATCATATTTTCAAATTTGAATTTGGTTTAAAAGCTATAACCTTGATTCTCCAAGTTGTAATTACTCATTAATATCATAGCACAACTATTGGTGGAGATCAAATGGGTCTAGGGTCAAATTTGCACAAATGACATAGACCATATGTTAGGGTTTTTAGGGTTTTTCTAATATTTTATTTCTTTCTCTTTTTGGTGAATTGGGTTTATGATGATCACTAGATCACTCTAGGGTTTTGGAGTTCATCACAAACACTAAGTAACAAACATCATGGCATAGCACTCAAAATGCACAAGTCCTATGCAGGGTACTATATGCAAAGTAAAAGTTTTTGTTGGTTCTGAATTTTGGATACTAGGAAATGTTCTTCTTCTTTTATTTGAAATTTGAGATGTTACAAACCCTTCCCCCTTACAAAAGATCTCGTCCCGAGATCTTAAAGAAATTAGGTACTAAAGAGATCTGGGTACTCCTTCTTCATATCTTCCTCTCGCTCCCAAGTGGCTTCATCTTCGGTATGGTTGCTCCACTGTATCTTCAGAAACTTGATACTTCGGGTGCGGGTGGTTCGGTATGCTTCTTCCAAGATGCGAATCGGCACTTCGCGGTATGTCAGGTCTTGGTTGATATCCACCGAACGGTGATCGATGTTCTTGAACACTTCCGTCTTCTCGGGGACTTCCAGGCACTTCCGAAGGAGTGAGATGTGAAATACGTCGTGCACAGCCGACATTTCTTCAGGTAACTCCAATTGATAGGACACTTCGCCTCGGCGACTCAGAACTTTGAAAGGTCCGACATATCTAGGGGCAAGCTTTCCTTTTAGCTGAAATCTCTGCATTCCTTTCAGGGGGGATACCTTGAGATAGACAAAATCTCCGATCTCGAAGGTCATCTCTCGGCGTCTCTTGTCGGCGTAACTCTTCTGTCGGGACTGAGCGGTCTTGAGGTACTCCCGGATCTTGTGCACCTTCTCTTCGGCTTCGCGAAGAACATCAGGTCCAAATACTTGGCTTTCTCCTACTTCCGACCAGTTCAGGGGGGTACGGCACTTCCTTCCGTACAAAGCTTCAAAGGGAGCCATCTGCGCAGCTGGCTTGATAAGCTGTTGTTGTAAGAGAATTCTGCGTAAGGCGGACAATCTTCCCACTTGGATCCGTACTCCGAGTACACATGCTCTCAACATGTCCTCTAGTATCTGGTTGACTCTCTCAGTCTGTCCATCGGTCTGCGGGTGATAGGCGGTGCTGAAGTTCAGACGGGTTCCCAGTCCTTCATGCACTTTCTGCCAGAATCTTGAGGTGAACTGTGATCCTCTATCTGACACTATCGACTTCGGGGTTCCGTGCAGGGCGACTATTCTGGAGATGTACAGCTCAGCTAACTTTGGTCCTTGATAGGTGGTCTTGACAGCGATGAAATGGGCTACTTTGGTCAATCTATCCACCACTACCCATATAGAATCGTTGCCTTTGCTGGATTTGGGTAAACCAGTGATAAAGTCCATTCCTACCGAGTCCCACTTCCATTCCGGTATCTGCAAGGGTTGCAGCAGTCCTGCGGGTCGCTGATGTTCCGCCTTGACTCGCTGACAGATATCACACTTGGCGATGTAGCTTCCTATCTCCCTCTTCATTCCATGCCACCAAAATTGTTCCTTCAAATCTTGGTACATCTTGGTACCTCCGGGGTGAATAGAGTATAAGGTGTCATGGGCTTCCTTCAGAATGACTTGTTTCAGATCTGAGTCCGATGGTACGCAGAGACGTCCTTTGTACCAAAGAACTCCGGCTTCATCTACAGTAAATCCTGGGGCTTTTCCTGCGACTATCTGGGTCTTGATTCCGTCAATGCTGGCATTTCCCTTCTGAGCTTCCTTGATCTGTCCCATCAAGGTAGGTTGTAGCTCCATGCTAGCTAAGAATCCTTCACTGACTAGTTCCATTCTAAAACTGTTCAAACTCTTGGTACAGGCTGGGTTGTTCTTCTGCTATCATTGAATTCAACTGACACGGCAGTCTACTCAACGCATCCGCTACCACATTGGCCTTGCCGGGGTGGTAGTGGATCTCCATATCATAATCTTTAATCAGTTCTAACCATCGTCTTTGTCTCATGTTCAGCTCCTTCTGGGTGAAGATATACTTCAGGCTCTTGTGATCCGAATAGATCTCGCAGCGATTACCCATGAGGTAATGACGCCACACCTTCAGTGCTAAAACTACAGCTGCGAGTTCGAGGTCATGGGTGGGGTAGTTCTGCTCATGCTGCTTCAGTTGCCGGGACAAGTAAGAGATCACTTTGCCTTCTTGCATAAGCACACATCCGAGACCAATCTTGGATGCATCGCGATAAACATCAAAGGGTTTGGTGATGTCCGGCATGATCGGAATTGGGGCTGTGGTCAGTCTAAGCTTGAGTTGTTGAAAACTCTCTTCACATTTGTCCGTCCATTCGAACTTCTTATCCTTCTTCAACAATTGGGTCATTGGTCGAGCGATACTCGAGAAGCCTTCTACAAATCTGCGGTAATATCCGGCTAATCCAAGAAAAGCGCGGACCTCGGTGCGGGTGGTTGGGGCTTTCCATTCTCGCAGCAGTCTTGATCTTTGAGGGGTCTACGGCAATTCCTCCTGCAGACAAGATATGTCCCGAGAATCCAACTTCCTTTAACCAAAACTCACATTTGCTGAACTTAGCATACAGCTTATGCTCTCTCAGGGTCTCTAGGACAGCTTCTAGGTGTTGTTCATGCTCTTCCTCAGACTTGGAGTAGATTAGAATGTCGTCGATGAAAACGACAACAAACTTATCCAAAAAGTTCATGAAGATTTTATTCATGAGATTCATGAAATAAGCAGGGGCATTGGTCAATCCAAAGGACATGACATTGTACTCGTACAATCCATATACGGTGGTAAAGGCAGTTTTGGGAATGTCCGATGCTCGAATCTTCAGCTGGTGGTATCCGGTCCTGAGGTCAATCTTTGAGAAAACTATGGCTCCGGTCAGCTGATCAAACAAATCTTCTATCTTCGGTAAAGGGTATTTGTTCTTGATGGTGACATCGTTAAGTTTACGATAGTCCGTACATAAACGACTGGCACCATCCTTCTTATCCACAAACAAAACGGGTGATCTCCAAGGTGACGCACTTGGTCGAATCAAACCTTTGGCTAACAGTTCATCCAGTTGCTTCTTCAGCTCCACAAGCTCTGCTGGGTTCATGCTGTAGGCTCTCTGGCTATAGGTCCGGTTCCGGGAATTAACTCGATGATAAACTCGATATCCCGGTCTGGGGGCATACCGGGTAAACCATCCGGGAACACATCAGGATATCGACAAACGACCCTAATTTGATCCAGAGTTGGCTTGGCTACGCTCTGGTTGCAGAGTAAACTTTCTAGGTAGCGGTTCGAGAGACATGTTCCACTAAGATACCGGTGCTACTTGGTCATGGTGATGGCTTTCTTAGCACAGTCAATCATTCCATGGTGTTTTGCCATCCAATCCATTCCCAGTACTACTTCCAAACCTTTGGTTCCCAAAATTATTAAATTGGCATAGAACTCTACTTCATGAATTCTGATGGGTACATTTTTACAAAATTTTCTGGCTTTAGTGGTTGATCCGGGAATTTGAACTATCATGACATGTTTCAAACTGAGGGGTTGAATTTTACTTGTTGATGCAAAGTCTTCAGTGATAAACGAATGAGATGCTCCGGAATCAAACAACACTACGGCGAGTGCGAGTTGACGGGAAACATACCCGAGTACAACATCCGGTGCTTCCTGGGCTTCTTCGGCATTCATGTGGAAGAGGCGGCCGTTGCGGTTATTGGGGTTGTTGGGGGCGAACTTCTTTCCGGTGGAAACGCGGCGTTGCTTGCTTGAGCGAGGTGCAGCGGTGTTGCCGGCGAGCTTGGCGAGTCTCTTGGGACACTCGTTGGAGTAGTGCCCCACCACTCCGCACTCATAGCAGGTGATAGTGGACTTGTCCTTGGTTGCGACCGGAATGGCGTTGCTTCCGGTCCTTGGGGTGGTGTTGGTGTTGTTGTTGTTGTTGGGAGCTCTGGGCGGAGCGCGGTTGAAGTTGTTGTTGTTGTTGTAGTTGTTGGTGTTGCCTCCTGGCCTAGAGTTTCCTCCACTCCGGTTCGGATAACCGGGGCGCGAGTTCCGCATAGGGGGCTTGTTGTTGTTCCTCGGGGTGAAACCTCCGCTTGAGCGGGGCGATACTTCGGGGCATTGCTAGGCCCACTCTGGTGCATCATGCGACGCTTGCGGTTCTCATTGGCTTGGTTCAGCTTGCCTTCCATCTGGATGGCGGAGTCAACAAGGGCTTCGAGGTCGGTGAAGGGGATGTTGACTAGAACAGTCTGCATCTCATCATGCAGTCCATTCAGGAATCTCTCCTGCCTCTTCTCAGTGGTGTCGGTCTCATCGGGGGCGTACCTTGACAGGGTAAGGAACCTGTCGCGGTATTCTACTACCGTCATGCGACCTTGCTTCAGTTCACGGAACTCATCCCTCATCTTCTTGATAAGACCCGGGGGTACATGGTACTTGCTGAACTTGAGCTTGAAGTCTGCCCAAGTCATGAACCGACCTCCATTCCTGGCACGTGTGCTAATCCACCGAGCTCGGGCAGGTCCTGCGAGGTAATGAGTGGCAAACAGGACCATCTCGTTTGGTTCCACTCCTGCTACCTCCAAGTTATTTTCCATGGTTTGAAGCCAGTCATCGGCATCGAGGGGTTCCTCCGTCTTGCTGAACACCGGAGGGTTGGTATTCTGAAAGTTCTTGAGCTTGGATCCGGGATGATCATGGTTTCCATGGCCTTGGTTTGCAAGGTTTTGCAGTGCTGTGATGTTGGCTTGACGTTCAGCCCTTTCAGTCTCCTTGTCTGCCAGCGGGGTTTGCAGCAGTTGCATCATAGCATCGTTGTTGTTGCGATTGGGAGGGGCCATCTGAATATACATTAAATTATAAGATAAGAGGGAAATTCTATGGTTTATTTTGAATAAGTTCAGAAACTTGTAAAAATTTGAATGCTTTGGATGACACACACAAACATTCATTCATTCATACCACATAACACATTACAAACTAACATTTCAACACTCCAATGGTTTTAAGAACCATTTCACATGCTACGATACAAGGGTCGGGATACCACTCATGCCTACATCAGTGCTCAAGTGCAGCTACCCTCGTCTTCCACATCGATAGGAACGACGTCATCAGGACCAGGCTCCAGAAAAGCGTAGTCCTCCTCCTCAGTGAACTCGTCCTCCTCGAAGTCGTCATCGTCACTCAGGAAGGCTCCTCCTCCCTGAATATCGATACCCGCTTCGTCTTCCTCCATCTCCTGGATCTGCTCCTCCTGAGCCTTCACCGTGGCCTCAAGTGACGCTATCTGTGCGCGAAGGCGTGTGATGGTGGCATCCTTCTTCGCGCACCTTAGGCGAAGCTTGTTGCGGTCTCTGGACAGCATCTTGATAGCATCACCATGGGTGGCCAGTGCGATGTGCGTCTGGTTCGCGTACACCCGAGCGTTGTCTAGATCCTGCTGTGTATGATACGGCATAAAGTCTAGGTGCTCGGCGTGGTGTCGCAGCTGCGGGTGCGGCTGCAGAGTCATGGGTGCTCCTGAGGCATCACGCCTCACCAGGTGAGCGAAGCGGGACGCAGCGCGGGCGTACCACATTACTGTCCGCAGAGGCGTGCCAATGCCTCTCGAAGAGCTCTCGCTAGTCCGTCGAGCCGGTTGCTCTCACGGAATGAGAACGAGAATCCTCTCCTGGTTGGGGGACTCCATCGTGCCTCGCAGATCTGCGGTGATGATCCACTGGAGTTCTCCACCGGGCTGATCGTTCACCCGAATTCCGTGGAACTCGGGGTGAAGTCGACCAAGGAAAGCGAGTGACGGCGGTGAGGTCATGCTCGAAAACGAGACTCCCACCGTTCCCGAGCTGATAGAACTTCGCGTTGATGGGTTCGTTGGGCTCCATCTGAAAGCGAAAAGGTTGAGTAAGTTAGAGAGTGAACAAGTGTGGCAAAATTTTAAGTAGATTCTATTAAAAAGAGCACATGATTCATCAAATTTCGAAATAGTCTCAAAGGCAAGAATGCGAGTAAATTTTCATAAATATTCACTTCATTTGATTTCCAAGTTAAGTTTTCATGAACGTCCATTCTAACTAGGGTCTTCTAAGGTCAAACAATGGCTCTGATACCAACTTGTCAACACCCGGATTTTTAAGTCCAGATGCTTATTATGTCATTCATCGCAATCCCAGGATAATGTTGTTGCGAGGCATAATAGTCGAATATCACAGTCATTATTTATTACAAGCCATAGTGTCATACAATCTTGAATCACATGATTCATATTACACAAATAGTTGATCTCACAATCAACAACATACATAAGTTCATACATAGCGGAAGCGTAATAGTAACGGGACTCTCTAGTCCACGAGGCCAACATTTGACGTCGAAACCCCTAGTTGTCGTAGGCGTCCTGCTGGTCATCCTCGTGATAGTTCTGTTCCTCCTCGTACTCTGGCCATTTGAATAGCCAGGGACAAAGCCGTAAGTACTTCAAGTACTTGCAAACTAATACTATTGTAAAATGCCCATGAAAGAAACTAAGCTCTATCTTAACTTGCATAAGCCATATTTTAGTTCACCAGCTTGGATCATGTACTAACTAACTTAAGTGGGAACATTAGTGTCATTCCCACCTCATGGGTTCAAATACCTAAAAAGTCACCAAGTCACCATTCACATTTACTAAAGCTTTCAAAAATCTGACACCGGAAACTGTATGGCCCTTCCAACCGTCCGTAACCGTGGACACGGCTATTCGAATAGATTTACACTCTGCAGAGGTTGCACACTTGTGCCACAACATTTGATTTCATCCGTCGGAATATCTCCGAGTCACCGTAACACGATGCGCGGATCATCAACCCTAACCTTTCACTTACACATCCTAGTATGAGCACCTCTCCCCATGAGCTTGGCCTCCCGGTGAAAACCAAGCCGTTAACCCGGGAGCCGCACGGGGCTTGGCCGTACAATTTCACCTCGGTTCACATCCTTTCTCAACAACGGAGGCAGCCTCGGCATAACCCCTATGATGTGTGTTCGGAGGGAACTCATACTAAAATCTATAAACTTCCGAGTTAAGCCCTACCCATAATCGGGTATTGTGGGGGTACTCAAAAATTGGAAAGGTATCGCATTCAAACCAATATCAGGTTTTTTATCAAAAATCACCATCTTCTCTTGTTCACAATCAACTTCAAACTCTTCAATGGAATGCTTTCTCATTCCAAAGTTTCAAAATCAACCATTCACATGCTCCCATCTAATATAGTCAAATTTTAGTATTTTAGCACTAGCACTAATCATGAGGGGTGCTACTTTGCTTTGCTATCTCTTCTCATCTAGTAATCTTGTTCTCTATCCCAATTTTAGTTCATCTTTGGAAAACACAACAAGTAGAACTTGTATGGTGTACTCATAAGATAGACTTGTATAAAGAGAAGTAAGAATCATGGTGCCTTGCTCAAGGTGAGCTTTGCACTTTGCAAGAGTATTATCTTGCCTTGGTAGTTCTCTAGGTTTTCTCCTTCTTCTTCGGGGTAGAATTCTCCTTCCTCTTGGTAATCTCCGATGCTAGCGTCTAAATTTAGAATACGAAGTATAATCACCAAACAAGCTCAAAGGCTATACTAAACACATCATTACTTCACACAAACTATACTAAGCACACACATAAAATAAATAAGTGTATTGGTGGGTGACTTGAGGAAAATGCTTTCCTCTTATTCATATGTGATAAGTAATGTTCATATAGTGTTTGGGGAATAAATTCCTCTCATTGAAATCTTCTTAAGATTTAATTTCTCAATAGCAATACATGAATTTTATGTTGACCCAAGTCAACCATTCATCATCATTATTGAAGAAAATGATTTAAATGAGGTAGACCACCTCATACTATTTAAATCACCCTATATTTGATTTAAATCTCAAGTAATTCATATAAGAGAGTTTGAAACCAGGGGTCCAAACATCCCATGAATTCATGTGAGACAAGTTTAAATGAAGTATACAACTTCACATGATTTACTTTAATAGTTTTGGATAATATCAACTAGTTAAACTAGTCAAAGGATCCATTAATTAAACTAGGGCATGATCATGTAAAGTGACCACACCATTTTCTTGCAGAAACAATTAGTGTAAGTCAAATGTGAGCTACTAGAGTTGGAATTAACTTAATATCTATTTTGGTTGATTTTTAATAATTATTTGAAATAGTAAAAGTCCCTATCTTGTTATTTTTATCATATTTATTCTACCAAGAATCTGACCATGGGGCCAGTGGCATTGGTTAGATCTTTTTCTTAGCTTTCCAACAACATAAAGTTCATCAAATTTGGTTTAGCCAATTTCAATCTATTGAATTTCAAAGTTGGAACCAGTATTGAGATTAAATGAATTTGGATAATTCAAATTTGAATTACTGGGCCACGCGGGAAAACTAACCGGGCCCAAACGTTTAAAAACGGCCCAAACCAACCCAGTTCAGCCCAGCCACGGTCCACAGACGCGCGGCGCGCTGACGGGGTGGGGTCCGCGCGTCAGTGACTCAGCGTCACCGAAACGGTATGTTTCAATCTGGCGCGTTGGATTAGAACACAGATCAACGGCGCACGTTCATCGTCGTCTCCGACGAGAACTGGCCACGGCACGGCGGGGGTAGGGGGTCGGCGAGCTCACCGTGGCTCCAGCTAGGGTTGGCGAGTGTGCGTGATGAAGGTGTAGACGACGGCGAGGCAGCACTGCAGCGGCGGCGTCGTCGGGGGCGGCCTCCTTCTCCGGCGATTGCTGCGGGGCTTCCGCGGCGGTGAGGCGTCGATTGGGCGGCGGCGGTGGCTAATCGATCATGGCGAGGTGCTTGGGGAGGTCGAGGAAGAAGAGGGGAGGGTGGTGGTGTGAAGAGATGGTCGAGGCGAGGCCTCCTTTTATAGGCGCGATGGTGGCCGAGGTGCTGCGGCGAGGTCGACCGGGCGCGGCTTCTCCGGGGGTCTAGGGAGCTAGGCGGCGACGCGGTCGTGTTCACCGCGTCACCACGGTCCTTGGAGCGTCAACGGCGTGGTTAATGGCGGCGTACGGTGGTCGGGTGGGCGAGTGTACTGTCGCGGCCGTGGCGGGCGCGTTCGTCCTCTCCGGCGGCCGTGGTCGCCAAGGCATGGCGTCAGCGTGTCCGGCGAGCTCCGCGTGGCGAGAGGAGTACCACGGCGCGCGGGCTTGGTCGGGGGTACGGCGGTGTACGGCGAACGCCGCGTGTCCGTGCCGCGCGTGTCCGTGCACGACGACGTCACCATGCCGCTCGCGGCGCGCCGGGGACGTCGTGGGCGCGTGTCGTCCGGGCGTGTCGTCGTCCTCGCGATCCAGGGCTGGTGCGGCGATCTTCCGGGATCCTTGGCGATCTCCTGGACATGGTGGCGAGGCCGATCGTGGAGGGAAAGAGAGGGGAGGTGTCGAGGTGCGACGTGGCCGGCATGGCCATGTCTACGCCATGGCTGCCCTCTCCGGTGGTTTCTTGGCATGGGCTTGGTGTAGGGATGTCCTCTGGTCATGGCTAGGGCAAGTAGTGGTCAAGGAGTGGTCTGGTTTGGTAAATTTCGAATTTGTGGTGATCTTGTTCTTGATAAAAAGTCTCCACTTTGCTTGGCTCATATTTCTTGATCCAAAATGAATTTGGTATGGTGCCCTTGACAAAAGTTGTTCATCTTGTGGTGTACTTGGATGACATGCAAAGACTTGCATTTGTTTGGTTTAGAAATTTTGAAATAGAGAGGCTCAAAGTGGTGACCAGAATATAAAAGTCAGAAATGACCATTATCTCATGTGATCATATTTTCAAATTTGAATTTGGTTTAAAAGCTATAACCTTGATTCTCCAAGTTGTAATTACTCATTAATATCATAGCACAACTATTGGTGGAGATCAAATGGGTCTAGGGTCAAATTTGCACAAATGACATAGACCATATGTTAGGGTTTTTAGGGTTTTTCTAATATTTTATTTCTTTCTCTTTTTGGTGAATTGGGTTTATGATGATCACTAGATCACTCTAGGGTTTTGGAGTTCATCACAAACACTAAGTAACAAACATCATGGCATAGCACTCAAAATGCACAAGTCCTATGCAGGGTACTATATGCAAAGTAAAAGTTTTTGTTGGTTCTGAATTTTGGATACTAGGAAATGTTCTTCTTCTTTTATTTGAAATTTGAGATGTTACAGCTTTCGCCAGCCGCCGCGTGATCGGAGACAGCTGCCACGTGCGCGGTGCCATATCGGCAGTCCGGCTGGTCACTGTTTCTCTTGCCGGGGTAGTTGTCGCGGCGACTCCCGTGGGAGGTTCCTTTGGCCGGCTTGCTCTCAGCCAGCTTGTGGTCGCCTTGGCGCAGTGGGCAAGCCATCAGCCGGCATCTTGCCGGCTTCCTCGGCCAACGCGTACTTGTCCGCAATGGCCATTAGAGCCACCATGGTCTTGGGCTTGCTACGGCGCAGCTTGTGCCACAACATCGTGTTGGGCCGGCAGCCGGCCATGAAGAAGCTGATGGCCTGGATCTCATGAACACCCTCACATGAGTTGCGCATCTCGCACCAGTGCATCAGTTACGCGCGATCCGTCTCGTCCGGGCCCTGTTTGCACATCTCCAGCAACTGAGGGCGACCCGGACGGCGGTAGGTGCCGGTGAAGTTGCTGACGAAGGCTTACTCGAAGTCCAGCCAGCCATTGACGCTGCCGACTGGCAGGTTGTTGAGCCATGTGCGGGCGGAGCCGACAGCATGAGGGGTGAGTAACGCACATCCCAGCGCTTGTTGCCGCGGACGATGCCGACTGCGGTGGTGTAGTCTAGCAGCCAATCCTTCGGCTTGGCGGTGCCGTCGTACTTGGGGTTGTCCCTTGGGAGCTGGAAGCCGTCGATGACTGGCTCGCTCAGGATGCGTGGCCCGAAGCACTTGGGGCCGGCAGGACCTTCATCTTCTTCCGCGATGCGAGATTCCACGAGACGGTCGATGCAGTCTCGGGCATCAGTTGGTTCGACGCGTGGGCCCAGCCTGGAATGGGCCGGCTGGCGCTGGCCGCTGGCTGCTGGAGCCGGCCGGTGTGGGCGCATGTGCGCCGGCTCGTTGGTACAGTACTCCAGCTGCTCCCTGCTGGGCGTAGGCCGGCTTTGGCTGGTCCTGCCGCTCGGGGCAGGGAACTCTTTGTGCCGGCTTCGACGGCTTGTGCCGACATGGGGTCCTCCGAGGGAGCCGCCGTGCCGGCTCGGGTGTGGTGATGATGACTCTGCCGTATCCCTGGGGCCATCTTTGGAGTGGCCGACCACATCAGGAGCCAGAGAGCTACTAGGGGCGTTGTCGGCATACCTTGGGTTCTTTCGCTGCGCGGAGGCGATGTGGAGCAACTCGGCCACCCGCCTGGTTTGGCGGCGCAACTCTTAGCCTTCAAGGCTGCTCAGTTCTTCTGCGTCGGCTTCCACCGCGCGCACGTTCTTCTAGGGGGTGTTGTAGACCGGAAGCTCCATGGAAGCAGTCGGCGATTCTGCGCCGTCACAGTCAACCTCCGCGTCGAGGCCGCCTCCCCTGCGGCGGATCTGGACGGCTCAGCTGGGGTTGTTGCTGGCTGGTGTGAAGCCGTGGGCGCGGTCGTACTCGCGCCGTGTGATCTCCAGCTGGCGCTTGGCAGCCTCCACTTCTTCCGCCTGATTCAGGAGGAGTAGGCGGTGTGCCTCCAAGTCCGTCTCGATGGTGGTGCGATCTGTGCCGGCTGTGAGCGGAGCGCTCAGCTTTTCCCTAGCTTCATCCAGCCGGGATGGTGGTGGCGGGGCCTTTGGGCCGCTACCTGATGCGCCACCATCCGTTGGCTTCGCGCTCGAGTGGTGGGAGGCGGCTCGCGCCGCATGTGTTCTTGGTGATGTTCTCGTCACCGGTGGCCATGACATCCTGCATGACGTAGGGGCTGGTGAAGTTGATGCAGACGCCGGCTCCGGGATGAGGGCCGGCGCAGCGCTGCACCTGCCGTGCGTAGCGCGACGGTGGCGACGTAGACGTCGTGCGCACCGAAGGTGATGATGCCGCCACCGGCAGGGAAGGGCCTGTCGGCGAAGTAGCCAGCGTTGTCACTGATGAAGTCGATGGAGCCGAATCTCCAGACAAGGCCTGAAGCGACCCGCTCGCCGGTGGTGATGGTGAGGCCCGTCTGGAAGAAGACACCGGTCGCAGATGCTGAAGGACCCACGGTGGGCGCCAAATGTTGTGGTATCGTCACGGCATAAGCCATGGGGTGGCTCAAGTCGAGTGGTTCTGTATTTGGCGTACGGCGGTTTCCGGATGCGGGTATGAGAACGAGCGACACAAGCGACGTACCCAGGTTCGGGACCCTCGTATGGAGGTAAATCCCCTACTCATGCTCTAGAGTGTATATGATGTGAGACAGTACAATGGTGCTCCTTGAGCTGTATCCGGCTGGGAAGAGGGCTCGACATAGACGAAGGCCTCTCTCCCGAGCGGTGCTAAGTGTGAAGTGAGAATGGATCGATCGTCCCCGTGCAAGGGGTGGTAGTCCAGCTTATATAGAGCCTGGAACATTACAAAGAAGTCCCTACAGCCTATGGTGCCGGTTCCGCTGGCTCCGGCTCCTTCGCGCCTTCCCGAGGCACCATGCCGCCCTGCCTTGTCCTTCCTATCACGCCTGGCAGGGACGAGACGTGCCAAGGGCAGCATGACGTAGGCGAATCTAGCCTCCAGCCGTAGCCTGTGGCCACTAGCCTGCGCCGCCCGTAGCCTGCGTCGCCCGGGGAAGCCGGGCCATGATGGCTTCTCTAGAGGCGGGGCACTGTTTCTCTACAGTGCCCCCTTATCCGTGGGATTTGATGCCCTTCGTGGACTTTTTGGACCCAGATGACCTTTCCGGAGTCTTTTCCTGCAAGGTTCAGCAACTCCGAGCCGGCCAGGGGAAACTGGAACCAAGCCGGACATGACATGTAGAAGCCGGCCCTGGCCGTGGTTCAATCGACACGACCAAGCCAGCGTAGACCTGGTTTCAGCCGGCCCACAAGGCGGCCGGCCACGGCTCCAGCCGGCTGCTCCTCAGCCGGCCTTTGTCGTGGGCCAGCCGGCCCCTGAGCCAACTATTCCCAGTATTTTGCCATACCTGGGGTCTTTGTAGGGGGGATGGCCCCCAGTAGGACAAAGACATGGCAAACTTTCCCTGTTTTAGCTATCAAGATACCGGGTTAAGGATTAATCCGGATAACCAAGTTAAGCTGTTTACAACCAAGTGAAACTATACCGGTATCCCAAGAGGGGTATACTGGAATGCGGTTAACTAGAGAAGAAGCCGGAGTACCGGCAGGAGCTCAACTGTAGCATGTCGGCATTCTGGTCAAAGATTCCATAAGGACTAGAGGACAAAGATGAGCGAAGCACATCAGCTTTAATCGAAGCTCTGAAGCCAAAGTAGAAGGTGACGTAAAAGCTACTGGAAGAGGTCATCGCTCCCTGATTAAAGATAGGACCGGTGTCATTGAGACCAAAGAAGCTTTATAAAGTAGCTTAGCTCATCAAAGATGCCATTAGGGTTTTTTCCCTTGTAATCCACCCTCTCCCCTATGTAAGGAGAGGGGGCACACCCCTGCGCGGGATGGATCGCTAGTTAATAGTAGAGAGAAGTAGAGCAGGATAGAGGTGCTCACCTTGTAGTCCGTACGGTCTTCAACCTCTGGCCAAGGGCCAAGTTCATCAATCTATACCGGAATTTCTTCCCAAATCCTTTACCTTGTTACCAAAACCCTCCCCCGAATCCTCTAGCGCACATTCGGCCCCAACTTAAGCCATCCTATGGCATCTGTCTGTTCACCATGACGAAAGTTGGCGCCCACCGTGGGGCCAGCAGCTGCGCTTGCTGGAGTTCATATTCAGGCGGGCATCCTCACCGTCTCCGGCCAGCGCGTGGTCTCCGGCCTCGTCTACTGCCTCGGCTCGCTAGACTTCATCAACGACAATGCGGGCTGCTTCGCCAACGGCGGTCGCTACTCGCAGAATGGCCGCATCCTCGAGTTCGGCTGCCACCGCATCTACCTCGGCACCATCAAGGAGCGCCAGTACCCCTCGCCGGTGCTGGTGGCGCCGGATCCGCCAAGGTCTTCACCAACCCGCGGGCTGCGCTCCGGCCACGTTGCCGGCAGCGTGGAGGTGATGATGGCTGGCGCGGCAGCCGCCGGCAAGGAAGTTACGGCAGAAGGCGCCGGAAAAACCAAGTCTGCGGCCAAGACGCCGACCGAACGCGGCGAGGTTGTTGCAGGAACATCTGCAGCGCCAACGGAGACGCCTCTCCAGGCGGCCATGAGCATGTTGGCTACACCCATCGCGCAGAACATCGACCCCGCCGCCGTTCAAGCCGAACTGGAGGCGCAGTGGCAGAAGTTGCTCTCCGGCGGAGCGGACATCATCAAGGCTCAGCGAGAGCTCAACCTAACCCTACATGAGTACAACTCTGCCCATGGCTTTGCTTCCGTTAGCGCTCAACCTGCTAGAGTAGCGGAAAACCGGCTTAGAGGTCGCAACCTAGATCAGGACTTGCGCCGGGAAGTTCTTGCCGGAAAGAGCGCGTCGATATCTTTGAGCATTGTAGAAAAACCTAATTATAGCAGTTCGGATAAAACGATAAAAGCTGCTAGGGCTGCAGTAGAGATGTGTGAATCGCTTTCTGGCGAAGCTTTAGCAAAACAACAGGATCGAGTACGAGAGTTGCTTGATCAGATCGAGGCACAAAATGCTGAGCTTGCTACAATCAACAAAGCAGCTGCGGCTTCAAAATCAGTGCGTTCGGCAAAGAATGCCGGAACCAAGTCGCATGGGCAGGCGTCGTCCCCCCATCCCGACAGAAGAAGAGAAAAAGAGGTAAATGCGCAGCAAATGACTGTGTATGATCCGATTCTGGCCGGAAAACAACAAGCCGGGCAATACGAGGCTGGTAGAAAAAGCCAAGGGACAGGTCGTGGCTATGCCGGAAATGGATACGCCGGAAACGCTTATGCCGGTAAAGGTGAAACCGGGCAAAATTATCGAGCGGCAAGAGCAGCTTATGCTGAGGAAGAAATGCCTCTACCAAGCTACCGGCAGGGAAATGCCGCGGTACCGAAATGTTACGATGAAGCTTATTCTGGAATGGAAAGGGTCGGAGCTTACCGGAACCCGTTGGGAGAACGTGTTGGAGAAAGATGCCTGCAAGACCGGGATGCGAGGCAAAGGATGGACAAGGTGTATCTATCCGAAATAATCGAAGCCGAAGGTCCTCCGGGTCCATAGTTCTTTGGCCCGTGGATCATGAGGGAAGAACCACCGGTACGCAACTTTCAGTTGCCCCGTGACACAAAAACATACGATGGAACGACGAAGCCGGAAGATTGGCTTGCGTACTATGTAACCGCAGTGTACGCCACTGGTGGCGGAGGAACCGCGACAGGCGGAGGAAACCGACACTGGGCCATGAGAATCATACCGTCCTTCCTCGTAGGACCTGCACGTATTTGGCTTAGCAATTTGCCAAAGGGAAGCATAAACGGCTGGCTCGATTTTGAGGAGGCTTTCGTGAGCAATTTCCGCAGCACGTACCGAAGGCCAAACAGGCCGCAGCAGCTCGCTCTATGCCATTACCGCCAGAACAAAACAGACCGGGACTATCTAACCCGATGGAAATCCACGAGGAACTCCTGCGAAGGGGTGATGAGGCACAAGCCATTGCTTGGTTCTGCAATGGTTGCCGGAGAGGCTCACCGCTGTGGCAAAAGCTGCAGAGAAATATGCCAACCACTTTGGCTGAAATGATTCGAGTGGCAGATAGCTACACGTTGGGAGATCCGATGCAGCCGGTAGTAAAAGCTGAGCCGGCGCAAACGAGTCAACCGCGCCAAGATCAATACCGGAACAATCACCACAACAAAAGAAGGGAGGATTTTCCGGATCGGAGGTACGGAATGCAACAAGTGGCCGCAGTGCAGGACAATTCCAGCGCTGGCGGAAGCCAAAGACAGAAAACCGGATCGCAACCGTGGGCGGGTCCAAAGAAACAATGGGTTGAGAAGTAACTGTGGCAAAATGAGGAAAAATATACCATGGAATCCTCTATGGATCAGCTTTGCCGCTGGCACACGCCAAATCCGGCAAGACTGGCAAATCACTTAACAAAAGATTGCTCCTGGACCAAGAGGTTGGTGGAGAGAGGCATGATGAAAGATGCCAGGAACCAAGGTTTCGAGAGGTTACCACCACCACCACCGCTTACCGGAGCAAATGTGCAACCGGTGCAGGCTCAGCCAAACCGGCCGCAGCAGCAAGAAGTTCATCAGGTGGCAGAAGGTATTAACCAAGCCCCACCACCGGCACCTTTGGGCCGGATTGTTTATCAGGATCCGGACATGTGCTGTGTTGTGTTTGTAACAGAGCCGAGAGACCGGCAAAGTGTGCATTGCTGTTCCATGGAAGTGAACGCGGTGATACCTGCAGTACCAAAGTACATGATGTGGTCAGATCAAGAACTGACTTGGTCGTTCAAAGATCATCCGAAGGTGATGCCTAATCCGGGCGGATATGCCTTGGTGGTGGACCAAATCATGCATGGGCCAGTGTCGCGAGTCCGGTTCAGCAAGGTGCTGATAGAAAATGGGAGCAGCATAAACATCATGTACCAGCACACCATGCAAACGCTTGGAATAACACCAAACATACTGTAGCCAACACACACCACTTTCCATGGAATCGTTCCGGGACTGTCCTGTTCGCCGATGGGCAAAGTCTGGGTGGATGTGCTATTCGGAGGGCGTGACAATTGTCGCGTTGAAAACATCTTGTTCGAGGTGGTTGACCTGGACAGCCCCTACCATGCGCTGCTTGGGAGACCGGCGCTGGCAAAATTTATGGCTTCCACTCACACCGCGTATCTAAAGATGAAGATGCCGGCACCAAAAGGGCCCTTAACTGTGGTTGGAAACTACAAAGTGTCGCTCGAAACCGCGTCCGCCGGATCAAATCTGGCAGAATCGCTGGTGATAGCGGAGGAAAAGAAAAGAATGCAAACTGCTGTTGTGCTGGCTCAATCCTCTCAGCTCAACTTAGCGGCAATGAGTGGCAACTTGGGCACACCGGCTTTCAAGCCAACCAAGGAAACAAAGGACATCGTGCTGGACCCGACTTACCTAGAGCGCACCGTTCGTATTGGTGCCGGCCTGAATGAGCGTTGTGGTGGTAGTAGAAAGAGAAGAGGAAGGAAAAACCGTGCAGAGGCCGGTATACTACCTGAGCGAGGTGCTCTCCCTCTCAAAGCAAAACTACCCGCAGTTCCAGAAAATGACGTACGGCGTGTTCATGGCCGCTACAAAGCTCAAGCACTATTTTGAGGAGCACCCAATGAAAGTGGTGAGAGAGGCACCCATTTCGGACATCATGTGCAATAAAGACGCTAGTGGCAGGATCGCCAAATGGGCGATTCAGCTATCACCTTACGTACCGGCGTACGAAAGAAGGGATGCCATAAAATCACAAGCTTTGGCAGATTTCCTGGTCGATTGGGCGGAGATGCTGTACAAGCCGCCAGAGAAAAAATAGAGTATTGGAAGATGCACTTTGATGGATCCAAACTCAAGGAGGGTCTAGCTGCCGGTGTGGTTCTCACCTCGCTAAAGCGAGATCACCTGCGGTATGTTCTGCAAGTATACTTCAGGGCATCGAACAATCACTAGTAGGAAAAGCCTCATCAGTGGCGCACGAAAATGTGATTCTGTGGCGCACGGGTGGTGCGCCACAGAAACGTCGCCACAAAAATAAGCTTTCTGTGGCGCACCTGGTCGTGCGCCACAGAAATAAGGTTTCGTGGCGCACGGGCCGGTGCGCCACAGAAATAAGTAGTTCCGTGGCGCATGTGGTGTAGCTGCGCCACGAAACAAGTGCGCCACGGAATTATTTTTTGGTGCGCCACGGAACTATGTACGGTATACTCGATTTTGTGCTCCCTGGTGTATTATACTGGTTTTATACTGGTTTTATACACCGTATACAGGTTATATACTGATATAATATAGACAGATATAATATGGACATATATAATCATCACATCATCATCACATTACTTAGAGCCCGATCGAGTTATACATATAGCTCCATACAACTCATAATCCATGCAAATTAAGAAAGTTCTCATCATCTCTAGATACAAACGAAGTGACACCGGCCGCCGCCTACACTAGGATGAAATAGAGTACCGCCGCGACGATGGTGAGCAAGAGCGAGAGCACAAGGAAGGTCTTCATCTTGCTCTTGTTAGCTTGGTGCGCCCTCCACTTGGCAACCGCCTCGTGTCTAGTCGGGTACCCTTTGTAGCAGCTTGCCGCCGAACTTGTGCACCTGTTTCTTGCACTCCTCCCACTCCTCGTACACTCCCGGAACCCTCCCCTCGAACACGACGTAGTACGTCATCTCTATGGACACAAGGCATATTAGTATATAACGCAATGGAAAGAGTTAGAGGGTTCACATGCATACATATTCACAAGAATTAAAGCAAGGAAATAATAATAAACCTAAAAGAAATATAGCATCGGTATCACATAAGTAATATGGTTCAACGATAACGACTACAATAGTAACTGAAGTCCAACAACGACGACCACCGTTTCGAGCAAATTAAGCAAGTTTAGTTTACAACACGGTGCAAATTGTCTATCGATTCAAAGTAATGCTAGGCACACCGGCCTCGGTCAACGAGACGTCTTCTTGAGCGGCTCCGGGAACGGCTTGTACAAGTCCTTCGTCGTCCACGTCCTTCCATCACCCTCGCTTATGTAGGCGTTCTTCGATATCCCTCTTAGGCAACGCTCTGGCTACGTGTAAGAGCCCCGATCCGTTGGATACATCTTGTAAGATAATTTCCGAGAGCTTTACTTGGATGCGATGGAAGTCTTCTCTAAGATCATCATCACTGATTTCCCTCGACATTTTAATGGGGTCTCGCTTACTAGGTGGCAGAGACATCATCTCTCGCATCCTCGACAAACCCTTTAAGGTGATGGAGGACATAGAAGGCCTCCTTAATGCTGCCACCGGCTGCTTGATACAAGGGAAGTTGATCACGTGCTTGAACCCGATCTTTTTAGTGTCCGGCCTGATATGTTGCCCATTCTTGTCGAAGGTGCCTCCACTTTTGGAGTAGCCAAGGATAGCCTCATCGAGAACACCCCTTATTCTCGTGTAGTCTTTCTTCGTCGTCGTACTCGACGAGTCGAAATACTGGGCTAGTGACCACTTTGGATCTAGGATGATGAGTGTGCAGTATTTGTCCCTGCTCAACACATGCAATTGAAATGGAATGTTGGAAATGATCGGCAATGGAAGAAATATATAAGAAAGCATAAGTTACGACGGCCGTGAGCGGATGTGTACTTACTCGGGAAAGACAGCAGAAGAATGGTGTTGCTCTCTTTGTGCATGAGCATGAAGTTCCGGAGGTACCGCACCGCCTTGGTCCGTGTCCTTGAGCCGTCCTGGAGCTGGCTATCGCGCATGTAGTAGGGATCCGCTACCGCGATGTGGCGGGGTCTCTCTCTCGTTGATCTTCATCTGAAGATTAATCGCGTATAGGCGGACCAAGTTATAGTCGAGCCGTTTTGAGTGAAATAGATTGAAGACGTCCTCGAACGCTATGAAGAAGATATCCGCGGGGTCTTCATTGACGAAGTTCTGGTTGGACGGCACCTTGACCGAGAACACCGGGTAATTTGGATCCTTTTCTTTAAGAAGGACGCTCTCTTGATAATGAATAGAGTGCTGCAAAGGGAGCATTTGTCCACTTGCGAGGTGTTCCATGTCCGGAGGCAGTATAGGTTTACCAGCTTCATGACACCGGGGCAAGCCATCCGGTGTAGGTGGTACCATGTCGTCGGCCCGGATCCTCTTAGGAGCAGGCTGGCTCGAAGATGCGCCCTTCTTGGCTCCTCTCTTCCTTCCCTTCTTCACTTGACCTACCGGGGGTGCTTGTGGTGCGGATGGTGGTGCTTCGGGTGCTGGTGGTGCTTCTGAGGTTGCTGGGGTTGATTTGGGTGGATCCCCGATGATCGTCTTACGCAGCGTGTTAGGGCTGAAAACGGTAGCAGGCTTGACTTGAGCCGGATTGCCAGCCTCCGGAGGAGTGTCTTGAGAAAGACCCGTGAAGACCGGGCGCTGCTTCGTGACCGTAGGGGGACGACTAAGTTGATCGCCGTGTGTGCGGAAGGCTTGTTCATCCATAGGAGGCATGTACATATCTTGGCTGCAGGCGCCAGTGTTGATGTAGGCATCGATGTCATCATCATCATCTACATCATTGCCATCAAGTAGCGCCATGTCCTGGACCTTAGGTGGTGGCGGTTGCGATGCCGCCGCTTGGCGTACCGTGCGTCTAGTAGGCGGTCGTTGCGGTAGCGCTCCCAACAACCTGTTTGTGGCGTCTGGTGGTGACGGCGATCGTCGGTTCCTTCCGGGTGGCGGCGGCGACCGTCGGTTCCTTCAGGGTAGTGGGGGCGGCGACCGCCGTTTCCTTAAGGGTGTCGTCGGCGTTGGCGATCTTGGGCCGGATGATAGGGGAGGTGGCGCCGGTGCTTCTCTTACAACTCGGAAGACCCCCCCCCCAGACGAATCTGGTTCTTCGGCCATTTCATAAGCCATGAGGTGCAATCCCCAAGGGACAAAACCTCGCCTTCTTCTGTGCCCGGAGGTTGAAAGGGGGGATGGCGTAGCGGTACTCCGGCACTACCATTACCAACTTGACCTTCGCCACGTCTTCCGTCAATGTAGCGCCGTGCATAACGCGGGAAGCCATGACAAAGCCGCTAGCAACTTCCACCAACTTGCCGCCGGGCTCCACCGTTTGCGTAAGTATGCATTGTTCATCCCGAGTCGTGGGCGCCATGTTGGGCATCGTGAGATGGCAGTCACGAAAGGCATATATAGTTAAAGAAGATGACGCGAAGGAGTAACTAATGAGTTTACCTCCTTGATGGCGTCGATCTCGGCTACTCGTCGATACAAGGGCGGCGGTTGGGGGCGTCGATGCGACCGGCTGGAGCTGCGGCGGCGGTTGGAGCTGCGGCGGCGTCTGGTGGAGCCCCGACGCCGGCGTCGGGTGGAGCGGCACCGTCGGCGACACGTGGAAGCTTGAGTTGCTGCCGCTAAGGCTGGGCACATGTATCGGCCCCACTTGACCTCCCGCATTCCAAGCAGCCTAACCCCTCAATCAACCCGGGGGGATGATCCGCCGGATCTTCTCGTCCAATAACTTGTTCATCATCTCCGTGTTCTCCACGAGCTTTTCGGCCACCAGCTTCTCTAGTGACTCCACCTTCTTCTTCAGCCTCCTGAACCTCGGATTTATCCTTAGCCGATGACCTCCTCTCCAACTTTCTCGTCTTGGCATCCGATCCGTAGTACTCGGATAGCTTCATACTTGTGCCAAAGCCGGACACACGGCCAGCCGACGTCGGTGGCTTGTCTGGCTCCCTCTCCTTGTACTTGTTCATCGCCCCGTTGAAAGGCGTGTCCCACGGTTCCGTCGACCCCTGGGACGACGGGCCAGCCTTCGTCAACTCTTCATCCTTTAGACAAAGGAACTTAAGGTTAGCCCATTTGGCTTCATTGCCTAATAAGATGAGCGAAATAATATAGAACTATCCTTACCAGGTACTTCTCGAAACCCTTCACGTCTTCGTGATCCGTAATAAATTCCCCCGTCTTCCGCCTAAGTAGTAGCGGGACCGGACAAAGTTCCTAGCCTCGTTCATCCCGGATTTTGTGCCAGGGGTTTTCTTTCCCCGTACGTACCATCTCGGCATCCTCCTTGTCCCAAGTGGGCTATTTTCCTCGGTAACCGCCGCTTCCGCAATGGTGGGTCCCTAAGTTCAAATCCCGCATTTTCTTCCCCCAGGCGGTCCATTTTTTAACAGCGTCACTCTGTAAGTAAGACTTGAATGCATTAAAGTCTTCTAAGGAGAGCGACGGGTCTTTGCTACTTATCCTCTCCCAGCTTTCACCGGCCTCGATCTTTCCCTTCAGCCGGTTCTTCCAGCTGCTCAAGGCGGTGCTCATCTTCGTGAGAGCTAAAGAGTCCACCTTCTTATTTAACGGCTCCGGGAACGTGTATCGTTGGTGAAGCTTCCGGAGGAGGGATTGGGCGATAGCCTCGTTCTCCTTGCTTCGAGGTCCTGAGTTAGGATCGGCACGGTTTCACGGACGATGCACCCTAGTTGCATGCCGTACCCTTTGGCAACCCACGAAGGCTCCAAGGGTAGGCCACTTTTGGAGACTACCGTGAAATGATCGGTGACGTTGGCGAGCACTTGCGGCCTCCGATCCCTCCTTGGCCTCCTCGCCGTCCTCTTCTTCTTACCCTCCTGAGGATTGCCGCCGCTATCACCTTCCGTGCGGTTGGCCGCGTTCTCTTCACCGGCCGTCTCTTCACCGGTCTGGGCGGCGTCGTCCCAGGTATCGTCATCGTCGCCGGTGTCGGCGGCGGCCCCCCGGCCCTCTCCCTCGGAGGCGTGTCCCGGCCCTCTCCCTCGGAGGCGGCGTCCCGGCCCTCTTCCTCATCGTCGGGCGACTCGGCGGCGGCCTTCCGGGGCTGCTCGTAGCCCTCCCGAAGTCCTTGTTGGCCTCTCTCGCTTCATCGTTCCGGCTCCTGGGCTTAGAAGTGTTGCCCGACATGTTTATTTGCACTTCATTAAAAAGAGGCAACAAGTTAGTACAAAAGTCAACCAGAAAATTCGGCATGACTTTTGCTAATTTTTCTACGTAGGAGTGCCCATTTCTCAACCGAAACGGAAGTTAATCAACGCTTCGGGAGAAATGGGCAACTCAATGAAATCCCCGCAAAAATATCCACCATATACACCATATATCCACCATATCCACCATAAAACCGTAAAACCTGGACATATATTGCTGGACATATATAGTTCCTATTTTTTTAACCTGGAGCACTACAACAAATTAACCTCGAAGCATCTACAATACATCAAACAAAACCTGGTGCATCAATACAACTGGCATTATTAACCTAGAGCATCAATACAACAAATATTATTAACCTGGAGCATCTACAACAAATTAACCTCGGAGAATCTACAATACATCAAACAAAACCTGGAGCAATCACCTGGAGCACTACAACAAACCCGGAGCATCTTTTTAACCAACTCGTTAGCATATTTAGTGCAGCCAAGGCGTAGCTAATGACTTAGAAAAATGACTTCAATAGTAGGCAGTAGCATTTCATTCAAAATCAACTAGGCAAGTATCATTTCATGATTAGCTTGTTCATTTTTTCATTTGTATTAAAAAACCTAACAAATCCTAGCTAGCAGATAGCAATAAAGAACATCAACATATAAAATTCCAGAGATAATTAAATAGCGTAAGCTTGAGCATCATATGGAAATGCTAGTGTCTTCAAATGAAAATGCTATTACTCATAATTACTTAAATTTTTGGTAGATAATTACTTAAATTTAAAAAGGCAGTATATGCTTCTTCATAACCAAGAATACAAGCTTAAATTTAAAAAGGCAAGTATATGCTTCTTCATAACCAAGAGCAAGCCAACCAAGTAGCTACCGCCAACATGTGAGCATGAGCATCATTTACGTACGTAGAAACAACAACAACATTAGCTTGTTCATTTTTATTTTTATTCCCAAATAGTAGGTTGTAGCTTGTTCATTCAAATAGTAGGCGTAGCTTTTTTATCTCTAAATTCAAACAAAGAAGCATTTCATGTACTAGTAGCATTATTATCTTGAAACCCCAAGCAAGAACGGTATATCATGACATGTGACCAGTAGCTACCGCCAATATATTCATGAAAGCATCATCCAATGCATTATTTGGGGGAAGCAAAATTGGGGTGCTATAGGATCATAGGCATTCATAGGTTTGGGAAGTGGCCCCTAGCATCACCAAGCTATTAAACCACAACCAAAGCATTAATCATCATAATCTACTAAGATTCAGATTATAATGGATATTTACCAACAATTACTTGGCATCCGGCCATTCATTCTATGCAAACAAATTGAATCATTATGAATACATAGTTCATCAATAAATAGTTCCAGTAATTCATACCGACTCTCTCGTTAACCCTCTTTTAAACATTTTCAAAATTCTTATCATCCGTCTAAATCAAAATTCATACCGACCATCAAATTTCTATTTGACTAACACATCAAAATTCATAAATTGAATGTCCACATAAGCTATAGCAAGCACTACATCAAAATTCATACCGACCATCAAAATTCTATTTGACTATATGTATATGCAACATTGTCAATTGCTCAATCAAAATTAACTACATCACCAGCAAGAAATTAAGCAAATTGAGAACCAAATTGAGAGGCAGGGAGGGGCCGGGGCACAGGGGAGAGGGAGGGGCCGGGGCACAGGGGAGAGGGAGGGAGGCACAAGGGAGAGGGAGGGAGGCACAGGGGAGAGGGAGGGATCTCACCGACGGCGGCGCTAGGCGGTGATGGCGAGCGCAGGCGATGGTCCTCCTCCTCCTCCTCCCGCTGCCGCGGCGCGGGCGGGGTGGTCCTCCTCCTCCTGCTCGCGGCGTGTGCGGGGTGGTCCTCCTCCTCCCGCTCGCAGCCGTGGGCGGGGTGGTCCTCCTCCTCCTCCTCTTCCTCCCGCTCGGTGGTGCTAGGCGGCGGTGGCGAGTGCTAGGCGGCGGTGGAAGCTAGGGTTCGTCACGCGGATACGAATGGGGAAGAGAGAGATGGGGGGAAGAGCGAACCGCTCATTTCACCAAGTCGTAGTCAGTGGCGCACCTAGTTGTGCATGCGCCATAGAATTCTTAATTCCGTGGCGCACCAAGCGGGACATGCGCCACAGAATTAAGGAATTCTATGGCGCATGCAGCACTAGGTGCGCCACGTAATTTATCGACTTGGTAAACAAATCGGGCTAATGCCGTGTTCCGTCGTAAACACAAGCATTAGCCCGTGGTTAAGCCCATCGGTAGGCTTGGGTAACCCAGGTTCGAACCCTGGTTGCCCCTACTTTTTTCCCTTTTTAAAAATGTTTTTGTTACATTTTCAAGAAACAACACAACATTTAATAATAATTACTAGAGATTTTCAATTACAAATTACTTGTCTCACACACACATGTTCTTGTCTCTCTCACACACACATGCATGTACTTGTCACACACACATACACCAAAAAAAGATCTTCTTCGTCCCGGCTCCGAGCTCTAGCGTCTCTTCGCAATCTTCTTGCCCTTTCGGTTGTTGGCGGTTGAATACTTTATACCGGCCACCTTGAGATTTCTTCACGTGAATGGACAACCTTTAGAGGGTAGGGAGGTCTTCCTTCTTACTTTACTAGTAGTAGGCATGTCGAAGTGCCTCGTCGAATTCCTCCTCCATCTTCGGGTCACCGTTCTTGTCCAAGTCTTCCTCGTTGGCGTCTCCTTGCATTCCTATGATGCTCCTCTTGCCCCTCCTCACGACAACACGGCTAGGCCTCGACGGATCGGTGATGAAGAAGCATTGGTCAACTTGGCTACCGAGTACCCATGGCTCATTTTTCGCGGATGCGTTCTTCGATTTTGCATCGGGTATAACCATGGTTGTGAAATATCGGCCTTCTTTTTCGACCTTCTTGGCCCATCTCACACGAAACATTGGCACCGTCTCTCCACAGTAATTGAGCTCCCATATCTCCTCGATCCTTCCAAAAAATCTTTCCTTGACATTAGTCTCGTCATCGGCGTATGACAAAGATAGTTACTCCCGAGTTTTGATTTTCACTATTTCTGTCCTTTTCCTCGGTGTAGAATCTGTAACCGTTGATGTCGTACCCCGATAGGTCCTTACGTTATGCGCGGGTCCCCGTGATAAGGTGTATATGAGTTTTTCATCTTCGGTAGAAGGCGTATTTCTCTCGTGCTTCAACCAGTTGAGTTTGCTTGAACCAACGCGTGAAGCTGGAGTTGTGCTTTTTGGTTACGTCTCCCATCTTCCTCGGCCGGCCCATATCGATGTAATTCTGCTCGACCATGCTTTTGTGCTCTTGCACGAAAGGTTCGGTCAGCTTTAAGTGTTGTAGCGCGACCCGGTGAGCCCTGTCAAAGTCGTCGCGTCGATTTTCAATGCCGACATGGACCGAGCGGTAGCCCTCGCGGTGACCGACTCCAGCCGAGCCTCCCGAGGTGCGTCCCGGGTGGTAGACCAACATGATCCTCGTCATCCTCGGTGCTTAGATAATTCTCGCGAAGGATATGCACTCGTAGGTTAGAAACCCCTTGGCCATGCTTGCGTCCGGACGGGCCCTATTGCGAACGTATCCTTTCATGACACCGTTCGCCTTTCGAAAGGCATCATGTTGTGGAGGAACGTTGGGCCGAGCTGCTTGATGTCTTCAACGACATGGAGAAGGAGATGGACGCATATATCACGGAATGCAGTGCGGAAGTAAATCTCGAGCTCACATAGTATCACCACGATCTCATCCCGTAGCATCTTGAGCTGCCTCACGCCGATCGACTTCCCGGTGATAACGTCAAAAAGTTGCATAGGCCAAACAGCGTATCACGGACGTGCTCGTCCATTATGCCTCGGATCGCAACGGGAAGTATCTCGCGTCATTAGCACGTGGCAATCGTGAGACTTCATCCCGGTGAACCTCTTCTTCGCTACGTCCAGTATATCTCGCTTATATTCCCCGAGTAACCGTGAGGAACTTTCACTCCTAGGAGGCACCTGAAAATCTGCTCGAGCTCCTCCGGACTCGCTGTGAAGTGTGCAGCGGGAAGCCGCACCGCGTTCTTCTTAGCCCTTTTACGGAGACGTTGAGTCCCTTCCGTCCGATCATCATCATCATCATCATCATCATCGTCGCGATCGGGGCTTGAAGATCTTTCCCGATGCCAAAATGTTTAAGATCGTATCTTGCTTTCGGTCCATCCTTGGACTTCTCTCGAGTTGCAAAGAGTGCCAAGCGTACTCTCGGTAACGTTCTTCGTAATGTGCATGACATCGAGGCTGTGGGGCGTGTGGAGGACCTTCCAAGACTCCAAGTCGTGGAAAACAGACCTCGCTTTCCATACACCGAGCAGCGGCTCGGCTTCGGTCGCTTCTTTCCCGGCGCCGGGCACTCCTTCCAATTTTTCGAAGATCATCGATTTCTGCGCCGCTCCTCGGGCGTGGGGGTCCATCGGGCTCATCTTTACCATTGAACAGATCACCGCGTTTTCTCCACGGGTGATCCAAGCGAAGCCACCTTCGAGCACCCGGGTAGACGGTTTTCGAGGACCCGGGATCCCTTGGTAGTTGTAGATGCGGGGTATCGTCCATGCACTTCACACAGCCGTTGAATCCGTGGCCCACTACATATGCGTAACCAGGATAGTCCGTGACCGTCGTGATCAACGCGGCTCTCATATCGAAATAAGTTCTAGTGTAGGCGTCCCACGTACGGGGTGGCGTCTTCCACAACGTGTCTAACTCCTCTTTCAGCAGCCCGAGATACAAATGCATGTCGACACCTGGTTGTTTCGGCCCCTGAATGAGAATACTCAGGTGTATGTACCTTTGCTTGGTGCACAGCCACGGGGGTAGGTTGTAAGGCCATACAAACACAGAGCCAGGTGCTATGCGTGCTACTCGGTTGCCGAACGGATTGAGTCCATCGGTGCTCATACCCAGCCTGATGTTCCTTGCGTCGCCCCCGAACCTAGGGAAGGCGATGTCCAATGTTTGCCACTGTCCAGCGTCTGAAGGGTGTGTCAGCATATAGCCCATCTCCGGATCTTCTTCGGGCTTCTGCCTTTCCTCGTGCCATTGCATGAGCTTTGCTTCCTTAGGGTCCACGAAATACCGCTGCAGACGGGGAGTGATAGGAAAGTACCATACCACCTTTCGAGGTACCTTCTTGTTCCCAACCTTGTACCGTCCGTGCCCACACACCGGACATGTGGTTCTGTCCTTGTACTCGCACCTATAAATCACACAATCATTAATGCAGGCGTGGTATTTTTCGTGCGGTAGGTCAAGGGGACACACGACTTTCTTGGCCTCCTCGGTACTACTTGGCAATGTGTTCCCCTCCGGGAGACGATCGTGCCAGAATTTTAAGCTCTTGCTGAAGCCGGAATCGGTCCACTTGTTCTGCGTCTTCATCCGCAGTAATCAAGCGTTACATGCAAGCGCGTATCCCGCGGACGACACCCAGGAAAGATCGGAGTCATCCCGTCTTTCTCCATTTGCGACAGCTTGGCTCTCTCTCTAGCTGCAACTCTATCGTTGCTCGTCTCCTGGAGGAGCAGATCTTGAACATGAGAGTCCCGCAAGGCCGAAATTAGCGTGGTCGCGCTCGGAATCTTCTTCTTCATCATGATGATGTTCTCCGCCGGCATCTTCTTCTTCATGATGATCTTCTCCGTCGACTTCTTCTTCATGATGATAGTCCCCGTCGGCATGATGATAGTCTTCTTCATGATGATAGTCGTCTCGCTCGACATGGTCTTCATGCGCACCATTTGATGGGCCGGCCGCGCCTCGGTTGTCTTGCATGAAACCGCGCCTCGCCAGGTGCTCCTCCGCTTGTCCGGAATCAGGGTTGATCCAGCGCTCGAGTTTGCATGATCGACACGGACATCTTATCTCGGCGCCTATTGTTCCGAATCATGTCCTCCTTCGCGTCTATCTTGTATCTAGAGATTCGAGCGGAACTCATCGAGAGGACCATGCTTGCCTCGCAAATGGTATACATAGAACAGGAAATTAGAACCGCACCAAATGCACACACATGCATGGGCCGTACCTCTCCTCAAGGTATTACATGGAGTGGAAAAATTCGGCATGACCTCTCCTCAAAGTAGGACATATGGGTAGTGCAAAACTTTCCGAAACGGAAATGAATCAACATTTCGGCAAACATCCATGCACCACACCGGCACACACACAAGCGCTTCACCTGCAACAAGCATCCATACACACGACGGCCACACAAGATCTACAAGCATATGCATGTCTCCTCCAAGCATATGTATGTCTCCTCCAACTACTCACCTTCTAGATTCGATACCGAGACGAGACCGCGATCGATGACTTCGAGAGGAGGAGAGAGTATGGAGAGCCTTCTCCTCAACTCCAATTAAGTATCAACCAAAGTAAGTGTAATAAATACCCAAGCAAGTGAAAAGTGGAGTCAAAATGGTATGAGAGAGAAGGGGGGACGAGCTAGATGGAGGAAGAAGAATGGCTTGTGTAGTGTGGTAGGTGGGAGGTTGCTCACTTTTGTAGATCTGGTTCGCTACTTCTGTGGCGCACCAACCACAGTGCGCCACAGAATAGCTTATTTCTGTGGCGCACCGACCGCAGTGCGCCACGTAATAACTTATTTCTGTGGCGCACGAATACGAGTGCGCCACGAATACCTTATTTTTGTGGCGCACCGTCGCCGTGCGCCACTGAAGAAGTAATTTCGTGGCGCACCGAGGTTTGTGCGCCATAGAAATAGTAAAACCAATGATTGGGGGTGACAGGGTGTGGGGCCCACCAAGTTTTTGTGGCGCACGGTTTAGCAGTGCGCCACAAAATTAAGCTATTTCTGTGGCGCACCGAGCTTCGTGCGCCACAAAATAAGTTTCTGTGGCGCACCAAAAACGGTGCGCCACAGAACTAAGCTTCGCCTATAAGGGTTTTCCTACTAGTGAATGTCGCTGAGTATGAAGCTCTGGTTCATGGGCTCAAAGTTGCAAAAGAAATCGGCGTACACCGGATCATTTGCTACGGAGATTCAGATCTAGTGGTACATCAGTGTTCCGGAGGTTGGGATGCGAAAGATGCAAACATGGCCTCATACCGGTTTCTTGTGCAAAAGATTGCCGGATTCTTCGAGGTGTGTGAGTTTCACCATGTGCCGCGAGCAGAAAATGAAGCTGCGGATGCGCTCTCCAAGCTGGGCTCGTCCAGGCGAGAAATTCCTCCCAGAATAGCCTTGGCTCACCTGAGGACACCATCAATCAAACCAAGTCCGGAGTCCGAATCAATTTTTGTACCGGAGTCACACATTGTGCCAATGGACATTGACGAAGGAAACCAGGGGACTACTTCAGCCAACCCGGGGACTTCGGGATCTAAACCGGAGGAAATCATGATGATAGACTACATGGAGGTTGATGTGCCAGTTTTTCTGGTTCGGGAAGCACCAACTTGGGTTAAACCTATTAAGGAATTCCTGATCAACGGTGGCTTACCGGCGGAAGAGGTAGAATCGAGGAGGATTCAGAGAAGGTCCAAGGCCTATACCATCATCACTGGAGAAATGTACAAGCGAAGCATTACCGGTGTCCTCCAGAGATGTGTGGAACCGGAGGATGGAAAAGTGATGCTCCTAGAAATTCACCAAGGAGAATGTGGGCACCATGATTCATCCAGAGCACTGGTGGCTAAAGTGTTCCAGCATTGGTTCTACTGGCCCACTGCCTTGCAAGATGGTGAGGATTTAGTCCAGAAATGCAATGGGTGCCAGAGGTACGCCAAGCAAAATCATACCCCAGCATCCGGTTTAAAAACAATACCAATAACTTGACCATTCGCTGTTTGGTGCCTGGACATGGTTGGCCCATTGAAAACGGCAAGAGGAAGTATGACCCACATCCTAGTGATGGTGGATAAGTTTACCAAGTGGCTGGAAGTTAAGCCAATTACAAAGTGCGATGGGCACACTGCAGTGAAGTTCTTGAAAGATGTGATTTTGCGATATGGATACCCGCATAGTATCATAACTGATAACGGAACGAACTTTGCTCAAGGAGAGTTTAAGGCATTCTGTGAGGACAACAATATCCGTTTGGATTTGTGTTCCGTGGCACACCCACAAGGCAATGGCCAGGTGGAAAGAATCAATGCGCTTGTGCTTTCCGGTATCAAACCGAGGCTCATTGAACCACTTGAAAAAATGCCAGGATGTTGGCTTGACGAACTACCATAAGTGTTGTGGAGCATAAGAACCACGCCAAACCGGTCTACCGGATACACACTGTTCTTCATGGTATATGGAGCAGAAGCGGTCATACCAACCAACATTATTCATGACTCACCATGGGTTCAACTCTATACTGAAGAAGAGGTAAAAGAGGCCCGAGAAAATGATGTGGACTTGCTCGAGGAACAAAGAGAGCTGGCTTTTGCGAGATCGGCCATATACCAGCAAAACCTCAGATGCTATCATAGCCGGAAGGTTAATCCGAGAGTGTTCCGGGAAGGGGACCTAGTGCTACGCCTAGTGCAGCGCACTGAAGGGCGGCACAAACTCTCATCTCCATGGGAAGGACCTTTCATTGTGAGCAAGGCTCTGTACAATGATGCCTATTACCTAATCGATGCACAGGAATGGAAGGAAGGAAAGAAGGACAGGTCCGGAGATGATACCAAGCGCCCGTGGAACATAGCTTTGTTGCGCCCTTTCTATTCCTGAAGGTGTTATGTAAGGAGTTCCTTTTTGTACCTTATTTGCTATGAATAAAAGATACCGACACCTCGAATGAATCTCGGGGACTGCCTCTACCGGAATTGCATGCAATATGTTTATTTTTTCTGTGTACCGGTTTGGTTGTTGGAAAATTTCTTTTCCGATTTAGTGACGTGCTAAACCTAAAGGAGTCTTCGACTTTGCTGCTGTCCGAAACCCGGCTTCATGGAAAGCAAGATAAACCGGAAGGTTTTAAGCACGTGAAAAACAAAAATAAACTGAGAACAAACAATCCTAAGAAAAATGTAACTAACCCCGGTTGTACCGGTTTTTTGTGAAATATTTCGAATTATTTCTGAGTTCAAGAAAATGCTTGCTTGGCAAAAGAACTTTGAGTCTCATACGCCAAAACACCCAAAAGAGGTAGGTAGAGCCAAAGCGAAAGAACCAAGCGTGCATATGATTGGATGCAGAAACAAATCCGGAATCTTCACGAGGGAGATCAAAGCAAACCAAAACAAACCAAAGAGATCTCAATAACACAAGTACCGGCTTGATATATAAGTGTACCGGCCTACCGGTTAAATAAAAGTAGCACAACCAAAAGGACTTAAGAGTAGTATTACAGCTCCCACCCGGCATACCGGGGAAATTTCACGATATTGTTTTGTTGAGACAGGACATATTCAGGGGGTGTGGTACATAGGAGAGGAGTTATCTTGGCCAACAGGGGGTTCAGGAGCAGCTTCTTCTTCGGGGGCCTCAGCCTCGGCGTCAGCTTCGTCCTCACCGACCTCTTCTTCCTACTCATCGTTGGATAATTCATCTTCGATATCAGAGGAAGGAGGGATGAAGCGCCTGGTGGAGGCAAACTGGGCAACCCGGTAGGCACGGTCGCGGCGTTTGGCGGTGTTCGCTGGATCCGTGTCTGTGGGTGCATCCCCACGAAGGCTGTGCAGAGCATCCAGGTCCAGGTCCTCATACCAGGAGCAGGCAACACGAAGTGCTGCATCAGCCCCGGCACGGGCCGAGGAGCGTCTCCATTCGCCGAACCTTTCGCCGGCGCCCCGGAGTCGCTGAGCAAGGAGGGTCAGGTTGTCCGGCACGGCCTCCAAGGGCCATAGAAGCTTGAAGACCTGAATGGCAACTTCCGGCACATCGCCAAGGTGTCGGTCGATAGCCTTCATGTGGGAGACTCGGGCGTGCAGCGCGACGAGGTGATCGTATGCGTTCCACGGAGCATCCGGGTTGCTGACAACGTTTTCAGCCCGTAGCTCCGTGACCCTCTTTTGCGCGTGCGGCTGGGAGTCCGGAAAAATCTCTGAAAGAAAAGAAAGAAAGCGGTGTTAAGGTACATCGCCGGTAAATATGAGTTAGCAAGCATGAGAGAACTTACTGAGCGCCTGCTAGTCGGTTTGAATGACGATTCGATCAAATTCGGCTTGATCCGACAGCAGGGCGGTGTTCCGGTCCTCCGCCTGCTTAAGCAGCTTGCCCCCCTCGTCCAGATCCCTCCGCAGCTGTCCTGAGGCGTCGGTAAAATCCCTCAGGGCCTCCTCCAGCTTGGCCTCGCCGGTAGCTTTAGCCTCCTTAAGCACCCGCGTGTGCCTTAGCTCAGCCTGGATTAGCTTGTCCTTTAGTTCAGCGGCGATGTTTCGCTGAGCTTCCAGTACGGCGTGATGCTCGAGGGCAAGCTTCTCCTTCTCAGCTGCAAGCCGAAAGAGCAAAAGTTCAATACAAGAATCCAATAAGCTCAAGCAAAAAAGGCAAACAAACAAGAAAAGTTTACCCTTGAGAGCAGAGATTTGGCCGATAAGGTCCTCAGCGAGGCTTCCGGAAGGGCAGCTGCACAAAAAGAACTTATAAGGATTGATCAAGGAAACCCGTATAAATAAGCAGGAAGTTGGAAGCTAACCTTGGCACTTGCTGTGGGCCTGCTCAAGGCTGGTGAAGGCCTCAGAGAGGTCCCGGTGCTCCCACAGGAGCTCCTCAAACAGCTGTTTCCGGGAGTCAGCGGTGCCCTACACAGATTCAAAGTTGCAATGAGCTATGCCGGTTTTTTGCAGTTTCGCGCTAAGTAATGCATGCTTAACCTGAAACTCGGGGACTAGCTATGCCGGTTTTTTGCATTTTCGCGCTAAGTACTTCGTGCTTAACCCGAAACTCGGGGACTAGCTATGCCGGTTTTTTGCAGTTTCGCGCTAAGTAATGCGTGCTTAACCCGAAACTCGGGGACTAGCTATGCCAGTTTTTTGCAGTTTCGCGCTAAGTACTTCGTGCTTAACCCGAAACTTGGGGACTAGCTATGCCGGTGTTTTGCAGTTTCGCGCTAAGCACTTCGTGCTTTACCCGAAACCCGGGGACTAGCTATGCCGGTTTTTTGCGTTAAGAAAGTTTCGCGCTAAGTACTGCGTGCTTAACCCGAAACTCGGGGACTATGAGGATATATCTATAAGTGAAAAATTGAAAACCGGCATCGATATAAAGAAAAGAGTTATGAAGTTTAAGTAAAAATCATACCACCACGTTGGCGTTGGCGTCGTGCCAGGCCGTATCGAACTCCTTCATGGCGCGCCTGAGCCGGCCAAAGTGTTGCGCCATGCTCCGCGGACCGGAAGTGTCCACGACTGGTAGCTTGTCCTTGCCTAGGCCACATGTGGCGGGGGAGAGGTCCGCCCGGTTCCATTTCTCCGTGTACTCCCTGAGCAGGCCCAGGTCGACCTGGCCACAGGTGAGCTCAACGATACGGCCCAACTGAGCTGAGCCCTTCTTGTCGGCAGTGACAGCGGCGCGGACGACGTGTAGCACCAAGGACTGCGCTTGAGAGCCAGAAGGATGCGCGGTCGCTGCTGTGACCGCCGCAGCCAGCTGCTGCGCGGTTAGGGTTGCGCCCTCCGGCGGAGTTGGCTGGGGGCCAGGTGCTGGTTCACCCGCATGAGGTGTTGGCGGCAGCGCAGGAGCATCCTTTTCCGGAGAGGAGGTTGCCGGTACAATAATGTTCGGAACAGCCTTGGAGGGGGATGATGACCCACAAGTATAGGGGATCGCGGCAGTCTTCAAGGGAAGTAAAACCCAAATTTATTGATTCGACACAAGGGGAGGTAAAGAATACTTATAAGCCTTAACAACTGAGTTGTCAATTCAGCTGCACCTGGAAAAGCACTAATAACAGGGGTGATGTGAAAGCAGCAGTAGTATGAGAGCAATAGTAACAGTAACACAGCAGCAGTAGCAATAACACAGGAGCAATGGCACCGGAAAATAGTTGATACTACTTCCAATGACATGTAGAACGAGTATATAATGATGAGAGATGGACCGGGGTTCCCAGCGATCTACACTAGTGGTAACTCTCCAATAACAAGTAACAAGTGTTGGGTGAACAAATTACAGTTGGGCAATTGATAGGAATCAAAGCATTAAGACAGAACATCAAGATCATTAATCATGTCGGCATGTTTTCCATATATAGTCGTACGTGCTCGCAATGAGAAACTTGCACAACATCTTTTGTCCTACCAGCCGGTGGCAGCCGGGCCTCTAGGGAATCTACTGGATATTAAGGTACTCCTTTTAATAGAGTACCGGAGCAAAGCATTAACACTCCGTGAAAACATGTGATCCTCACATCACCACCATCCCCTCCGGTTGTCCCGATTTCGTCACTTCGGGGCGTTTGGTTCCGGACAGCGACATGTGCATACAACTTGTAGATACAATCTAAGCAATAAGTATAGAGCTTAAATCTAAGATCATGCCACTCGGGCCCTAGTGACAAGCATTAAGCATAACAAGATTGCAGGAACAATAACTTCACAAACTTTATAGATAGACTAATCATAATGTATCATCCATCGGATCCCAACAAACACAACACCGATTACATCAGATGGATCTCAATCATGTAAGGCAGCTCATGAGACCATTGTATTGAAGTACATGGGATAGAGAGTACCAACTAGCTACTGCTAGAACCCGTAGTCCATGGGGGAACTACTCACGGAGCATGATGGAGGCGATGGCGTCGATGGAGATGGCTTCCGGGGGCACTTCCCCGTCCCGGCAGGGTGCCAGAACAGAGACTCTGCCCTCGAATTGGAGTTTCGCGATGGTGGCGGCGCCCCTGAAGTCTTTCTGGAGTTTCGTCCAAAGGTATCGCGTTTTTAGGTCGAAAGGGGTTAAATAGGCGAAGAGGCGGCGCAAGGGGGCGCCTGGGGGCTCCTCACCATAGGCTGGCGCGGTCCCAGGCCTGGTCGCGCCGCCTTATGGTGTGGTGGCCCTCTGGCCCTCCTCCGACTCCCCTTCGGTGTTCTGGAGCCTTCCGGGAAAAATAAGATCTTTTGCGCTGATTTCGTCCAATTCCGAGAATATTGCCCGAACAGCCTTTCTAGAACCAAAAACAGCAGAAAACAGGAACTGGCACTGTGGCATCTTGTTAATAGGTTAGTTCCGGAAAACGCATAAAATCATCATAAAGTGCAAGCAAAACATGTAAGTATTGTCATAAAACAAGCATGGAACATCAGAAATTATGGATACGTTGGAGACGTATCAGCATCCCTAAGCTTAGTTCCTACTCGTCCTCGAGTAGGTAAACGATAAAAAGAATAATTTCTGTAGTGACATGCTACTTACATAACCTTGATCATACTATTACAAAGCATATGAGATGAATGAAGTGACTAAAGGTAATGATCTATAGTTGCTAACAAATAGATAACATATAGCAATACTTTTCATGAAGAGTACTTTCAAGACAAGCATCAAAAGCCTTGCACAAGAGTTAACTCATAAAGCAATAGATTCAAAGTAAAGGCATCGAAGCAACACAAAGGAAGATTTAAGTTTCAGCAGTTGCTTTCAACTTTCAACATGCATATCTCATGGATAATTGTCAACATAAAGTAATATAATAAGTGCAAATAAGCAAGTATGTAAGAATCAATGCACAGTTGACACAAGTGTTTGCTTCTAAGATGGAAGGAAGTGGGTAAACTGACTCAACATAAAGTAAAAGAATGGCCCTTCGCAGAGGGAAGCATTGATTGCTATATTTGTGCTAGAGCTTTGGTTTTGAAAACATAAAGAGATCATAAAAGTAAAGTTTTGAGAGGTGTTTGTTGTTGTCAACGAATGGTAGTGGGCACTCTAACCCCTTGCCAGACAAACCTTCAAAGAGCGGCTCCCATTTTATTTTTATTTTTGTGTGGCACTCCTTCCAACCTTTCTTTCACAAACCATGGCTATCCGAATCCTCGGGTGCCTGCCAACAATCTCATACCATGAAGGAGTGCCTTTTTATTTTAGTTTTATTATGATGACACTCCTCCCCACCTTTGCTTTCTCAAGCCATGGCTAACCGAATCCTTCGGGTGTCGTCCAACAATCACATACCATGGAGGAGTGTCTATTTTTGTTAATTAATTTGGGACTCGGGAATCCCATTGCCAGCTCTTTTTGCAAAGTTATTGGATAAGCGGATGAAGCCACTAGTCCATTGGTGAAAGTTGCCCAACAAGATTGAAAGATAAATACCACATACTTCCTCATGAGCTATTAAACATTGACACAAATCAGAGGTGATAAATTTTGAATTGTTTAAAGGTAGCACTCAAGCAATTTACTTTGGAATGGCGGAGAAATACCATGTAGTAGGTAGGTATGGTGGACACAAATGGCATAGTGGTTGGCTCAAGGTTTTGGATGCACGAGAAGCATTCCCTCTCAATACAAGGCTTTGGGCTAGCAAGGTTATTTGAAGCAAACACAAGTATGAACCGGTACAGCAAAACTTACATAAGAACATATTGCAAGCATTGTAATAGTCTACACTGTCTTCCTTGTTGCTCAAACACTTTTACCAGAAAATATCTAGACCTTAAGAGAGACCAATCATGCAAACCAGTTTCAACAAGCTCTACAGTAGTTCTCCACTAATAGGTTTAAACTACATGAAAAAACTTAATCATGATCTACTTGAGAGCTCAAAACAATTGCCAAGTGTCAAATTATTCGAGACAATATGAGGCATTTTCTGTTTCCAACCAAATAACCATAAGTGATGTAGCTTCCAACTTTTATCATTGAACATTAAAAGTAAAACGAAGAACAAGTGTTCATATGAAAAAGCGGAGCGTGTCTCTCTCCCAAACAAGGATTGATAGGATCCGATCTTATTCAAACAAAAACAAAAATAAAAACACATAGACGCTCCAAGTAAAGCACATATGATGTGACCGAATAAAAATATAGTTTCAATAGAAGAAACCTGATAAGTTGATGAAGAAGGGGATGCCCAAGGCATCCCCAAGCTTAGACGCTTGAGTCTTCTTGAAATATGCAGGGATGAAACACGAGGGCATCCCCAAGCTTAGACTTTTCACTCTTTTTGATCATATATCATCCTCCTCTCTTGATCCTTGAAAACTTCCTTCACACCAAACTTCTCATAAACTTCATTAGAGGGGTTAGTACTCAAAAAACTTGAATTCACATTGATCCTGTAGTGACACATTGCAAGAACTCAATAAAACATTAGCTACAGCTCTCCACGTCTAGAAAGCCTTGCTTAAAGTCCGCAAGAGACAATGCAAAAAACAGAGACAGAATCTGCCAAAACAGAACAGCAAGTAAAGACGAATTTTAAAGAGGTACTTCCGTTGCTCAAATCAGAAAACTCAAAACTAATGAAAGTTGCGTACATATCTGAGGAACACGCACGTAAATTGGCATAATTTTCTGAGTTACCTACAGAGAAAACAGCCCAGATTCGTGACAGATAGAAATCTGTTTCTGCGCAGAAATCCAAATCTAGTATCAACCTTCGATTAGAGGCTTCACTTGGCACAACATTGCAATAAAATAAAGATAAGGAGAGGTTGCTACAGTAGTAACAACTTCCAAGACACAACAAAACAGTAGCAAAATAAACACATGGGTTATCTCCCAAGAAGTTCTTTCTTTATAGCCATTAAGATGGGCTCAGCAGTTTTAATGATGCACTCGCAAGAAATAAGAGTTGAAGCAAAAGAGAGAATCAAAAAGGAAATTCAAAAAACATTTAAGTCTAACCCACTTCCTATGCATAGCAATCTTGTACACAAATAAATTCATGAAGAACAAAGTGATAAGCATAAGAAGATAAAACAAGAGTAACTTCAAAATTTTAAGCATACAGAGAGGTGTTTTAGCACCATGAAAATTTCTACAACTATATTTTCCTCTCTCATAATAATTTTCAGTAGCTTCATGAACAAACTCAATAATATAACTATCACATATAGCATGCTTTTCATGATCCATAAACACATAATTTTTATCAAGCTCAAAAATAGTGCGATTAAAACTTTCAAACACACTTTTATCAATAATATAACAAGATGATTGATCAATCTCAAGAGATATGGGACTCATAGATAATGTCAAGACCTCTCCAATCCCATTTTCATTAGTAGTACAATTAATATTATCAAGTAACATAGGACCATCATCAAGAGCTTTATCATAAACATTTGCTACGCAAAATTCTTTAGTACCATGCATTTCGACATCAGGCACAAACAAAGCATTATCATAAGATTTATCAAAGTAACATGGATTATCATAAATAACAGTAGCATAATTATTCTCACAAGTTTTACTCATAGGGAATATTTCAAGAGAATCCACAGGAACATAACATTCAACCTCTTTCGGTAAGCATGGAGGACAATCAAATAGTGTAAGAGATAAAGAGTTACTCTCATTAGAAGGTTGGCATGGGTAGCTAATCCATTCTTCTTCCTTTTGTTCATCACTCTCCTCTTCTTTTTCATCCAATGAGCTCTCAGGTTCATCAATTTCCTCCTCTTTTTCATCCAATGAGCTTTCAGGTTCATCAATTTCTTCTTCAACAGGTCCCTGCAAATTGTGAGTGCATTCTTGTGCATTAATGAATCTCTCTTTATAATCAATGATATAAGGATTATCAGTGTAACTTTCAATGCAAAAATTAAGGATAGAAGAGACATAATCTTTAAGGTCCTTACAAACAACACAAGTTTCATAATTTTTAACCATGAAGGATTCTATCTCAGAGGCTCCCATAAATATGACAAATTGTTCTACCTCTTCAAACCCAAAATGAATATAGCTATTCCGATTATAGTTCTTAATTAAAAATTCCTCACTAAAGCCACATTGAAATTTAAGATGTTTAGTGTCCTGTTGAGAGCAACAGTTTATATCATGGCGTTTAAGCAAGATTTTAGCAATTGTATTCAATTTTTCTATCACAGCACTCATCACTTTTCCCGCTCTTGATTCTCTATAATTATTATATAATTCAATAAGCTCCAAATAGGTTGTGGGTTCTCCCATAGCAACAGTTTTTAATTTTTCGGTTTTTCAAATTTTTATGGATTTTCGGGTATATGAGGAAAATAAAACAAGACAGAAACAAACTAGACAAAAGTAAACTAAGCAAAACAAAATAAAATAAAATAGAGAGAGAGGTGGAGTGTACTCCCCAGGTGAACTTATGTAGAGCTATGCCTCCCCGGCAACGGCGCCAGAAAACAGTCTTGATGACCCACAAGTATAGGGGATCGCGGCAGTCTTCGAGGGAAGTAAAACCCAAATTCGGGTGATGTGAAAGCAGCAGTAGTATGAGAGCAATAGTAACAGTAACACAGCAGCAGTAGGAATAACACAGGAGCAATGGCACCGGAAAATAGTTGATACTACTTCCAATGACATGTAGAACGAGTATATAATGATGAGAGATGGACCGGGGTTCCCAGCCGATCTACACTAGTGGTAACTCTCCAATAACAAGTAACAAGTGTTGGGTGAACAAATTACAGTTGGGCAATTGATAGGAATCAAAGCATTAAGACAGAACATCAAGATCATTAATCATGTAGGCATGTTTTCCATATATAGTCGTACGTGCTCGCAATGAGAAAATTGCACAACATCTTTTGTCCTACCAGCCGGTGGCAGCCGGGCCTCTAGGGAATCTACTGGATATTAAGGTACTCCTTTTAATAGAGTATCGGAGCAAAGCATTAACACTCCGTGAAAACATGTGATCCTCACATCACCACCATCCCCTCCGGTTGTCCCGATTTCTGTCACTTCGGGGCCTTTGGTTCCGGACAGCGACATGTGCATACAACTTGTAGATACAATCTAAGCAATAAGTATAGAGCTTAAATCTAAGATCATGCCACTCGGGCCCTAGTGACAAGCATTAAGCATAACAAGATTGCAGCAACAATAACTTCACAAACTTTATAGATAGACTAATCATAATGTATCATCCATCGGATCCCAACAAACACAACACCGATTACATCAGATGGATCTCAATCATGTAAGGCAGCTCATGAGACCATTGTATTGAAGTACATGGGATAGAGAGTACCAACTAGCTACTGCTAGAACCCGTAGTCCATGGGGGAACTACTCATGGAGCATGATGGAGGCGATGGCGTTGATGGAGATGGCTTCCGGGGGCACTTCCCCGTCCCGACAGGGTGCCGGAACAGAGACTATGTCCCCCGAATTGGAGTTTCGCGATGGTGGCGGCGCCCCTGAAGTCTTTCTGGAGTTTCGTCCAGAGGTATCGCGTTTTTAGGTAAAAAGGGGTTAAATAGGCGAAGAGGCGGCGCAAGGGGGCGCCTGGGGGCTCCTCACCATAGGCTGGCGCGGGCCCAGGCCTGGCCGCGCCGCCTTATGGTGTGGTGGCCCTCTGGCCCTCCTCCGACTCCCCTTCGGTGTTCTGGAGCCTTCCGGGAAAAATAAGATCTTTTGCGTTGATTTTGTCCAATTCTGAGAATATTGCCCGAACAGCCTTTCTGGAACCAAAAACAGCAGAAAACAAGAACTGGCACTGTGGCATCTTGTTAATAGGTTAGTTCCGGAAAACGCATAAAATCATCATAAAGTGCAAGCAAAACATGTAAGTATTGTCATAAAACAAGCATGGAACATCAAAAATTATGGATACGTTGGAGACGTATCAGGGGAGAGTGCGGCAGTCTTCTTCTTCTTTTTCTTGAGGACGGGCGGAACCAGAGGTTCCGACCGCCCGGCGTCTTCGGTGCCGGCGCCCATGTTGCAGGCGCCGGTGTCTTCAGGTTCTGGAGGGGAGATGAATTCCTCCTCCGCGCGGAAGTCTGGCGGATTAGGGGCCGCGCGCCCCGAACTTGTGTTTCCTCCCCGAAGGGAGGAGGGAGATTTGCCGGCACCCGAAGGTACCGGACTTGCTGGACGAGTGATACGTCTCCGACGTATCGATAATTTCTTATGTTCCATGCCACATTATTGATGATATCTACATGTTTTATGCATACTTTATGTCATATTTATGCGTTTTCCGGAACTAACCTATTGACGAGATGCCGAAGGGCCAGTTGCTGTTTTCTGCTGTTTTTGGTTTCAGAAATCCTAGTAAGGAAATATTCTCGGAATCAGACAAAATCAATGGCCAGCATCTTAGGATCACTCGAAGCTTCCAGAACACCCGAGAGAGGCCAGAGGGGGGCCACTGGGCCACCAGACGCCAGGGTGGCACGGCCCAGGCCTTGGCCGCGCCCCCCTAGTGTGTCAACGCCTCGTCGACCCTCCGACTCCGCCTCTTCGCCTATATAAAGGTCCCTGACCTAAAACCTCGATACGGAAGAGCCACGGTACGAGAAACCTTCCAGAGCCGCCGCCATCGTGAAGCCAAGATCTGGGGGACAGGAGTCTCTGTTCCGGCACGCCGCCGGGACGGGGAAGTGCCCCCGGAAGGCTCCTCCATCGACACCACCGCCATCTCCATCAACGCTGCTGTCTCCCATGAGGAGGGAGTAGTTCTCCATCGAGGCTCGGGGCTGTACCGGTAGCTATGTGGTTAATCTCTCTCCTATGTGCTTCAATACAATAATCTCATGAGCTACCTTACATGATTGAGATTCATATGATGATGCTTGTAATCTAGATGTCATTATGCTAGTCAAGTGGATTTTACTTATGTGATCTCCGGAGACTCCTTGTCCCACGTGTGTAAAGGTGACAAGTGTGTGCACCGTGTGGGTCTCTTAGGCTATATTTCACAGAATACTTATTCACCGTTATGAATGGCATAGTGAAGTGCTTATTTATATCCCTTTATGATTGCAATGTGTTTTGTATCACAATTTATCTCGTGTGCTACTCTAGTGACGTTATTAAAGTAGTTTATTCCTCCCGCACGGTGTAATGGTGACAAGTGTGTGCATCGTGTAGTACTTGGCGTAGGCTATGATTGTGATCTCTTGTAGATTATGAAGTTAACTATTGCTATGATAGTATTGATGTGATCTATTCCTCCTTTCGTAGCGTGAAGGTGACAGTGTGCATGATATGTCAGTACTTGGTTTGGTTATGTTGATCTGTCATGCACTCTAAGGTTATTTAAACATGAACATCGAATATTGTGGAGCTTGTTAACTCCGGCATTGAGGGTTCGTGTAATCCTACACGCTTAGTGGTGTTCATCATCCAACAAGAGGGTGTAGAGTCTAGCATCTATCTATTTATTCTGTTATGTGATCAATGTTGAGAGTGTCCACTAGTGAAAGTATGATCCCTAGGCCTTGTTCCTAAATATCGCTATCGCTGCTTGTTTACCTGTTTTATCGCACCTCTATTGTCCGCAATATTACCACCATCAACCACACGCCGATCCTGGGCAAAGCACTTTTCTGGTGCCGTTGCTACTGCTTATATTTATTCATACCACCTGTATTTCACTATCTCTTCGCCGAACTAGTGCACCTATTAGGTGTGTTGGGGACACAAGAGACTTCTTGCTTTGTGGTGTCAGGGTTGCATGAGAGGGATATCTTTGACCTCTTCCTCCTTGAGTTCGATAAACCTTGGGTGATCCACTTAAGGGAAACTTGCTGCTGTTCTACAAACCTCTGCTCTTGGAGGCCCAACACTGTCTACAAGAATAGAAGCACCCGTAGACATCAAGCACTTTTCTGGCGCCGTTGCCGGGGAGGAAAGGTAAAAGGTACTCACACTCCGGATCTCGGCTACTAAGCACTTTTCCGGCACCGTTGTAAGTACTCGAAGCTATTTCCTTTAGATCCCGCAATTGCATCTTTTTGTTTCTTGTTTACACTAGTTTGGCATAATGGACAACAATGAGCTTCTTATTCTATTTCCTTATTTAAGACATGGATGGTTTGATGCGAAAATTAAAAAACCCATGGAACATATTAGTATGAACACTTTGAATACCATTGTTTCTAATGATATAGAAAGTTCTAAGCTTGGGGAAGCTGGTTCTGATGAGCATGATCTTTTTAGTCCCCCAAGCATTGAGGAGAAAATTTACTTTGATGATACTTTGCCTCCTATTTATGATGATTATAATGATAGTAGTCTTTTAGTACCGCCTGTTATGGAGGATAAATTTGATTATGATTACAATATGCCTCCTATATTTGATGATGAGAATAATAAACATAGCTACTTTGTTGAATTTGCTCCCACTATTACCAATAAAATTGACTATGCTTATGTGGAGGGTAATGATACTTTTATGCATGTGAATAAAGATGTTTTATGTGATACTTATATTGTTGAGTTTGCTCATGATGCTACTGGATATTATTATGAGAGAGAAAATATGGTTGTAGAAATTTTCATGTTACTAAAACACCTCTCTATATGCTGAAATTTTTGAAGTTACACTTGTTTTATCTTTCTATGCTTGTTGCATCATGCTTCATGAATTTGTTTATTTACAAGATTCCTTTTCATAGGAAGCATGTTAGGCTTAAATGTGTTTTGAATTTGCCTCTTGATGCTCTCTTTTGCTTCAAATACTATCTCTTGCGAGTGCATCATTAAACCTGCTGAGCCCATCTTAATGGCTATAAAGAAAGAACTACTTGGGAGATAATCCATGTGTTTATTTTACTACAGTAATTTTGTTTTTTTTATTTTGAGTCTTGGAAGTTGTTACTACTGTAGAAACCTCTCCTTATCTTAGTTTTATTGCATTGTTGTGCCAAGTAAAGTCTTTGATAGTAAGGTTCATACTAGATTTGGATTACTGCGCAGAAACATATTTCTTGCTATCACGAATCTGGGCCTAATTCTCTGTAGGTAACTCAGAAAATTATGCCAATTTACGTGAGTGATCCTCAGATATGTACGCAACTTTCAATTAATTTGAGCATTTTCATTTGAGCAAGTCTGGTGCCTCAATAAAATTCGTCTTTACGGACTGTTCTGTTTTGACAGATTCTGCCTTTTATTTCACATTGCTTCTTTTGCTATGTTGGATGGATTTCTTTGTTCCATTAACTTCTAGTAGCTTTGAGAAATGTCCAGAAGTGTTAAGAATGATTGTGTCACCTCTGAACATGTGAGTTTTTGATTATGCACTAACCCTCTAATGAGTTTGCTTTGAGTTTGGTGTGGAGGAAGTTTTCAAGGGTCAAGAGAGGAGGATGATATACTATGATCAAGAAGAGTGAAAGCTCTAGGCTTGGGGATGCCCCGGTGGTTCACCCCTGCATATTTCAAGAAGACTCAAGCGTCTAAGCTTGGGGATGCCCAAGGCATCCCCTTCTTCATCGACAACATTATCAGGTTCCTCTAGTGAAACTATATTTTTATTCCATCACATCTTATGTGCTTTGCTTGGAGCGTCGGTTTGTTTTTATTTTTGTTTTTGTTTGAATAAATGCTTGTGTGGTAGAGAGACACGCTCCGCTGGTTCATATGAACATATATGTTCTTAGCTCATAATGTTCATGGCGAAGGTTGAACTGCTTCGTTCATTGTTATATGGTTGGAAACAGAAAATGCTGCATGTGGTAAATGGTATAATTTGATACTTGGCAATTGTTGTGCTCATATAGATCATGTTTAAGCTCTTGCATCATATACTTTGCACCCATTAATGAAGAAATGCATAGAGCTTGCTAAAATTTGGTTTGCATAATTGGTCTCTCTAAGGTCTAGATAATTTCTAGTAAAGAGTTTGAACAACAAGGAAGACGGTGTAGAGTCTTATAATGTTTACAATATGTCTTTTATGTGAGTTTTGCTGCACCGGTTCATCCTTGTGTTTGTTTCAAATAACCTTGCTAGCCTAAGCCTTGTATCGAGAGGGAATACTTCTCATGCATCCAAAATCCTTGAGCCAACCACTATGCCATTTGTGTCCACCATACCTACCTACCACATGGTATTTCTCCGCCATTCCAAAGTAAATTGCTTGAGTGCTACCTTTAAATTTCTATCCTCTACCTTTGCAATATATAGCTCATGGACAAATAGCTTAAAAACTATTGTGGTATTGAATATGTACTTATGCACTTTATCTCTTATTAAGTTGCTTGTTGTGCGATAACCATGTTCCTGGGGACGCCATCAACTACTCTTTGTTGAATATCATGTGAGTTGCTATGCATGTCCGTCTTGTCTGAAGTAAGGGAGATTTACCACTCATTTAATGGTTAGAGCATGCATAATGTTAGAGAAGAACATTGGGCCGCTAACTAAAGCCATGATCCATGGTGGAAGTTTCAGTTTTGGACATATATCCTCAATCTCATATGAGAACATTAATTGTTGCTACATGCTTATGCATTAAAGAGGAGTCCATTATCTCGTTGTCTATGTTGTCCCGGTATGGATGTCTAAGTTGAGAATAATCAAAAGCGAGAAATCCAATGCGAGCTTTCTCCTTAGACCTTTGTACGAGCGGCATAGAGGTACCCCTTTGTGACACTTGGTTAAAACATGTGTATTGCGATGATAATCCCGGTAATCCAAGCTAATTAGGACAAGGTGCGGGCACTATTAGTATACTATGCATGAGACTTGCAACTTGTAGGATATAATTTACATGATGCATATGCTTTATTACTACCGTTGACAAAATTGTTTCTTGTTTTCAAAACCAAAGCTCTAGCACAAATATAGCAATCAATGCTTCCCTCTGCGAAGGGCCATTCTTTTACCTTTTATGTTGAGTCAGTTCACCTATGTCTCTCCACCTCAAGAAGAAAACACTTGTGTGAACTGTGCATTGATTCCTACATACTTGCATATTGCACTTGTTATATTACTTTACATTGACAATATCCATGAGATGTACATGTTATAAGTTGAACGCAACCGCTGAAACTTCAAATCTTCCTTTGTGTTGCTTCAATACCTTTACTTTGATTTATTGCTTTATGAGTTAACTCTTATGCAAGACTTATTGATGCTTGTCTTGAAAGTACTATTCATGAAAAGTCTTTGCTTTATGATTCATTTGTTTACTCATGTCATTACCATTGTTTTGATCGCTGCATTCATTACATATGCTTACAATAGTATGATCAAGGTTATGATGGCATGTCACTCCAGAAATTATCTTTGTTATCGTTTACCTGCTCGGGACGAGCAGAAACTAAGCTTGGGGACGCTGATACGTCTCCGACGTATCGATAATTTCTTATGTTCCATGCCACATTATTGATGATATCTACATGTTTCATGCATACTTTATGTCATATTTATGCGTTTTCCGGAACTAACCTATTGACGAGATGCCGAAGGGCCAGTTGCTGTTTTCTACTGTTTTTGGTTTCAGAAATCCTAGTAAGGAAATATTCTCGGAATCGGACGAAATCAACGCCCAGCATCTTAGGATCACTCGAAGCTTCCAGAAAACCCGAGAGAGGCCAGAGGGGGGCCACTGGGCCACCAGACGCCAGGGTGGCGCGGCCCAGGCCTTGGCCGCGCCCCCCTAGTGTGTCAACGCCTCGTCGACCCTCCGACTCCGCCTCTTCGCCTATATAAAGGTACCTGACCTAAAACCTCGATACGGAAGAGCCACGGTACGAGAAACCTTCCAGAGCCGCCGCCATCGCGAAGCCAAGATCTGGGGGATAGGAGTCTCTGTTCCGGCACGCCGCCGGGACGGGGAAGTGCCCCCGGAAGGCTCCTCCATTGACACCACTGCCATCTCCATCAATGCTACTGTCTCCCATGAGGAGGGAGTAGTTCTCCATCGAGGCTCGGGGCTGTACCGGTAGCTATGTGGTTAATCTCTCTCCTATGTGCTTCAATACAATAATCTCATGAGCTGCCTTACATGATTGAGATTCATATGATGATGCTTGTAATCTAGATGTCATTATGCTAGTCAAGTGGATTTTACTTATGTGATCTCCGGAGACTCCTTGTCCCACGTGTGTAAAGGTGACAGTGTGTGCACCGTGTGGGTCTCTTAGGCTATATTTCACAGAATACTTATTCACTGTTATGAATGGCATAGTGAAGTGCTTATTTATATCCCTTTATGATTGCAATTTGTTTTGTATCACAACTTATCTGTGTGCTACTCTAGTGATGTTATTAAAGTAGTTTATTCCTCCTGCACGGTGTAATGGCGACAGTGTGTGTATCGTGTAGTACTTGGCGTAGGCTATAATTGTGATCTCTTTTAGATTATGAAGTTAACTATTGCTATGATAGTATTGATGTGATCTATTCCTCCTTACGTAGCGTGAAGGTGACAGTGTGCATGCTATGTCAGTACTTGGTTTGGTTATGTTGATCTGTCATGCACTCTAAGGTTATTTAAACATGTACATCGAATATTGTGGAGCTTGTTAACTCCGGCATTGAGGGTTAGTCTAATCCTACACAGTTAGTGGTGTTCATCATCCAACAAGAGGGTGTAGAGTCTAGCATCTATCTATTTATTCTGTTATGTGATCAATGTTGAGAGTGTCCACTAGTGAAAGTATGATCCCTAGGCCTTGTTCCTAAATATCGCTATCGCTGCTTGTTTACTCGTTTTACCGCATCTCTACTCGTCCGCAATATTACCACCATCAACCACACGCCAGTCCTGGGCAAAGCACTTTTCTGGTGCCGTTGCTACTGCTTATATTTATTCATACCACCTGTATTTCACTATCTCTTCGCCGAACTAGTGCACCTATTAGGTGTGTTGGGGACACGAGAGACTTCTTGCTTTGTGGTTGTAGGGTTGCATGAGAGGGATATCTTTGACCTCTTCCTCCCTGAGTTCGATAAACCTTGGGTGATCCACTTAAGGGAAACTTGCTGCTGTTCTACAAACCTCTACTCTTGGAGGCCCAACACTGTCTACAAGAATAGAAGCACCCGTAGACATCAACGAGGAGGAGAGGCCTTGGCGGCATCTTCAGAGGCCTCCGGCCTCATACCTGGTGCACTCTTGGTAAGTACTAGGGGAGCCCTAAAAAAAGAGATAAGAATTAGCAACGAGGCGTTGAAGGTGGAAATCTAAACCGGAAAGAAGTGACATTAGCGTATTACCCAGAGGCAACCGGGATTTCGCGGCGGCGTTTCACCCCGGCCTTCTTGATGCGCTTGGCGGGGGGAGCTTTGTCGGAAGCGGCTGATACGTCTCCGACGTATCGATAATTTCTTATGTTCCATGCCACATTATTGATGATATCTACATGTTTTATACATACTTTATGTCATATTTATGCATTTTCCGGCACTAACCTATTAACGAGATGCCGAAGAGCCGCTTGTCGTTTTCTGCTGTTTTTGGTTTCAGAAATCATAGTAAGGAAATATTCTCGGAATTGGACGAAATCAACGCCCAGGGGCCTATTTTGCCACGAAGCTTCCAGAAGACCAAAGAGAAGACGAAGTGGGGCCACGGGGCGCCGCCACACTAGGGCGGCGCGGCCCAGGGGGGGGCGCGGCCCTAGCGTGTGGGGCCCCCGTGACCCCTCCGAGGCTGTCCTTCCGCCTACATATAGTCTTCATCGTGAAACCCCCAGTACCGAGAGCCACGATACGGAAAACCTTCCAGAGACGCCGCCGCCGCCAATCCCATCTCGGGGGATTCAGGGATCGCCTCCCGGCACCTCGCCGGAGAGGGGAATCATCTCCCGGAGGACTCTTCACCACCATGGTCGCCTCCGGAGTGATGAGTGAGTAGTTCACCCCTGGACTATGGGTCCATAGCAGTAGCTAGATGGTCGTCTTCTCCTCATGTGCTTCATTGTCGGATCTTGTGAGCTGCCTAACATGATCAAGATCATCTATCTGTAATGATATATGTTGTGTTTGTCGGGATCCTATGGATAGAGAATACTATGTTATGTTGATTATCAATCTATTACCTATGTGTTGTTTATGATCTTGCATGCTCTCCGTTATTAGTAGAGGCTCGGCCAAGTTTTTACTCTTAACTCCAAGAGGGAGTATTTATGCTAGATAGTGGGTTCATGCCTCCGTTAAATGCTGGGACGTGTGATGTAAAGTTCTAAGGTTGTGGATGTGCTCGTTGCCACTAGGGATAAAACATTGATGCTATGTCCGAGGATGTAGTTATTGATTACATTACGCACCATACTTAATGCAATTGTCTGTTGTTTGCAACTTAATACCGGAAGGGGTTCGGATGATAACCTCGAAGGTGGACTTTTTAGGCATAGATGCATGCTGGATAGCGGTCTATGTACTTTGTCGTAATGCCCAATTAAATCTCACAATACTTATCATATCATGTATGTGCATTGTCATGCTCTCTCTATTTGTCAATTGCCCGACTGTAATTTGTTCACCCAACATGCTATTTATCTTATGGGATTGACACCTCTAGTGAACTGTGGACCCCGGTCCATTCTTTTACATCGAATACAATCTATCGCAATACTTGTTCTACTGTTCTCTGCAAACAATCATCATCCACACTATACATCTAATCCTTTGTTACAGCAAGCCGGTGAGATTGACAACCTCACTGTTTCGTTGGGGCAAAATACTTTGGTTGTGTTGTGCAGGTTCCACGTTGGCGCCGGAATCCCTGGTGTTGCGCCGCACTACATCCCGCCGCCATCAACCTTCGACGTGCTTCTTGACTCCTACTGGTTCGATTAAACCTTGGTTTCTTACTGAGGGAAACTTGCTGCTGTACGCATCACACCTTCCACTTGGGGTTCCCAACGGACGCGTTCTGTACGCGTATTAAGCTAAATTTCTGGCGCCGTTGCCGGGGAGATCAAGACACGCTGCAAGGGGAGTCTCCACAATCCAATCTCTTTACTTTGTTTTTGTCTTGCTTTATTTTATTTACTACTTTGTTTGCTGCACTTATATCAAAACACAAAAAAATTAGTTGCTAGCTTTACTTTATTTACTGTCTTGCACTATATATCAAAAACACAAAAAAATTAGTTACTTGCATTTATTTTATCTAGTTTGCTTTATTTACTACTGCTAAAATGAGTAATCCTGAAGTTGAAGTTCGTTCATTTAAGCAACAAGGGGGAGAAGGAATAACTCTTATCGATAACTCTATTATAATTCCTAAAGGAATAGCTGCGGGTGTGCATACAACCGTTCTTGGGAGAACAATATCCATTGATTATCTTGTTATTGAATGTGCAGGAACAGGACAAATCACACTCGGAAGATCCCTGCTGAAACTATTGGGAGCAGTCATAGACATGGCAGAAGGCACCCTAAAATTCACCTCTACACCCGGGGTAGACATATATTCCCTAAGTCAAAGAGTAAGAAAAAGAACAAGAAAGGTAAGGGTAAAGCCCAAGGTAATGTTGATGCTTCATTTCTTGATAATACTTGATACACACTTTCTGCGCCTAGCTGAAAGGCGTTAAAGAAAAGCGCTTATGGGAGACAACCCATGTTTTTACTACAGTACTTTTATTTTATATTTGAGTCTTGGAAGTTGTTTACTACTGTAGAAAGTTCTCCTTATCTTAGTTTTTGTGCATTGTTGTGCCAAGTAAAGTCGTTGATAGTAAGGTTCATACTAGATTTGAATTACTGCGCAGAAACAGATTTATTTGCTGTCACGAATTTCGACCTGCCTCTCTGTAGGTAGCTCAGAAAAATATGCCAATTTACGTGCGTGATCCTCAGATATGTACGCAACTTTCATTCAATTTGGGAATTTTCATTTGAGCAAGTCTGGTGCCACAATAAAATCCATCTTTACGGACTGTTCTGTTTTGACAGATTCTGCCTTTTATTTCGCATTGCCTCTTTTGCTATGATGGATGAATTTCTTTGTTCCATTAATGTCCGAGTAGCTTTGTGCAATGTCCAGAAGTGTTAAGAATGATTATTTCACCTCTGAACATGTGAATTTTTATTATGCACTAACCCTCTAATGAGTTGTTTCGAGTTTGGTGTGGAGGAAGTTTTCAAGTATCAAGAGAGGGAGATGATACAATATGATCAAGGAGAGTGAAAGTTCTAAGCTTGGGGATGCCCCGGTGGTTCACCCCTGCATATTTTAAGAAGACTCAAGCGTCTAAGCTTGGGGATGCCCAAGGCATCCCCTTCTTCATCGACAACATTATCGAGTTCCTCCCCTGAAACTATATTTTTATTCCATCACATCTTATGTGCTTTGCTTGGAGCGTCGGTTTCTTTTTGTTTTTGTTTTGTTTAAATAAAATGGATCCTAGCATTCATTGTGTGGGAGAGAGACACGCTCCGCTGTTGCATATGGACAAATATGTCCTTAGGCTTTACTCATAGTATTCATGGCGAAGGTTGAATCTTCTTCGTTAAATTGTTATATGGTTGGAATCGGGAAATGCTACATGTAGTAATTCTAAAATGTCTTGAATAATTTGATACTTGGCAATTGTTGTGCTCATGTTTAAGCTCTTGCATCATATACTTTGCACCCATTAATGAAAAAATACATAGAGCTTGCTAAAATTTGGTTTGCATATTTGGTCTCTCTAAAGTCTAGATAATTTCTAGTATTGAGTTTGAACAACAAGGAAGACGGTGTAGAGTCTTATAATGTTTACAATATGTCTTTTATGTGAGTTTTGCTGCACCGGTTCATCCTTGTGTTTGTTTCAAATAAACCTGCTAGCCTAAACCTTGTATCGAGAGGGAATACTTCTCATGCATCCAAAATCCTTGAGCCAACCACTATGCCATTTGTGTCCACCATACCTACCTACTACATGGTATTTCTCCGCCATTCCAAAGTAAATTGCTTGAGTGCTACCTTTAAAATTTCTATCCTTTACCTTTGCAATATATAGCTCATGGGACAAATAGCTTAAAAACTATTGTGGTATTGAATATGTACTTATGCACTTTATCTCTTATTAAGTTGCTTGTTGTGCGATAACCATGTTCCCGGGGACGCCATCAACTACTCTTTATTGAATATCATGTGAGTTGCTATGCATGTTCGTCTTGTCTGAAGTAAGGGAGATTTACCACTCATTTAATGGTTAGAGCATGCATATTGTTAGAGAAGAACATTGGGCCGCTAACTAAAGCCATGAATCATGGTGGAAGTTTCAGTTTTGGACATATATCCTCAATCTCAAATGAGAACATTAATTGTTGCTACATGCTTATGCATTAAAGAGGAGTCCATTATATGTTGTCTATGTTGTCCCGGTATGGATGTCTAAGTTGAGAATAATCAAAAGCGAGAAATCCAAATGCGAGCTTTCTCCTTAGACCTTTGTACATGCGGCATAGAGGTACCCCTTTGTGACACTTGGTTAAAACATGTGTATTGCGATAATCCCGGTAATCCGAGCTAATTAGGACAAGGTGCGGGCACTATTAGTATACTATGCATGAGGCTTGCAACTTGTAAGATATAATTTACATGATACATATGCTTTCTTACTACCGTTGACAAAATTGTTTCTTGTTTTCAAAACCAAAGCTCTAGCACAAATATAGCAATCAATGCTTCCCTCTGCGAAGGGCCTTTCTTTTACTTTTATGTTGAGTCAGTTCACCTATCTCTCTCCACCTCAAGAAGCAAACACTTGTGTGAACTGTGCATTGATTCCTACATACTTGCATATTGCACTTGTTATATTACTTTACATTGACAATATCCATGAGATATACATGTTACAAGTTGAAAGCAACCGCTGAAACTTAATCTTCCTTTGTGTTGCTTCAATGCCTTTACTTTGATTTATTGCTTTATGAGTTAACTCTTATGCAAGACTTATTGATGCTTGTCTTGAAGTACTATTCATGAAAATTCTTTGCTTTATGATTCAGTTGTTTACTCATGTCATTACCATTGTTTTGATCGCTGCATTCATTACATATGCTTACAATAGTATGATCAAGGTTATGATGGCATGTCACTCCAGTAAATTATCTTTGTTATCGTTCACCTGCTCGGGACGAGCAGAACTAAGCTTGGGGATGCCGATACATCTCCGACGTATCGATAATTTCTTATGTTCCATGCCACATTATTGATGATATCTACATGTTTTATACATACTTTATGTCATATTTATGCATTTTCCGAGCACTAACCTATTAACTCGATGCCGAAGAGCCGCTTGTCGTTTTCCGCTCTTTTTGGTTTCAGAAATCCTAGTAAGGAAATATTCTCGAATTGGACGAAATCAACGCCCGTGGGCCTATTTTGCCACGAAGCTTCCGGAAGACCGAAGAGAAGACGAAGTGGGGCCACGGGCGCCGCCACACTAGGGCGGCGCGGCCCGGGGGGCCCGCGCGGCCCTAGCGTGTGGGGCCCCGTGACCCCTCCGAGGCTGCCCTTCCGCCTACATATAGTCTTCGTCGCGAAACCCCCGAGTACCGAGAGCCACGATACGGAAAACCTTCCGGAGACGCCGCCGCCGCCAATCCCATCTCGGGGATTCAGGAGATCGCCTCCGGCACCCTGCCGGAGAGGGGAATCATCTCCCGGAGGACTCTTCACCGCCATGGTCGCCTCCGGAGTGATGAGTGAGTAGTTCACCCCTGGACTATGGGTCCATAGCAGTAGCTAGATGGTCATCTTCTCCTCATGTGCTTCATAGTCGGATCTTGTGAGCTGCCTAACATGATCAAGATCATCTATCTGTAATGCTATATGTTGTGTTTGTCGGGATCCGATGGATAGAGAATACTATGTTATGTTGATTATCAATCTATTACCTATGTGTTGTTTATGATCTTGCATGCTCTCCGTTATTAGTAGAGGCTCTGGCCAAGTTTTTACTCTTAACTCCAATAGGGAGTATTTATGCTCGATAGTGGGTTCATGCCTCCATTAAATCTGGGACAGTGACAGAAAGTTCTAAGGTTGTGGATGTGCTGTTGCCACTAGGGATAAAACATTGATGCTATGTCCGAGGATGTAGTTATTGATTACATTACGCACCATACTTAATGCAATTGTCCGTTGTTTACAACTTAATACCGGAAGGGGTTCGGATGATAACCCGAAGGTGGACTTTTTAGGCATAGATGCATGCTGGATAGCGGTCTATGTACTTTGTCGTAATGCCCAATTAAATCTCACAATACTTATCATATCATGTATGTGCATTGTCATGCTCTCTCTATTTGTCAATTGCCCGACCGTAATTTGTTCACCCAACATGCTATTTATCTTATGGGAGAGACACCTCTAGTGAACTCGTGGACCCCGGTCCATTCTTTTACATCGAATACAATCTACCGCAATACTTGTTCTACCGTTCTCTCGCAAACAATCATCATCCACACTATACATCTAATCCTTTGTTACAAGCAAGTCGGTGAGATTGACAACCTCACCGTTTCGTTGGGGCAAAGTACTTTGGTTGTGTTGTGCGTGGTTCCACGTTGGCGCCGGAATCCCTGGTGTTGCGCCGCACTACATCCCGCCGCCATCAACCTTTGACGTGCTTCTTGACTCCTACTGGTTCGATTAAACCTTGGTTTCTTACTGAGGGAAACTTGCTGCTGTACGCATCACACCTTCCACTTGGGGTTCCCAACGGACGCGTGCTGTACGCGTATCAGCGGCGTCAGAGGAAGGGGCCTTGCGGACTTTGGAAGCCCCGCTGGTATCGGCGCCGTCGGCTGGAGCCTTGCTCTTCCGCCCTTTCGAGGCCAGATTGTCCAAAAACTCCTAGCCAACCTCGGCCGCCAGGGGAGCCACATGCTCGTGAACCTGAGGGTTCTCATCGGCTGAAGGAGGTACTACAGAGGAAAAGTTTTATAAGGAAGAGGGGATGAACAATATACCTCGAGAACAACGACCTCATCGTTAGTATCAGAACTGTTTGCCGAAGGTGGAGTTCAAAAGTTACCGGGGAGCTTGAAGTGCGTCGGGCCCATCTTGTGCTTTCCCTTCACGTACGGGTCAGTGTCCGCGTCGTCGTGAAACTGGCAGTTAGGGGCAAAAGAAGCCGGCTCTTCCCTGGCGATCCGGGAAAAGTTCTGCAACACAACAAGAAGTTAGAACAAAAGTTTACAGTTATACCGGAAGAAGCTTTCCGGAAATCGCGAGGTCTTTCTCGGGGCGGAGGAGGATCGGAGCGGCTGTAGGGCTTCAGGCCATATTTCCCACTAGGCCGCAAAGTGTTCCGGCAAATTTGCTTGGCCTTAAGGATCAAATCTGCTGGGCTTAGGGAGTAAGTGGTGATACTTGTTGGATCCTTCAAACCCAACATCTGGCTCATCTTGTGAGCGCGGCGCTGGAGGGGTAGGACCCGGCGTGAGAGAAACAACCGGATTACATCATCAGCGCAGAGGTTGGTTTCCTCCTTGCTCTTCTCAACAAACAGAGCCACCCGCCTGGAATCCTTGTCATCCTGGGGGTGGTACAACCAGTTGTTCATGGCAGGAGGACCAGGAACGTACGCCGGTAGATTAATGAAATCCTCCGGGCCTCCGTTTCAGACATAGAAGAAAGTTTTTTGCCAAGTCCGGACGGATTCCAGACCGGAGAACTTGAAGAAGATGCTTCCCTGGCGGAGTGCAAGGATGCACCCCCCCGCACCGGACAAAGGGTTTGGGAAGCGGAAGTTTCCGATCTTGGATCGAATTCTTCCGCAGGTTGTAGAAATAAGAAAAAATGTCAACAAAAGGAGTGATACCGGCGTATCCCTCCATGAAAGCGGTAAAGGAAGAAATATAGAAGATAGCGTTGCCCGGAAGATGGTGGGGCTGGAGCTCGTAGAAATCTAAGAAGTGCCGGAAGAAATCCGACACTGGGAGGCCTAAGCCGCGCTCAAAATGGGCGGCGAAGACAACATATTCACCGGGCTCGAGCTCAGGTTGCCGTTCCTCGCCAGGAATCCGGCACCACACCTCCTCCAGTATTCTCCTAGACCGGTAGAGCCAGTCAATTTTGGCTTGAGTCACGTCAGAGCCCATCCAAGCTCCGCATTTATATGAATCCAGATCTATTCCGGAAGAGTTGGCACTGGCGCCCTGGCTCAAGCTGCCGGCGTGTTTTCCTTGGTCACCGGTAGCTTGACCAGAGCTACCGGCCTCTTCTTCGGGCTGGGCGAGGTCCTCCTGGAGCCCATTTTCAGGCTGATCCACCGGAGCCTCTTCTCCGGATGAAATCTCCGGGCTTTCGCTCTGCCGGGTGCTGGCAGAAGGCTCCGGAAGGGAGTCTTAAGATGACATGTTTTCGCTAAGTGCCGAATCTAACTAAAAACATGTTTCCCCAAACCTATCTCTTCACGAAGATCTACGATAGGAAGAAAAACAAAGGAAAAGAAAGGAATAAATACCTACCGGACCCAAGAACAATGTTGAAAAGGGGGAAGTGAACCCGGCCAAGGGAGCTAACCAGAGAACGACGGTGGAGATTCTTAGGGTTAGAGGGCCCGGGAATCCGCCGGAGCTTGTCGAGGAGAGCGGCGCTGGCGGCGAGCGAGGAGGTTGCTGAGGACGTCGTGCCGCGCTCCAGTGTCGAGGAAGAAGTGGATCTTGACGGAAAAGAACAGGCGAGCTCCGCTGCGTGCTCCTATAGAGGCTCGTCGGATGGCTCGGGCTCAACGACGGCAGCGGCGCTGAAGTTTCGAGCGTTTCGGGGCGCAGGAGCTCTAGAGGTAGGAGAATGGTGATGAAGTGGAAGAGTGGGGGTCGGAAGGGAACCGTCGCACCCTTTATAGCGAAGGAGTTCGTGGGCCGCAGCGCGTCCAGGCCCGCACCACTTTGCCCATGGGCCGCCACGTGGCGCGAAGCTACACGCGACGCGCAAAGATGCCACACAGGGGTCGCAAGGATCCGGTACGGATGCGAGGATCCGGTGCGGAACATTAACTGCGCGCGCGGGAGTCGAAGGATTTGACCCCTGACACTGGAGCGTCAGAAATAGTGCGCATGTCTCTGACAGGCACGACTTCCAACATATTCTCGACTTCGCTGAGGAGGATTTAACACCGGAAAAAGATACCGGAAGGTTTTGTTGAGAACGGTGTATTGAAGTGATTCCGGCAAAGACGCCGGGAGGTTTTAACTTCAAACCGGAAGGATTAATCTGGTACGTTTGAGATGGGAACCTGGCATGGTTCGTCGGATAGAATCCGCCGGACTATACCAGCTTCGGGGACTAATGTCGGGGGGATGGCCCCCGGTAGGCCAAAGACATGGCAAACTTGCCCTGTTTTAGCTATCAAGATACCGGGTTAAGAATTAATCCGGATAACTAAGTTAAGCTATTTACAGCCAAGTGAAACTATACCGGTATCCCAGGAGGGGTATACCGAAATGCAGTTAACTAGAGAAGAAGCCGGAGTACCGGCAGGAGCTCAATTGTAGCATGTCAGCATTATGGTCAAAGATTCCATAAGGACTAGAGGACAAAGATGAGTGATACGTCTCAAACGTATCTATAATTTCTTATGTTCCATGCTTGTTTTATGACAATACCTACATGTTTTGTTCACACTTTATGATGATTTTATGCGTTTTCCGGAACTAACCTATTGACGAGATGCCGAAGGGCCAGTTGCTATTTTCTGCTGTTTTTGGTTTCAGAAATCCTACAAAGGAAATATTCTCGGAATCGAACGAAATCAACGCCCAGAACCTTATTTTTCCCGGAAGCTTCCAGAGAGCCCGAGAGGGACCAGAGGGGAGCCCTGGGGGCCCCACAAATGGTGGCGGCGCGGCCCAGAGGGGGGGCGCGCCCCCCTAGTGTGTGGGACCCCCGTGGCCCCTCCGACTCCGCCTCTTCTCCTATAAGATGCCTCGTGACCTAAATCTTCGACACGGATTGACGAAACTCCAGGAAACCTTCCAGAGCCGCCGGCATCGCGAAACTCCAATTCGGGGGACAGAAGTCTCTGTTCCGGAACCCTGCCGGGACGGGGAAGTGCCCCCGGAAGGCATCTCCACCGCCATCTTCACCGCCATCGCTGTCTCCATGATGAGGAGGGAGTAATTCTCCCCCGAGGCTGAGGGCTCTACCGTAGCTATGTGGTTCATCTCTCTCTTTGTGATCTAGTTGAATATCATCTATGTGCTACTCTAGTGATGTTATTAAAGTAGTCTATTCCTCCTCCATGATGTAATGTTGACAGTGTGTGCATCATGTAGTACTTGGTATAGATTATGATTGTGATCTCTTGTAGATTATGAAGTTAACTATTACTATGATAGTATTGATGTGATCTATTCCCCCTTTCATAGCTGATGTTGACAGTGTGCATGCTATGTTAGTACTCGGTATAATTGCGTTGGTCTATCATGCACTCTAAGGTTATTTAAATATGAACATCGAATGTTGTGGAGCTTGTTAACTCCGGCATTGAGGTGCTCTTGTAGCCCTACACAATTAATGGTGTTTGTCATCCAACAAGAGAGTGTAGAGTAGTTTCAGTTATGTGATCAATGTTGAGAATGTCCACTAGTGAAAGTATGATCCCTAGGCCTTGTTTCCGAATATCGAAACTCCGTTTATTTACTGTTCTACTGCATGTTTGCTTGCTGCAATATTTTATTCAGATTGTTATTACCACTCATATACATCAATATTACTTGTATTTCACTATCTCTTCGCCGAACTAGTGCACCTATACATCTGACAAGTGTATTAGGTGTGTTGGGGACACAAGAGACTTCTTGTATCGTAATTGCAGGGTTGCTTGAGAGGGATATCTTTGAACTCTACCTCCATGAGTTCGATAAACCTTGGGTGATTCACTTAAGGGAAACTTGCTGGCTGTTCTACAAACCTCCGCTCTTGGAGGCCCAACACTGTCTACGAGGAATAGAAGCGTGCGTAGACATCAAGCTATTTTCACGGCGCCGTTGCCGGGGAGGTAAGGTAAAAGGTATTCACATCCTCCGACTACTAAGCTATTTCCTAGCATTGTTGCCGGTGTGTGAGTGCTCGAAGCTATTTCCTTTAGATCCTGCAATTGCATCTTTTTGTTTCTTGTTTTTGTTTTCACTAGTTAGGCATAATGGAAAACAACAAAAAATTTAGTGAGCTTTTTAATCTATTTCCTGAGTTAAGACATGAATTATTTGATGCGAAAATTAAAAAACCTATGGATCCTTATTTGCATGCTAGTAGCAATGTTATTAGTATGAACGCAATTACTGCTAATGCTATGGAGAAGTCTAAGCTTGGGGAAGCTAGTTTTTATGATCTTTTTAGCTTCCCATCTTTAGGGGAGAAAATTTGCTCTGATAATGCTTTATCTCCCATATGCGATAACTCTAATGATGCTTGTGATATTTTAAATCCACCTACTGAAAGTACTTCTTTCAAGATACCCATGAACATTATTGAACGTGTTATGGATAACCGCTATGAAGGGGATGGAACTATCCATCCCGGAGATCATTTATTGTTTTTGCATGAATTATGCGGGTTATTCAAGTGTGCAGGTATCTCTATGGATGAAGTGAGGAAGAAACTATTCTCTATTTCGATGTCTGGTAAAGCGGCGCATTGGTATAAATTGCTGAAGAATAGTCATTCTCTTGATTGGGAGGAAATTTTACCTCTCCTTTATTCTAAATTTTATCCTCCTCATGAAGTGCATACTGATAGAAATTACATTTATAACTTTTATCCTCGTGATTGAGAGAGTATTTCCCAAGCATGGGGGAGATTGAAGTCACTAATGCTCAAATGGCCCATTCAAGAGCTCCCCCGTAATGTTATTATTAATAATTTTTATGCAAGGCTTTCAGGACACCACAGGGACTATCTAGATGCCTGTTTGGAGGGATCTTTCACAAGCAAGGAGGTTGAAGCTAGGTGGGATCTTCTTGACCGGATTGAGGAGAACGCTGAAGATTGGGAGAACGACAAAGGTAAAGAGTCAGGTATAAATTATGATTATGAATGCATTGAAACTTTTATGGATACTGATAAAATTCGAAATATGAGTGCTACTTATGGTCTTGACTCTCAAGTTGTTGCAAATCTTTATAAAGCTTTTGCCTCTCATTTTGAATTGCCTAAGAAGAATTTTGATAAGTATCATGAACCTTTTAAAGACACTTGCATGAAGGATGAAACTGTTATTAATGATTGCAATAAACATGCCCAAACTTCTGAAAATGTTATTTCTTATAAGCATGTTAATTTTTGTGGAATGCATAGATCCTGTGGAATTAATCAAATCGAAGATGAATATTGTATCCATCATATGAATGAAGAAACTAGAAAGTGGTCTAGGGCTCTAGATGATCTTGGTAAAAAGGTTTGTGCCATCTATCCTTTTATTGGTGAACTTTGCCATAGAGTGGGTCATTTTAATTTTCAATGCTCCTCCAATGATAATTCGAACCCCGTGAGTGCTACAAATTTGTATTGTGATGATGAAATTACTCCTAATCAGCATGATGAACTTACTTTATTTTTGAGTGTGAAGAGTTATCAAGAAAAATCTCTTTGTTACATATGAGTGATCCTGATATTGATGATGTCCTGCGGGGGTGTTTTTATTATTGCATTGATAATTGCCATACAAATACTTACATACAAAATATTTTAGAAGATGACACTTTGCCAAAATATGATAGGACCGCTGTGTGTTTTGAACTTATTAATGAAAAGGAGGAATCCTCCCAAGTTTCTTCTATTGTTTCGGAAATAAATCAGGTTATGTGGAGGAGCCTCCCTTCAAGCCTCTTCCTCCTAAAGAAGGGAACGAGGAGAAGGAAGAAGAAGAAGAAGAAGAAGAAGAAGAAGAAGAAGAAGAAGAAGGGGAACGAAGAAGAAGAAGAAGAAGAAGAAGAAGAAGGGGAATAAAGAGAAAGAGGTAACGGCATATCCCCGCGTGTATGAGATAACAATAGGTAACCGTAAGTATGTTGCTCCTAATGATTATTATGATAATGAATCTGAGTACAATGATCTTCCTATGCCCTTTACCTACATTAGTGATCATGATTTGAAAGAGCACACTACTTTTGATATTGGAAATCTCTGGGAAACTAATTCTGAAAATGATGATGTTAATAATTGCCATAGTATCGGTACTATCCATGCTTCCTCCCATAATGATATAGAAAGCTCTAAGCTTGGGGATGATGTATTTGAAAATCCTTTTGCTACTGATCATTATATGTTTGATACATATCCTTCTAGTAACAACGATGGTATGGTCACAGATGAACATACTGTGAAAGATAACTATTATATTTCTTATGATGACACTATGCCTCCAATATTTGATGATTATTATAAAGAATGCTATGATATAGGTTATAACTATCCTTATGAAACTTGTCATAGTTATGATTGGATTGCTAAAAACAATTACCTTAGTATGCAACTTGTTTACCATGTTCAAATTCTTGATAATAATCTTGCTCCAATTACTATTAATGACAAGAACTCTTCTTATGCCAAAATTAATGATACTTTTATGCATATGAACCATGATAAGAATGTTTTAAGTGATGGTTATATTGTGGATTTCATCAATGATGCTACTGAAAGTTATTATGAGAGAGGGAAACATGGTTATATGCGTCTTAATAATATTAAGTTTCCCCTCTCTATGTTGAGAATCTTGAAGTTACTCGTGTTTTATCTTCCTATGCTTGTCACTTTGCTCCTCATGAATTTATTTGTGTACAATATTCCTTCTTATAGGAAGTGGGTTAGGCTTAAATTTGTTTCATACTTGCTTTTTGATGCTCTCTTTGCTTCAACTCTCATCCTTATGAGAGCTTCATCATTAAAATTATTGAGCCCATCTTAATGGCTATAAAGAAAGCACTTCTTGGGAGATAACCCATGTTTTTATTTTGCTACTGTTTTGTTGTGTCTTGGAAGTTGTTACTACTGTAGCAACCTCTCCTTATCTTTATTTTGTTGCATTGTTGTGCCAAGTAAAGTCTTTGATAGTAAGGTTGATACTAGATTTGGATTACTGCGCAGAAACAGATTTCTTGCTGTCACGAATTTGAGTAGTACTCTCTGTAGGTAACTCATAAAAATCTGCCAATTTAAGTGAGTGATCCTCAGATATGTACGCAACTTTCATTCAATTTGAGAATTTTCATCTGAGCAAGTCTGGTGCCTCTAAAAAATTCGTCTTTACGGACTGTTATGTTTTGACAGATTCTGCCTTTTATTTCGCATTGCCTCTTTTGCTGTGTTGGATGGATTTCTTTGTTCCATTAACTTCCAGTAGCTTTGAGCAATGTCCATAAGTGTTAAGAATGATTGTGTCACCTCTGAATATGTGAATTTTTGATTATGCACTAACCCTCTAATGAGTTTGTTTTGAGTTTTGTGTGGAGGAAGTTTTCAAGGGTCAAGAGAGGAGGATGATACAATATGATCAAGAAGAGTGAAAAGTCTAAGCTTGGGGATGCCCCCGTGGTTCATCCCTGCATATTTTAAGAAGACTCAAGCATCTAAGCTTGGGGATGCCCAAGGCATCCCCTTCTTCATCGACAACTTATCAGGTCACCTCTAGTGAAACTATATTTTTATTCCGTCACATCTTATGTGCTTTACTTGGAGCGTCTGTTTGTTTTTGTTTTTGTTTTTGTTTGAATAAAATCGGATCCTAGCATTCCTTGTTTGGGAGAGAGACACGCTCCGCTGTTGCATATGAACACATGTGTTCTTAGCTTTATTCTTAATGTTCATGGCGAAGGTTGAAACCGCTTCGTTAATTGTTATTATGGTTGGAAACGGAAAATGCTTCATGTGGTAATTGGTATAATGTCTTGAATAATTTGATACTTGGCAATTGTTGTGCTCATGTTTAAGCTCTTGCATCATATACTTTGCACCTATTAATGAAGAAATACATAGAGCTTGTTAAAATTTGGTTTGCATGATTGGTTTCTCTAGAGTCTAGATATTTTCTGGTGAGGTGTTTGAACAACAAGGAAGACAGTGTAGAGTCTTATAATGCTTGCAATATGTTCTTATGTACGTTTTGCTGTACCGTTTTATACTTGAGTTTGCTCCAAACGACCTTGCTAGCCTAGCCTTGTATTGAGAGGAATTCTTCTCGTGCATCCAAATCCTTGAGCCAAAAACCATGCCATTTGTGTCCACCATACCTACCTACTACATGGTATTTTTCTGCCATTCCAAAGTAAATTGCTTGAGTGCTACCTTTAAAATTTCATTATTTGTCTTTGCAATACATAGCTCATGGGAAAATAGCTTAAAAACTATTGTGGTATTGAATATGTACTTATGTATCTTATTTCTTATAAGTTGCTTTTTGAGCGGTAACCATGTTTACGGGGACGCCATCAACTATTACACCTTTGTTGAATATCATGTGAGTTGCTATGCATGTTCGTCTTGTCCGAAGTAAGGGTGATTTATCATGATCAAATGGTTTGAGTATGCATATTGTTAGAGAAGAACATTGGGCCGCTAACTAAAGCCATGATCCATGGTGGAAGTTTCAATTTGGACAATCAATCCTCAATCTCTTATGAGAATTTTAATCGTTGTTGAATGCTTATGCATTAAAGAGGAGTCCATTATCATGTTGTCTATGTTGTCCCGGTATGGATGTCTAAGTTGAGAATAATCAAAAACGAGAAATCAAATGCGATCTTTCTCTTTAGACCTTTGTACACGCGGCATAGAGGTACCCCTTTGTGACACTTGGTTGAAACATATGTTATGCAATGATAATCCATGTTAATCCTAGCTAATTAGGACAAGGTGCGGGCACTATTGGTAATCTATGCATGAGGCTTGCAACTTATAGGATATCTTATACATAACACATATGCTTTATTACTACCGTTGACAAAATTGTTTCTATGTTTTCAAAATAAAAGCTCTAGCACAAATATAGCAATCCATGCTTTCCTCTACGAAGGGCCTTTCTTTTACTTTTATGTTGAGTCAGTTTACCTACTTCTTTCTATCTTAGAAGCAAACACTTGTGTGAACTATGTGCATTGATTCTTACATGTTTACCTATTGCACTTGTTATATTACTTTGTGTTGACAATTATCCATGAGATAAACATGTTGAAGTTGAAAGCAACCGCTGAAACTTATATCTTCCTTTGTGTTGCTTCAAAGCTTTCTACTAAGAATTTATTGCTTTATGAGTTAACTCTTATGCAAGTCTTATTGATGCTTGTCTTGAAAGTATTATTCATGAAAAGTCTTTGCTATATGATTCATTTGTTTATTCATTGTCTTCACCATTGCTTCGAATCGCTGCATTCATCTCATATGCTTTACAATAGTATTGATCAAGATTATGATAGCATGTCACTTCAGAAATTATCCTTGTTATCGTTTACCTACTCGAGGGCGAGTAGGAACTAAGCTTAGGGATGCTTGATACGTCTCAAACGTATCTATAATTTCTTATGTTCCATGCTTGTTTTATGACAATACCTACATGTTTTGTTCACACTTTATGATGATTTTATGCGTTTTCCGGAACTAACCTATTGACGAGATGCCGAAGGGCCAGTTGTTGTTTTCTGTTGTTTTTGGTTTCAGAAATCCTACAAAGGAAATATTCTCGGAATCGGACGAAATCAACGCCCAGAACCTTATTTTTCCCGGAAGCTTCCAGAGAGCCGCAGAGGGACCGGAGGGGAGCCACGGGGGCCCCACACGTGGTGGCGGCGCGGCCCAGGGGGGGCGCGCCCCCTAGTGTGTGGGACCCCCGTGGCCCCTCCGACTCCGCCTCTTCGCCTATAAGATGCCTCGTGACCTAAATCTTCAACACGGATTGACGAAACACCAGGAAACCTTCCAGAGCCGCCGCCATCGCGAAACTCCAATTCGGGGGACGAAGTCTCTGTTCCGGAACCCTGCCGGGACGGAGAAGTGCCCCGGAAGGCATCTCCACCGCCATCTTCACCGCCATCGCTGTCTCCATGATGAGGAGGGAGTAATTCTCCCCAAGGCTGAGGGCTCTACCGTAGCTATGTGGTTCATCTCTCTCTTTGTGATATAGTTGAATATCATCTATGTGCTACTCTAGTGATGTTATTAAAGTAGTCTATTCCTCCTCCATGATGTAATGTTGACAGTGTGTGCATCATGTAGTACTTGGTATAGGTTATGATTGTGATCTCTTGTAGATTATGAAGTTAACTATTACTATGATAGTATTGATGTGATCTATTCCCCCTTTCATAGCTGATGTTGACGAGTGTGCATGCTATGTTAGTACTCGGTATAATTGCGTTGGTCTATCATGCACTCTAAGGTTATTTAAATATGAACATCGAATGTTGTGGAGCTTGTTAACTCCGGCATTGAGGTGCTCTTGTAGCCCTACACAATTTATGGTGTTTGTCATCCAACAAGAGAGTGTAGAGTAGTTTCGAGTTATTTGATCAATGTTGAGAATGTCCACTAGTGAAAGTATGAGCCCTAGGCCTTGTTTCCGAATATCGAAACTCCATTTATTTACTTGTTCTACTGCATGTTTGCTCGCTGCAATATTTTATTCAGATTGTTATTACCACTCATATACATCAATATTACTTGTATTTCACTATCTCTTCGCCGAACTAGTGCACCTATACATCTGACAAGTGTATTAGGTGTGTTGGGGACACAAGAGACTTCTTGTATCGTAATTGCAGGGTTGCTTGAGAGGGATATCTTTGACCTCTACCTCCATGAGTACGATAAACCTTGGGTGATTCACTTAAGGGAAACTTGCTGCTATTCTACAAACCTCTGCTCTTGGAGGCCCAACACTGTCTACAGGAATAGAAGCGTGCGTAGACATCAATGGGCGAAGCACATCGGCTTTAATCGAAGCTACGAAGCCAAAGTAGAAGGTGACGTAAAAGCTACCGGAAGAGGTCATCGCTCCCTGATTAAAGATAGGACCGGTGTCATTTAGACCAAAGAAGCTTTATAAAGTATCTTACCTCATCAAAGATGCCATTAGGGTTTCTTCCCTTGTAAGCCACCCTCTCCCCTATATAAGGAGAAGGGGCACACCCCTGCGCGGGACAGATCGCTAGTTAACAGTAGAGAGAAGTAGAGCAGGATAGTGCTCACCTTGTAGTCCGTACGTTCTTGAACCTCTGGCCAAGGGCCAAGTTCATCAATCTATACCGGAATTTCTTCCCAGATCCTTTCCATTGTTACCAAAACCCTCCCAAAAATCCTCTAGCGCACATTCGGCCTCAACTTAAGCCATCCTATGGCATCGCGTCCATTCACCACGACGACGAGTCTTCCCCAGACATGTCTTAATAATTCCTTTGCTTGCACATTCCGATGGCCTTAAGATCAATCACTAGGGGTGTACTTGCACATGTATATGGCTACACCTATCTATGGCTCCTCCCTAGAAGAAGCACTAAAGAGACTATAATGAGCTTCACTAATTATGACAACCACAAAAATGAAATAGCAATTTTCCTGAATACTTGCTCTCACGAGTTAGTCCACTTCACTCCACTTCACTTCATCTCATTGCATTTTACTTTATTGCACTTTACTTATTCTTGCACTAGTTTTACTTCTTGCATTTTAATTTCAGCACATATAGTTTTAAGTAAAAACCTCGTCACGCACACACACACCTTATCTCCTAACTTTGCATAGAAGGCCATATAAGTAGGTTATAGGGCTTTAGAGAATAGATAGTTTACCTCCAGCTTCTCGTGGGTTCGACACTCAAATAGTTATCGAATTGTACCGCGGTGATCCCTGCACTTGGGGTTTATCAGTGACCCAAACGGCCGGGTGGACGGCAGCCACTGTCTGCGTGTCCGCGCGCCCACCCAAACGGATGCAAACTGACGCGCTGGCGCGCCAATTGGGTTCTCCCTGTTGGAGATGCCCTTAGGCAGTTTGTGATAGTGAAAGGTGAGACATGTATTGATAAAGTACTATACTTTTATTGCTCACTATTGTACTTGTTGACACTTGGCTTAGAGTCAATAATTAGCTCTACTATTGAACTTGCTCTAAGCAACGGAGATGTGAACACCTACGTTGCTTGTCCCGGATATACCCATTACATGTCACCGCCGTTCTATTTGTAATTTTTCTTAGGCACTCAAAGTCGTAACATGAGATGGCTTTGGTGCATTTGGTTGCTTGCATGCCTCCATTCCAGGATGGGTGGAGCAGAACTTGGCGTGGTTGGTCGCCTAGTAGGCCTTCACGATATGTTCAATGTGGTTTTTAAAGCACCTCCACACCTTGGTCTGGTAGCTACTGCTGAATCGACAGTTTCTCTAGAGCCTAGTCGGTAGCCTGGAGACACCTTGGCTCGTATGTAGGACACAATATTTAGAACGTTAGAATGCCCGCTCGTCTCCACGTTGTTACACAACACGGGCCTTCAAGCACCTACGGGATGAACGTCTAGTTTGTTTATTTTTCTAGGGACAGGCCCGGGCCCGACGAAAATCGACAACGCCGTTCGCGCAGGCGCTCGGCCGTGGCATGGCAGGAGAAGGAGAAATCTGAGCGGTGTTGCACGGCAAAGGTAGGGGTAACCTCCCTCTTCGGTTACCCTCTCCATTAGCCCCCTCCCGAAATTTCCCTTTCCCCAATTTTCGCACCGGCGGCGGCTAGGCGACCTAGATCTGCACTCGCTCATCGACCCTGCCCGTGTTCTGGACGAGGAGCTCCTCCCTTTGGTATCCAGCGCCATACCAGGGTTTTCATGTCCAGCCGCGGCGGATCCCGTGCACATCTTCTCCGACCTCTGGTTGTCTCCATCGTCCGCGATGACAGAGGTAAGGGGAAACTCATCTCGCTCTACTCTAGTGTTAGATCCATGTTGGTAGAACTAGTTGTGTTCAATAAGTCCGTTCGTAATTCTTAGATATTCTTTGAGTAGACCGACCAGCAACAGCTTGTGCATCACGCCACAACACTCATCATTTCCATTCAAGCCTGGATCCGGGTGGTGCACAAGAGAAAAGTTAGGTGTGCTGCTTTTGCTCCTGTCATGTACGGTCATATGGTACAACGAGATGAGGAGAGGATGGCCAACCTAAAGTACATCTACAACTGCAACGATGTCGAGGCTAGTCGCTAGCCAAATGCTTTAGATGAGAATATCCCCTTTCTATGCACTTGTGAAAACGTTCAAGGAGAGAGGACTGCTAGTTGATAGCATCCACACCTCTATCGAAGAACAGGTCGCAATGTTTCTTCATGTGGTGGGTCATACCGGAGGTTCGGAGTCATCCATAACACATTCGGGTGATCCACGGATACTATCTCTCGGTACTTCTAGCAGGTGATGCACGGTTGGGGAGCTCAGAGGTGAAATGATCAAGCCACCATCAAACAACACACCACCCAAGATCAAGAGTAGATACAGATGATTCCCGTATTTTAGGGTGAGTACAAAATCATGTTCGTTCTACTTATGAGATGTGTGGTACTGTCAGAAACATGACCGTGTGCTAATTGTATGACAAGATTGCATTGTGGCTATTGATGGTATTCATGTGACTGCAAAGGTACCGAGATCAATGTCTACACCATTCCGTGGGAGGAAGCACTACACCAGCCAGAACATGCTAGCAGGTTGTAGATTTCGATATGAGGTTCACATACATGCTTGCTGGCTCGGATGGTTTAGCTCATGATGCAAGTATCTTGTCCGATAGCTTGTCAAGGCTAGATGTGCTGCAAATCCCTGAAGGTAAGTTCTACCTTGGAGATGCTGGATATGCATGCCGACCTGGTATTCTACCTCCCTTCAGGAAAACACGGTACCACCTCAACGAGTTTACTACAAGGAACCGACTTTAGACTGGAAAAGAGTTGTTCAATCTGCGACACTCAAGTCTTAGAGTCACCATTGTGAGGGTCTTTGTTGCATTGAAGAACATGTTAAAGGTCCTTGACCAGAAACCGTTCCACACTTTTGACACTCAAGTGAAGCTGGTCCTTACTTGCTTCATTGTTCACAACTGGATCTTAGGTTGGGGCGAGGATGACTTCTTCGAAGTGGTCATCACTTTTGATGAAGTTGACACCAGCCATGGCGTGGAGGCGAGCGATCATGAAGCCTGGAAGGAGAAGAGGCTCGAGTGGGAAACACAGTGTGAGAAGCCAGAGGACACACCACCATGTGAGAAGGAGAAGAACAAGTGACGAAGTGAAGTGAAGAAGTGAAGAAGTAAAGAAGTAAAGAAGAAGAACATCCCTTTGATCCCCTCTTTCTCGAACCCCTCTTTAATCCTCGTATGCTGAACTACCCCTGTGATCCCCTGTTGTTGAAATCCTTTGTGATGATAAACTGCCATTCGTAGTAGCTAGGGAATGTCGTTATGAACTACCATTCGTAGTACCTGGGGCTGAATTCGTGAACTACTAGCTTCGTAAGTGTGCAATTGGTGAACTGATGAACTGCCCCTAGAGTGTGATATGTCCTCACCTCCCGATCGTTTGCATGCGTGGGGAAGGACAAGGCGACGCCACATCTGTTCCGAACACTTGCCGGAAATTTCCTCACCGCCCACTCTCTCTGGTGTCACTCTCCCCATTCTCACTCTTACCGCCCTCATGTCACATCACAACGGAAATTAGACTGGCACTGACGAAACCACTGCTTCAATGCGACATGAAAAGCGGGACATGACTCGAAGCGCAAGACTGTCCATGCATGTAGATATACGCTCGTCGTAAAGGTGTTGTACGACCCAGTGGACGACCTAAAAATGGTCACCTGTTTGATCCGGAAATATACCTCTCCTACCGCGCTAGCCTTTTTGACTGGTTTCACTCCAAGTAGTAAGGGCATCTCCAGCGACCCAAAGCAAAATAGAGATTAAAAAGTATCCGTCTGCGTTCGCTTGGGTCGGGCCTCGAACACAAAATTGCTTCCATGACACGATTGATCGTTTGCCTTGGGTTGCCCCAATGGCCCGACGTAAAATTATTTGTTGACTTTATTTAACTGAAATAATTCACATAGTGCCGAAAAAATACTAGAAATGAAACCCTATCCTAATGGCGCGCCTCCACGGCCGCCTACTGTTGGTCGTTTTCCTTGATGGCCTGCAAGAACACATGGTCATTCATGCATGTTTTTGTGGAAGTATTATTTCCGGTTTTTATATCGTATCCCAACGAGGAGCTTAGTAGGATGTTTATGTGCGGTGTTTCTATTGCACCCAAGGTGTCACAAGTCTTAGGTAAATTGACTGTAAGGATTTAAATACAAAAATGTGAATGTGAATATAGGACTTTTGAGTATTAAAAATGCAATAAAATAGCTATTGGAAAAATATAATGAGGTTCTGCTGATGAAAGATTATTTGCGGGGAGATTCAGTTCATGGTGATAGTGAATGTGCCTGGTGGAATAAATGTGATAAGTGAATATGATTCTTTCTATTTATATTTGAGTAGGCAGGCAACCCAATAGAGAGAAAGACTCCTCTTGGAGGATTTCATCTTTCTCCAATGATCCTTTTTCCTGTTACCAAAGCCATGGTTAACGCATATATTAAGGTGATTAAACCAGATCAAAGCCGTAAGATTGGTGCTTCCTTGTTTATCCTCGACTATTGCTAGATCCTCTTTGACATCGGCCGTGTCACTCGGGGACACCGATTCACTAGCAAACAAGTTCCTCTATGAGTTCTTGAGATGATGTTACCTGAGCCCTTAAATTACGTGCACATAGACATTATTCTCATACATAATCATATTAATCATAATTCACAAATAGATGAAATATAATAGGCACAACACATCTCACCAATTCCCTACATCTCCCACGCCCATGGGATCTACTCACACATGAGAGGAGAAAAAGCACAATGATATAATAGCAATGTAAATGGACTTCATATCGATATTACCATAGCAAGCCACAATAGTTGAAGATCAAAACAAATACAAACCAAGATGGAATAGAGGTTTCAATCCCTAATCTTATAAGTATGAATCTCTCTTAGTAAAAGTAGGATGTGATGGATGAGTGGATGATCGAGAGGGGCAGATCATCGCGAGAGTCGATGATGGTCTTCTCCTTCTATAGATTGGATCTCCTTTATTCAGGTGCGATTGGTGGCTACGTCTCTGCTTTTTTTCTTGTTGTTGCCTTTACGAAAAAGGTCTTGTATTCAGCTTTTGTTTCGTCCAATTCTGAGAATATTTCCTGTACAACTTTTCCGAAATACAAAAATAGCAGAAAACGAGGAACCGGCACTCGTGGCATCTTGTTAATAGGTTAGTGTCGGAAATCATGTAAAAGTGCGACGAAGTGTAAACAAAACATATATGAATTGGTGTAAAAAAGCATGGAGCATCAAAAATTATAGATATGTTTGAGACGTATCACCGACCATTAGGTCAAAGTAGCTGCTAAGGGCTTGGCGAGAGAGGAACTTGGGGTCGGCCCACTTCGTCGGGAGAACCTTACGTTTGGCAAAACTCTTGTATTTCTTGTCGAGGTCGCCTTGGAGACCGTCCCTCTTCCGACACGGCTTCTTGCGTGAGTCGGGGTGGCTGTTCGAGCCATTCGAACCACCTGTTGAGTTCTTGCGGAATAGTGGCCCAATATTCATGGTGCTGAAATTTTTTCATAGCAAAAGCATAGGCATTAGGTTTCTGTGATATAGTCCAACGATTACAGGCATAAACTTTGAATTCAAATGTGTAGAATCAACAAGAAATTTCAAAAAGTATGAACTCAACTAGGTATCCAATATGAGAGATTCAACCATTCATTGCTACAAATAATACATGGATCGAGCGAGAAACGTACCGATGTGAAGATTCCCTGTCAACACCCGAATTTTTAATTCCAGATGCCTATTATGCCGTACATCGCAATCCCAGGAAGATTGTTTTTGTGAGACATAATAAGTTCATATCACAGAACATCATTCATTAAAAACCATAATAGTCTTACATCAAAGGATCACATGATCCATTCTTAATACAACAATTGATCTAAAGATCAAATACATAACACATAGCGGAAGAAACGTAGTAGCGGTCCATCTGTTCCACAGGCAACGCTTGACGTCGGGAGGTAGTCCTAGTTATCGTAGACATC
>NC_061508.1:157151485-157181664 GCF_022539505.1 Lolium rigidum
TAATAGGCATCCGGAATTAAAAATTCGAGTGTTGACAGGGAATCTTCACATCGAGTACGTTTCCGCTCGATCCATGTATTATTTGTAGCAATGAATGGTTGAATCTCTCATATTGGATACCTAGTTGAGTTCATACTTTTTGAAATTTCTTGTTGATTCTACACATTTGAATTCAAAGTTTATGCATGTAATCGTTGGACTATATCACAGAAACCTAATGCCTATGCTTTTGCTATGAAAAAATTTCAGCACCATGAATATTGGGCCACTATTCTGCAAGAACTCAACAGGTGGTGCGAATGGCTCGAACAGCCACCCCGACTCGCGCAAGAAGCCGTGTAGGAAGAGGGACGGTCTCCAAGGCGACCTCGACAAGAAATACAAGAGTTTTGCCAAACGTAAGGTTCTCCCGACGAAGTGGGCCGACCCCAAGTTCCTCTCTCGCCAAGCCCTTAGCAGACTACTTTGACCTAATGGTCGGTGATACGTCTCAAACGTATCTATAATTTTTGATGCTCCATGCTTTTTACACCAATTCATATATGTTTTGTTTACACTTCGTCGCACTTTTACATGATTTCCGACACTAACCTATTAACAAGATGCCACGAGTGTCGGCTCCTGCTTTCCGCTATTTTTGTATTTCGGAAAAGTTGTACAGGAAATATTCTCAGAATTGGACGAAACAAAAGCCGAATACAATACCTTTTTCGTAAAGGCAACAACAATAAAAAAAGCATAGATGTAGCCACCAATCGCACCTGAATAAAGGAGATCCAATCTATAGAAGGAGAAGACCATCATCGACTCTCGCGATGATCTGCCCCCTCTCGATCATCCACTCATCCATCACATCCTACTTTTACTAAGAGAGATTCATACTTATAAGATTAGGGATTGAAACCTCTATTCCATCTTGGTTTGTATTTGTTTTGATCTTCAACTATTGTGGCTTGCTATGGTAATATCGATATGAAGTCCATTTACATTGCTATTATATCATTGTGCTTTTTCTCCTCTCATGTGTGAGTAGATCCCATGGGCGTGGGAGATGTAGGAAATTGGTGAGATGTGTTGTGCCTATTATATTTCATCTATTTGTGAATTATGATTAAGATGATTATGTATGAGAATAATGTCTATGTGCACGTAATTTAAGGGCTCAGGTAACATCATCTCAAGAACTCATATAGGAACTTGTTTGCTAGTGAATCAGGTGTCCCCGAGTGACACAGCCGATGTCAAAGAGGATCTAGCAATAGTCGAGGATAAACAAGGAAGCACCAATCTTACGGCTTTGATCTGGTTTAATCACCTTAATATATGCGTTAACCATGGCTTTGGTAACAGGAAAAGGATCATTGGAGAAAGATGAAATCCTCCAAGAGGAGTCTTTCTCTCTATTGGGTTGCCTGCCTACTCAAATATAAATAGAAAGAATCATATTCACTTATCACATTTATTCCACCAGGCACATTCACTATCACCATGAACTCGAATCTCCCCGCAAATAATCTTTCATCACAGTAGAACCTCATTATATTTTTCCAATAGCTATTTTATTGCATTTTTAATACTCAAAAGTCCTATATTCACATTCACATTTTTGTATTTAAATCCTTACAGTCAATTTACCTAAGACTTGTGACACCTTGGGTGCAATAGAAACACCGCACATAAACATCCTACTAAGCTCCTCGTTGGGATACGATATAAAAACCGGAAATAATACTTCCACAAAAACATGCATGAATGACCATGTGTTCTTGCGAGCCATCAAGGAAAACGACCAACAGTAGGCGGCCGTGGAGGCGCGCCATTAGGATAGGGTTTCATTTCTAGTATTTTTTCGGCACTATGTGAATTATTTCAGTTAAATAAAGTCAACAAATAATTTTACGTCGGGCCATTGGGGCTACCCAAGGCAAACGATCAATCGTGTCATGGAAGAAATTTTGTGTTCGAGGCCCGACCCAAGCGAACACAGACGGATACTTTTTAATCTCTATTTTGCTTTGGGTCGCTGGAGATGCCCTTACTACTTGGAGTGAAACCAGTCAAAAAGGCTAGCGCGGTAGGAGAGGTATATTTCCGGATCAAACAGGTGACCATTTTTAGGTCGTCCACTGGGTCGTACAACACCTTTACGACGACTGTATATCTACATGCATGGACAGTCTTGCGCTTCGAGTCATGTCCCGCTTTTCATGTCGCATTGAAGTAGTGGTTTCGTCGCGCGCCTAATTTCCGTTGTGATGTGACATGAGGGCGGTAAGAGTGAGAATGGGGAGAGTGAGACCGCAGAGAGTGGGCGGTGAGGAAATTCCGGCAAGTGTTCCGAACGGATGTGGCGTCGCCTTGTCCTTCCCCACGCATGCAAACGATCGGGAGGTGAGGACATATCACACTCTAGGGGCAGTTCATCGGCTCACCAATTGCACACTTACGAAGCTAGTAGTTCACGAATTCAGCCCCAGGTACTACGAATGGTAGTTCATAACGACATTCCCTAGCTACTACGAATGGCAGTTTATCATCACAAAGGATTTCAACAACAGGGGATCACAGGGTAGTTCAGCATACGGGGATTAAAGAGGGGTTCGAGAAAGAGGGGATCAAAGGGATGTTCTTCTTCTTTACTTCTTTACTTCTTCACTTCTTCACTTCACTTCGTCACTTGTTCTTCTCCTTCTCACATGGTGGTGTGTCCTCTGGCTTCCCACACTGTGTTTGCCCACTCGAGCCTCTTGTCCTTCCAGGCTTCATTATCGCCTGCCTCCACGCCATGGCTGGTGTCAACTTCATCAAAAGTGATAACCACTTCGAAGAAGTCATCCTCGCCCCAACCTAACATCCAGTTGTGAACAATGAAGCAAGTAAGGACCAGCTTCACTTGAGTGTCAAAAGTGTGGAACGGTTTCTGGTCAAGGACCTTTAACATGTTCTTCAATGCAACAAAGACCCTCACAATGGTGACTCTAAGACTTGAGTGTCGCAGATTGAACATCTCTTTTCCAGTCTAAAGTCGGTTCCTTGTAGTAAACTCGTTGAGGTGGTACCTTGTTTTCCTGAAGGGAGGTAGAATACCAGGTCGGCATGCATATCCAGCATCTCCATGGTAGAACTTACCTTTAGGGATTTGTAGCACATCTAGCCTTGACAAGCTATCGGACAAGATACTTGCATCATGAGCTAAACCCTCCGAGCCAGCAAGCACGTATGTGAACCTCATATCGAAATCTACAGCTGCTAGCATGTTCTGGCTGGTGTAGTGCTTCCTCCCACAGAATGGTGTAGACATTGATCTCGGTACCTTTGCAGTCACATGAATACCATCAATAGCCACAATGCAATCTTGTCATACAATTAGCACACGGTCATGTTTATGACAGTACCACACATCTCATAAGTAGAACGAACATGATTTTGTACTCACCCTGAAATACGGGAATCATCTGTATCTACTCTTGATCTTGGGTGGTGTGTTGTTTGATGGTGGCTTGATCATTTCACCTCTGAGCTCCCCAACTGTGTACATCACCTGCTAGAAGTACCGAGAGATAGTATCCGTGGATCACCCGAATGTGTTATGGATGACTCTGAACCTCTGGTATGACCCACCACATGAAGAAACATTGCGACCTATTCTTCGATAGAGGTGTGGATGCTATCAACTAGCAGCTCCTCTCTCCTTGAACGTTTTCACAAGTGCATAGAAAGGGGATATTCTCATCTAAAGCATTTGGCTAGCGACTAGCCTCGACATCGTTGCGCTTGTAGATGTACTTTAGGTTGGCCATCCTCTCCTCATCTCGTTGTACCATATGACCGTACATGACAGGAGCAAAAGCAGCACACCTAACTTTTCTCTTGTGCACCACCCGGATCCAGGCTTGAATGGAAATGATGAGTGTTGTGGCGTGATGCACAAGCCGTTGCTCGGTCGGTCTACTCAAAGAATATCTAAGAATTACGAACGGACTTATTGAACGTAACTAGTTCTACCAACATGGATCTAACACTAGAGTAGAGCGAGATGAGTTTCCCTTACCTCTCGTCATCGCAGACGATGGAGACAACTAGAGGTCGGAGAAGATGTGCACGGGATCCGCCGCGGCTGGACATGAAAACCCCGGTATGGCGCTGGATACCAAAGGGAGGAGCTCCTCGTCCGGAACACGGGCAGGGTCGATGAGCGAGTGCAGATCTAGGTCGCCTAGCCGCCGCCGGTGCGAAAATTGGGGAAAGGGAAATTTCGGGAGGGGGCTAATGGAGAGGGTAACCGAAGAGGGAGGTTACCCCTACCTTTGCCGTGCAACACCGCTCAGATTTCTCCTTCTCCCCGCCATGCCACGGCCGAGCGCCTGCGCGAACGGCGTTGTCGATTTTCGTCAGGCCCGGGCCTGTCCCTAGAAAAATAACCAAACTAGACGTTCACCCCGTAGGTGCTTGAAGGCCCGTGTTGTGTAACAACGTGGAGACGAGCGGGCATTCTAACGTTCTAAATATTGTGTCCTACATACGAGCCAAGGTGTCTCCAGGCTACCGACTAGGCTCTAGAGAAACCGTCGATTCAGCAGTAGCTACCGCACCAAGGTGTGGAGGTGCTTTAAAAACCACATTGAACATATCGTGAAGGCCTACTAGGCGACCAACCACGCCAAGTTCTGCTCCACCCAGCCTGGAATGGAGGCAAGCAACCAAATGCACCCAAGCCATCTCATCTTACGACTTTGAGTGCCTAAGAAAAATTACAAATAGAACGGCGGTGACATGTAATGGGTATATCCGGGACAAGCAACGTAGGTGTTCACATGTCCGTTGCTTAGAGAAAGTTCAATAGTAGAGCTAATTATTGCCTCTAAGCCAAGTGTCAACAAGTACAATAGTGAGCAATAAAAGTATAGTACTTTATCAATACATGTCTCACCTTTCACTATCACAAACTGCCTAAGGGCATCTCCAACAGGGAGAACCCAATTGCGCGCAGCCGCGTCAGTTTGCATCCGTTTGGGTGGGCGCGCGGACACGCAGACAGTGGCTGCCGTCCACCCGGCCGTTTGGGTCACTGATAAACCCCAAGTGCAGGGATCACCGCGGTACAATTCGATAACTATTTGAGTGTCGAACCCACGAGAAGCTGGAGGTAAACTATCTATTCTCTAAAGCCTTATAACCTACTTATATGGCCTTCTATGCAAAGCTAGGAGATAAGGTGTGTGTGTGCGTGATGAGGTTTTTACTTAAAACTATATGTGCTGAAATTAAAATGCAAGAAGTAAAACTAGTGCAAGAATAAGTAAAGTGCAATAAAGTAAAATGCAATGAGATGAAGTGAAGTGGAGTGAAGTGGACTAACTCGTGAGAGAAAGTATTCAGGAAAATTGCTATTTCATTTGTGTGGTTGTCATAATTAGTGAAGCTCATTATAGTATTTTAGTGCTTCTTCTAGGGAGGAGCCATAGATAGGTGTAGCCATATACATGTGCAAGTACACCCTTAGTGATTGATCCTAAGGCCATCGGAATGTGCAAACAAATGAATTATTAAGACATGTCGGGGGAAGACTGTCATCGTGGTGAACAGACAGATGCCATAGGATGGCTTAAGTTGGGGCCGAATGTGCGCTAGAGGATTTTGGGGAGGGTTTTGGTAACAAGGGAAAGGATCTGGGAAGAAATTCCGGTATAGATTGATGAACTTGGCCCTTGGACAGAGGTTGAAGAACGTACGGACTACAAGGTGAGCACTATCCTGCTCTACTTCTCTCTACTGTTAACTAGCGATCTGTCCCGCGCAGGGGTGTGCCCCTTCTCCTTATATAGGGAAGAGGGTGGCTTACAAGGGAACAAACCCTAATGGCATCTTTGATGAGCTAAGCTACTTTATAAAGCTTCTTTGGTCTAAATGACACCGGTCCTGTCTTTAATCAGGGAGCGATGACCTCTTCCGGTAGCTTTTACGTCACCTTCTACTTTGGGTTCAGAGCTTCGATTAAAGCTGATGTGCTTCGCTCATTGATGTCTACGCATGCTTCTATTCCTGTAGACAGTGTTGGGCCTCCAAGAGCAAAGGTTTGTAGAATAGCAGCAAGTTTCCCTTAAGTGAATCACCCAAGGTTTATCGTACTCATGGAGGTAAAGGTCAAAGATATCCCTCTCAAGCAACCCTGCAATTACGATACAAGAAGTCTCTTGTGTCCCCAACACACCTAATACACTTGTCAGATGTATAGGTGCACTAGTTCGGCGAAGAGATAGTGAAATACAAGTAATATTGATGTATATGAGTGGTAATAACAATCTGAATAAAATATTGCAGCGAGCAAACATGTAGTAGAACAGTAAATAAACGGAGTTTCGATATTCGGAAACAAGGCCTAGGGCTCATACTTTCACTAGTGGACATTTTCAACATTGATCACATAACTGAAACTACTCTACACTCTCTTGTTGGATGACAAACACCATTAATTGTGTAGGGCTACAAGAGCACCTCAATGCCGGAGTTAACAAGCTCCACAACATTCGATGTTCATATTTTAATAACCTTAGAGTGCATGATAGACCAACGCAATTATACCGAGTACTAACATAGCATGCACACTGTCAACATCAGCTATGAAAGGGGGAATAGATCACATCAATACTATCATAGTAATAGTTAACTTCATAATCTACAAGAGATCACAATCATAACCTATACCAAGTACTACATGATGCACACACTGTCAACATTACATCATGGAGGAGGAATAGACTACTTTAATAATATCACTAGAGTAGCACATAGATGATATTCAACTAGATCACAAAGAGAGAGATGAACCACATAGCTATGGTAGAGCCCTCAGCCTCGGGGGAGAATTACTCCCTCCTCATCATGGAGACAGCGATGGCGGTGAAGATGACGGTGGAGATGCCTTCCGGGGGCACTTCTCCGTCCCGGCAGGGTTCCGGAACAGAGACTTCGTCCCCCGAATTGGAGTTTCGCGATGGCGGCGGCTCTGGAAGGTTTCCTGGTGTTTCGTCAATCCGTGTTGAAGATTTAGGTCACGAGGCATCTTATAGGCGAAGAGGCGGAGTCGGAGGGGCCACAGGGGTCTGATACGTCTCCGACGTATCGATAATTTCTTATGTTCCATGCCACATTATTGATGATATCTACATGTTTTATGCACACTTTATGTCATATTCGTGCATTTTCTGGAAGTAACCTATTAACAAGATGCCGAAGAGCCAGTTGCTGTTTTCTGCTGTTTTTGGTTTCAGAAATCCTAGTAACGAAATATTCTCGAATTGGACGAAATCAACGCCTGTGGTCCTATTTTGCCACGAAGCTTCCAGAAGACCGAAGAGGAGTCGAAGTGGGGCCACGGGGCGCCGCCACACTAGGGCGGCGCGATCCAAGCCCTGGCCGCGCCGACCTATGGTGTGGGGCCCTCGTGTGGCCCCCCGCGTTGATCTTCCGCCTACTTAAAGCCTCCGTCGCGAAACCCCCAGTACCGAGAGCCACGATACGGAAAACCTTACAGAGACGCCGCCGCCAATCCCATCTCGGGGATTCGGAGATCTCCTCCCGCACCCTGCCGGAGAGGGGATTCATCTCCCGGAGGACTCTTCACCGCCATGGTCGCCTCCGGAGTGATGAGTGAGTAGTTCACCCCTGGACTATGGGTCCATAGCAGTAGCTAGATGGTTGTCTTCTCCTCATTGTGCTTCATTGTTGGATCTTGTGAGCTGCCTAACATGATCAAGATCATCTATCTGTAATACTACATGTTGTGCTTGTCGAGATCCGATGGATAGAGAATACTATGTTATGTTAATTATCAAGTTATTACCTATGTGTTGTTTATGATCTTGCATGCTCTCCGTTATTAGTAGAGGCTCTGGCCAAGTTTTTGCTCTTAACTCCAAGAGGGAGTATTTATGCTCGATAGTGGGTTCATGCCTCCATTGATATCCGGGACGATGATGTAAAGTTCTAAGGTTGTGGATGTGCTGTTGCCACTAGGGATAAAACATTGATGCTATGTCTAAGGATGTAGTTGTTGATTACATTACGCACCATACTTAATGCAATTGTCTCGTTGCTTTGCAACTTAATACCTGAAGGGGTTCGGATGATAATCTGAAGGTGGACTTTTTAGGCATAGATGCATGCTGGATGGCGGTCTATGTACTTTGTCGTAATTCCCAATTAAATCTCACTATATTTATCATGACATGTATGTGCATTGTTATGCCCTCTCTATTTGTCAATTGCCCGACTGTAATTTGTTCACCCAACATGCTTTTATCTTATGGGAGAGACACCTCTAGTGAACTGTGGACCCCGGTCCATTCTTTTATACTCGAAATACAAATCGCCGCAATACTTGTTCTTTACTATTTTCTCGCAAACAATCATCTTCCACACAATACGGTTAATCCTTTGTTACAGCAAGCCAGTGGAGATTGACAACCTCATCTGTTTCGTTGGGGCAAAGTACTTTGGTTGTGTTGTGTAGGTTCCACGTTGGCGCCGGAATCTCCGGTGTTGCGCCGCACTACATCCCGCCGCCATCAACCTTCAACGTGCTTCTTGGCTCCTCCCGGTTCGATAAACCTTGGTTTCTTTCGAGGGAAAACTTGCTGCTGTGCGCATCATACCTTCCTCTTGGGGTTCCCAACGAACATGTGAGTTACACGCCATCAAGCTCTTTTCTCGGCGCCGTTGTCGGGGAGATCAAGACACGCTCGCAAGGGGAGTCTCCACTTCCCAATCTCTTTACTTTGTTTTTGTCTTGCTTTATTTTATTTACTACTTTGTTTGCTGCATTATATCAAAACACAAAAAAATTAGTTGCTAGCTTTACTTTATTTACTATCTTGTTTGCTATATCAAAAATACAAAAAAATTTAGTTTACTTGCATTTACTTTATCTAGTTTGCTTTATTTACTACTGCTAAAATGGCCACCCCTGAAAATACTAAGTTGTGTGACTTCACAACCACAAATAATAATGATTTCCTATGCACACCTATTGCTCCACCTGCTACTACAGCGGAATTCTTTGAAATTAAACCTGCTTTACTGAATCTTGTTATGCGAGAGCAATTTTCTGATGATCATTCAAAAGTATAAAGATGTAGATGGTGACATTATAAAATTAAAATTGTTTCCTTTCTCATTAAGAGGAAGAGCTAAAGATTGGTTGCTATCTCTGCCTAAGAATAGTATTGATTCCTGGACTAAATGCAAGGATGCTTTTATTGGTAGATATTATCCCCCGCTAAAATTATATCTTTGAGGAGTAGCATAATGAATTTTAAACAATTGGATAATGAACATGTTGCTCAAGCTTGGGAAAGAATGAAATCTTTGGTTAAAAATTGCCCAACCCATGGACTGACTACTTGGATGATCATCCAAACCTTTTATGCAGGACTGAACTTTTCTTCGCGGAATTTATTGGATTCAGCTTCTGGAGGTACCTTTATGTCCATCGCCTTGGGGGCGGCTACAAAGCTCCTTGATAATATGATGATTAATTACTCTGAATGGCACACGGAAAGAGCTCCACAAGGTAAGAAGGTAAATTCTGTTGAGAAATCCTCTTCCTTGAATGATAAGATTGATGCTATTATGTCTATGCTTGTGAATGATAGGACTAATGTTGATCCTAATAATGTTCCGTTAGCTTCATTGGTTGCCCAAGAAGAACATGTTGATGTAAACTGCATTAAAAATAATAATTTCAACAACAATGCTTATCGGAACAACTCTAGTAATAACTATAGGCCATATCCTTATAATAATGGTAACGGTTATGCTAATTCTTATGGGAATTCTTACAATAATAATAGGAACACACCCCTGGACTTGAAGCTATGCTTAAAGAATTTATTAGTACACAAACTGCCTTTAACAAATCTGTTGAGGAAAAGCTCAATAAAATTGATATTCTCGCTTCTAAGGTTGATAGTCTTGCCTCCGATGTTGATCTTTTGAAATAGAAAGTTATGCCTAATAGGGATATTGAAAATAAAATTGTTACTACAGCAAATGCCATCCAAGTTAGAATTAATGAGAATATAAGATTAATGGCTGAACTGCGTGCTAGGTGGGATAGAGAACAAAATGAAAAACTAGCTAAAGAGAAAAATGTAGCTAAAGTTTGGACTATTACCACCACTAGCAATGCTAATGATTCACATGTTGCTGCACCTCCTACTATTAATAATAAAATAATTGGTGTTGGCAATGTTTCTACTCCTAGTGCAAAGCGCGCAAAATTACCTGAAACTGCTAAAACTGTTGAAACCGCCCGTGATAAAACCGCTGAAATTTTTTCCAACCTTGGGGATGATAATCCCATTGCTTTAGATTGTAATGATTTAGATTTTGATGATTGCCACATCTCTGAAGTTATAAAGTTCTTACAAAAGCTTGCTAAGAGTCCCAATGCTAGCGCTGTAAACTTGGCTTTCACAAAACATATTACAAATGCTCTCATAAAACCTAGAGAAGAGAAACTAAAACTTGAAACTTCTATTCCTAGAAAGCTAGAGGATGGTTGGGAGCCCATCATTAAAATGAGGGTCAAAGATTTTGATTGTAATGCTTTATGTGATCTTGGTGCAAGTATTTCTGTTATGCCTAAGAAAGTCTATGATATGCTTGACTTGCCACCATTGAAAAACCGTTATCCGGATGTTAATCTCGTTGATAATGCTAAAAAGAAACCGATGGCGTGTAACTCACACGTTCGTTGGGAACCCCAAGAGGAAGGTATGATGCGCACAGCAGCAAGTTTTCCCTCGTAAAGAAACCAAGGTTTATCGAACCAGGAGGAGCCAAGAAGCACGTTGAAGGTTGATGGCGGCGGGATGTAGTGCGGTGCAACACCGTAGATTCCGGCGCCAACGTGGAACCTGCACAACACAACCAAAGTACTTTTCCCCAACGAAACAAAGTGAGGTTGTCAATCTCACCGGCTTGCCGTAACAAAGGATTAACCGTATTGTGTGGAAGATGATTGTTTGCAGAGAAAACAAGTAAAAACAAGTATTGCAGACAGATTTGTATTTCAAGTATAAAAGAATGGACCGGGGTCCACAGCTCACTAGAGGTGTCTCTCCCATAAGATAAAAGCATGTTGGGTGAACAAATTACAGTCGGGCAATTGACAAAAAGAGAGGGCATAACAATGCACATACATGTCATGATAAGTACAAGTGAGATTTAATTGGGCATTACGACAAAGTACATAGACCGCCATCCAACTGCATCTATGCCTAAAAAGTCCACCTTCATGTTATCATCCGAACCCCTTCCAGTATTAAGTTGCAAAGCAACAGACAATTGCATTAAGTATGGTGCGTAATGTAATCAACAACTACATCCTTAGACATAGCATCAATGTTTTATCCCTAGTGGCAACAAGCAATCCACAACCTTAGAACTTTCCGTCACTCGTCCCGTATATCAATGGAGGCATGAACCCACTATCGAGCATAAATACTCCCTCTTGGAGTTAAGAGAAAAACTTGGCCGCAGCCTCTACTAATAACGGAGAGCATGCAAGACCATAAACAACACATAGGTAATAACTTGATAATTAACATAACATGGTATTCTCTATCCATCGGATCCCGACAAACACAACATATAGCATTACAGTATAGATGATCTTGATCATGTTAGGCAGCTCACAAGATCCAACAATGAAGCACAATGAGGAGAAGACAACCATCTAGCTACTGCTATGGACCCATAGTCCAGGGGTGAACTACTCACTCATCACTTCGGAGGCGACCATGGCGGTGAAGAGTCCTCCGGGAGATGAATCCCCTCTCCGGTAGGGTGCCGGAGGAGATGTCCAGAATCCCCCGAGATGGGATTGGCGGCGGCGGCGTCTCTGGAAGGTTTTCCGTATCGTGGCTCTCGGTACTGGGGGTTTCGCGACGGAGGCTTTAAGTAGGCGGAAGGGCAACGTGGGGGCCACACGAGGGCCCCACACCATAGGTCGGCGCGGCCGTGGCCCGGGCCGCGCCGCCCTATGGTGGCGGCGCCTCGTGGCCCCACTTCGACTCCTCTTCGGTCTTCCCGAAGCTTCGTGGCAAAATAGGACCCCGGGCGTTGATTTCGTCCAATTCCGAGAATATTTCGTTACTAGGATTTCTGAAACCAAAAACAGCAGTAAAACAACAACCGGCTCTTCGGCATCTTGTTAATAGGTTAGTTCCGTAAAATGCACGAATATGACATAAAGTGTGCATAAAACATGTAGATATCATCAATAATGTGGCATGGAACATAAGAAATTATCGATACGTCGGAGACGTATCAGCATCCCCAAGCTTAGTTCTCGCTCGTCCCGAGCAGGTAAAACGATAACAAAGATAATTTCTGAAGTGACATGCCATCATAACCTTGATCATACTATTTGTAAACATATGTAATGAATGCAGCGATCAAAACAATGGTAATGACATGAGTAAACAAGTGAATCATAAAGCAAAGACTTTTCATGAATAGTACTTCAAGACAAGCATCAATAAGTCTTGCATAAGAGTTAACTCATAAAGCAATAAATCAAAGTAAAGGTATTGAAGCAACACAAAGGAAGATTAAGTTTCAGCGGTTGCTTTCAACTTGTAACATGTATATCTCATGGATAATTGTCAACATAGAGTAATATAATAAGTGCAATATGCAAGTATGTAGGAATCAATGCACAGCTCACACAAGTGTTTGCTTCTTGAGGTGGAGAGAGATAGGTGAACCGACTCAACATAAAAGTAAAAAGAATGGTCCTTCAAAGAGGAAAGCATCGATTGCTATATTTGTGCTAGAGCTTTTATTTTGAAAACATGAAACAATTTTGTCAACGGTAGTAATAAAGCATATGAGTTATGTAAATTATATCTTACAAGTTGCAAGTCTCATGCATAATATACTAATAGTGCCCGCACCTTGTCCTAATTAGCTTGGACTACCGGATCATTGTGATACGTCCCCGACGTATCCATAATTTCTGTTGTTCCATGCTTGTTTTATGACAATACTTACATGTTTTGCTTGCACTTTATGATGTTTTCATGCATTTTCCGGAACTAACCTATTAACAAGATGCCACAGTGCCAGTCCTCGTTTTCCGCCGTTATTGGTTCCGTAAAGGCCGTTCGGGCAATATTCTCGAATTCGACGAAACGAAGACCAAACCTCCTATTTTTCCCGAAGCGTCCGTAACACCGAAGAAGAGTCGGAGAGGGGCCGGAGGGCCACCACACCATAGGGCGGCGCGGCCTGGCCTCGGGCCCGCGCCGGCCCGTGGTGTGGCGCCCCAGTGTGCCCCTCGCGCCGCCTCTTCGCCTATAAAATCCCTTTCGACCTAAAAACACCGTAACTCTTGACGAAACTCCGTAAAGACTCCGTGGGCGCCGCCACCATCGCGAAACTCCAATTCGGGGACGAAGTCTCCGTCCCGGCACTCCCGCCGGACAGGGAAGTGCCCCGAAGCCATCTCCATCAACGCCATCGCCTCCATCATGCTCCGTGAGTAGTTCCCCCATGGACTACGGGTTCTAGCCGTAGCTAGTTGGTATTCTCTCCCCCATGTACTTCAATACAATGATCTCATGAGCTGCCTTACATGATTGAGATTCATCCGATGTAATCGGTGTTGTGTTTGTCGGGATCCGATGGATTGTTACGTTATGATTGTCTATCTACAAAGTTTATGAAGTTATTGTTGCTGCAATCTTGTTGTGTTTAATGCTTTTCACTAGGGCCCGAGTGGCATGATCTTAGATTTGAGCTCTATACTTATTGCTTAGATTGTATCTACAAGTTGTATGCACATGTCACTGTCCGGAACCAATGGCCCCGAAGTGACAAATCGGGACAACCGAGGGGATGGCGGTGATGTGAGGATCACATGTTTTCATGGAGTGTTAATGCTTTGCTCCGGTGCTCTATTAAAAGGAGTACCTTAATATCCAAGTAGTTTCCCTTGAGGCCCTGGCTGCCACCGGCTGGTAGGACAAAAGATGTTGTGCAAGTTTCTCATTGCGAGCACGTACGACTATTATTGGAAAACATGCCTACATGATTAATGATCTTGATGTTCTGTCTTAATGCTATTTCAATCCTATCAATTGCCCGAGTGTAATTTGTTCACCCAACACTTGTTATTGGAGAGTTACCACTAGTGTAGATAGCTGGGAACCCCGGTCCATCTTTCATCATCATATACTCGTTCTACATGTCAACTATTTTCTGGTACCATTGCTCTCATATTACTACTACTCGCCGCTCGTGTTACTCGTTACTATTGCTCTCATATCACTGCTACTTTCACATCACCCCTGTTGCTAGTGCTTTTCCAGGTGCAGCTGAATTGACAACTCAGTTGTTAAGGCTTATAAGTATTCTTTACCTCCCCTTGTGTCGAATCAATAAATTTGGGTTCCTCGAAGACTGTTGCGATCCCCTATACTTGTGGGTCATCAAGACTATTTTCTGGCGCCGTTGCCGGGAGGCATAGCTCTACTCATAAGTTCACTCGGGAAGTACACTCCACCTCTCTCTCTATTTTATTTTATTTTGTTTTGCTTAGTTTACTTTTGTCTAGTTTATTTGTGCTTAGTTTATTTCTCGTCTAGTATTATTTTGCTTAGTTTACTTTTGCCTAGTTACTTTTTGTCTTGTTTTATTTTCCTCATATACCCAAAAATCCATAAAAATTTGAAAAATATAAAAATTAAAAACTGCTGTTATGGGAGAACCTACAACCTACTTGGAGCTTATAGAATGTTATAATAATTATAGAGAATCAAGAACTGGTAAAATAATGAGTGCTATGATAGAAAAATTGAATACAATTGCTAAAATCTTGCTTAAATGCCATGATATAAACTGTTGCTCTCAACAGGATACTAAACATCTTAAATTTCAATGTGGCTTTAGTGAGGAATTTTTAATTAAGAACTATAATCGGAATTGCTATATTCATTATGGGTTCGAAGAGGTAGAACAATTTGTCTTATTTATGGGAGCCTCCGAGATAGAATCCTTCATGGTTGAGAATTATGAAACTTGTGTTGTTTGTAAGGGCCTTAAAGATTATGTCTCTACTATCCTTAATTCTTGCATAGAATGCTACGAAGTAGGAATCCTTATATCCTTGATTATAAAGAGAGACACATTAATGCACAAGAATGCACTCACAATTTGCAGTGAACCTATGGAAGAAGAAATTGATGAACCCGAAAGCTCATTGGATGAAAAAGAGGAGGAAATTGATGAACTCTGAATGCTCATTGGATGAAAAAGAAGAGGAGAGTGATGAAAAAAAGGAGGAAGAATGGATTAGCTACCCATGCCAACCTTCTAATGAGAGTAACTCTTTATCTCTTACACTATTTGATTGTCCTCCATGCTTACCGGAAGAGGTTGAATGTTATGTTCCTGTGGATTCTCCTGAAGTATTGCCTATGAGTAAAACTTGTGAAAATAATTATGGTACTGTTATTTATGATAATCCATGCTACTTTGATAAATCTTATGATAATGCTTTGTTTGTGCCTGATGTCGAAATGCATGGTACTAAAGAATTTTGCTTGGCAAATGTTTATGATAAAGCTCTAGATGATGGTCCTATGTTACTTGATAATATTAATTGTACTACTAATGAAAATGGGATTGGAGAGTTCTTGACTTATTCTATGAGTCCCATATCTATTGATATTGATCAACTACCTTGTTATATTATTAATAAAAGTAAGTTTGAAAGCTTTAATTCCACTATTCTTGAACTTGATAAAAATTATGTGTTTGGAAATCATGAAAAGTATGCTGCATGTGATAGTTATATTGTTGAGTTTGTTCATGAAGCTACTGAAAATTATTATGAGAGAGGAAAATATGGTTGTAGAAATTTTCATGGTACTAATACACCTCTCTACATGCTGAAATTTTTGAAGTTGTTCTTGTTTTATCTTCTTATGCTTGTCACTTTGTTCTTCATGAATTTATTTGTGTACAAGATTCCTTTGCATAGGAAGCATGTTAGACTTAAATGTGTTTTGGATTTGCCTCTTGATGCTCTCTTTTGCTCCGAATACTATTTCTTGCGAGTGCATCATTAAAACTCGCTGAGCCCATCTTAATGGCTATAAAGAAAGCAACTTCTTGGGAGATAACCCATGTTTTATTTTGCTACAGTATTTTGTTTTATATTTGTGTCTTGGAAGTTGTTTACTACTGTAGCAACCTCTCCTTATCTTAGTTTTGTATTTTGTTGTGCCAAGTGAAGCCTCTAATCGAAGGTTGATACTAGATTTGGATTTCTGCGCAGTAAACAGATTTCTATCTGTCACGAATCTGGGCTGTTTTCCCTGTAGGTAACTCAGAAAAATATGCCAATTTAAGTGCGTGTTCCTCAGATATGTACGCAACTTTCATTAGTTTTGAGTTTTCTGATTTGAGCAACGGAAGTATTTATTTAAAATTCGTCTTTACTGGCTATTCTGTTTTGGCAGATTCTGTCTCTGTTTTTGCATTGTCTCTTGTGGACTTTAAGCGAGGTTTTCTAGACGTAGAGGGCTGTAGCTAATGTTTTATTGAGTTCTTGCAATGTGACACTACAGGACCAAGGTGGATTCAAATTTTTTTGAGTACTAACCCCTCTAATGAAGTTTGTGAGAAGTTTGGTGTGAAGGAAGTTTTCAAGGGTCAAGAGAGGAGGATGATATATGATCAAGAAGAGTGAAAAGTCTAAGCTTGGGGATGCCCCCGTGGTTCATCCCTGCATATTTCAAGAAGACTCAAGCGTCTAAGCTTGGGGATGCCCAAGGCATCCCCTTCTTCATCAACTTATCAGGTTTCCTCCCCGAAACTATATTTTTATTCGGTCACATCATATGTGCTTTACTTGGAGCGTCCGTGTGCTTTTATTTTTGTTTATGTTTGAATAAATTCGGATCCTAGCAATCCTTGTGTGGGAGAGATACACGCTCCGCTTTTTCATATGAACACTCGTGTTCTTCGTTTTACTTTTAATGTTCAATGATAAAAGTTGGAAGCAATTGCACTTATTTATATTTGGTTGAAAACAGAAAATGCCTCATCATGTCTTGGGTAATTTGACACTTGACAATTGTTTTGAGCTCTCAAGTAGATCATGATTAAGTTTTTTCATGTAGTCTAAGCCTATTAATGGAGAACTACTGTAGAGCTTGTTGAAATTGGTTTGCACAATTGATCTCTCTTAAGGTCTAGATATTTTCTGGTAAAAGTGTTTGAGCAACAAGGAAGACAAGTGTAGAGTATTATAATGCTTGCAATATGTTCTTATGTAAGTTTTGTCTGTACTCAGTTCATACTTGTGTTTGCTTCAAACAACCTTGCTAGCCTAAGCCTTGTACCGAGAGGGAATACTTCTCGTGCATCCAAAACCTTGAGCCAAAAACTATGCCATCTGTGTCCACCATACCTACCTACTATGTGGTATTTCCTGCCATTCCAAAGTAAATTGCTTGAGTGCTACCTTTAAACAATTCAAAATTTATCATCTCTGATTTGTGTCAATGTTTTATAGCTCATGAGGAAGTATGTGGTGTTTATCTTTCAATCTTGTTGGGCAACTTTCACCAATGGACTAGTGGCTTCATCCGCTTATCCAATAATTTTGCAAAAAGAGCTGGCAATCGGATTCCCAGTCCCAAATTAATTAACCAAAATAGACACTCCTCCATGGTATGTGATTGTTGGACGGCACCCGAAGGATTCGGTTAGCCATGGCTTGTGTAAGCAAAGGATGGGAGGAGTGTCATCATAATGAAACTAAAATAAAAGGGCACTCCTTCATGGTATGAGATTGTTGGCAGGCACCCGAGGATTCGGTTAGCCATGGTTTGTGAAAGAAAGGTTGGAAGGAGTGCCACCCAAAAATAAAAATAATTCATGGGAGCCGCTCTTGAAGGTTTGTCTGGCAAGGGGGTTAGAGTGCCCACTACCATTCGTTGACAACAACAAACACTTCTCAAAACTTTACTTTTATGCTCTCTTTATGTTTTCAAAACCAAAGCTCTAGCACAAATATAGCAATCGATGCTTTCCTCTTTGAAGGGCCATTCTTTTACTTTATGTTGAGTCAGTTTACCTACTTCCTCCCACCTTAGAAGCAAACACTTGTGTCAACTGTGCATTGATTCTTACATACTTGCATATTTGCATTCATCATATTACTTTGTGTTGACAATTATCCATGAGATATGCATGTTACAAGTTGAAAGCAACCGCTGAAACTTATATCTTCCTTTGTGTTGCTTCGATGCCTTTACTTTGAACTTATTGCTTTATGAGTTAACTCTTGTGCAAGACTTTTGATACTTGTCTTGAAAGTACTCTTCATGAAAAGTTTTGTTATATGTTATCTATTTGTTAGCAACTATAAATCATTGCCTTGAGTCACTTCATTCATTTCATATGCTTTGTAATAGTATGATAAAGGTTATGTAAGTAGCATGTCACTACAGAAATTATTCTTTTTATCGTTTACTCTGCCGGGACGAGCGAGAACTAAGCTTAGGGATGCCGATACGTCCCCGACGTATCCATAATTTCTGTTGTTCCATGCTTGTTTTATGACAATACTTACATGTTTTTCTTGCACTTTATGATGTTTTCATGCATTTTCCGGAACTAACCTATTAACAAGATGCCACAGTGCCGGCTCTCGTTTTCTCGCTGTTTTTGGTTCCGGAAAGGCTGTTCGGGCAATATTCTCGAATTCGACGAAACGAAGACCAAACCTCCTATTTTTCCCGAAGCGTCCAGAACACCAAAGAAGAGTCGAAGAGGGGCCGGAGGGCCACCACACCATAGGGCGGCGCGGCCCGGCCTAGGCCCGCGCCGGCCCGTGGTGTGGCGCCCCGTGTGCCCCCCGCGCCGCCTCTTCGCCTATAAAATCCCTTTCGACCTAAAAACACCGTAACTCTTGACGAAACTCCGGAAAGACTCCGTGGGCGCCGCCACCATCGCGAAACTCCAATTCGGGGGACAGAGTCTCTCGTCCCGCACCCTCGCCGGACAGGGAAGTGCCCCCGGAAGCCATCTCCATCAACGCCATCACCTCCATCATGTTCCGTGAGTAGTTCCCCCATGGACTACTGGTTCTAGCTGTAGCTAGTTGGTATTCTCTCCCCCATGTACTTCAATACAATGATCTCATGAGCTGCCTTACATGATTGAGATTCATCTCGATGTAATCGGTGTTGTGTTTGTCGGGATCCGATGGATTGTTACGTTATGATTGTCTATCTACAAAGTTTATGAAGTTATTGTTGCTGCAATCTTGTTGTGTTTAATGCTTGTCACTAGGGCCCGAGTGGCATGATCTTAGATTTGAGCTCTATACTTATTGCTTAGATTGTATCTACAAGTTGTATGCACATGTCACTGTCCGGAACCAATGGCCCCGAAGTGACAGAAATCGGGACAACCGGAGGGGATGGCGGTGATGTGAGGATCACATGTTTTCATGGAGTGTTAATGCTTTGCTCCGGTGCTCTATTAAAAGGAGTACCTTAATATCCAGTAGTTTCCCTTGAGGCCCGGCTGCCACCGACTGGTAGGACAAAAGATGTTGTGCAAGTTTCTCATTGCGAGCACGTACGACTATTATTGGAAAACATGCCTACATGATTAATGATCTTGATGTTCCGTCTTAATGCTATTTCAATCCTATCAATTGCCCGACTGTAATTTGTTCACCCAACACTTGTTATTGGAGAGTTACCACTAGTGTAGATAGCTGGGAACCCCGGTCCATCTTTCATCATCATATACTCATTCTACATGTCAACTATTTTTTGGTACCATTGCTCTCATATTACTACTACTGCTGCTGTGTTACTGTTACTATTGCTCTCATATCATCGCTACTTTCACATCACCCCCGTTGCTAGTGCTTTTCCAGGTGCAGCTGAATTGACAACTCAGTTGTTAAGGCTTATAAGTATTCTTTACCTCCCCTTGTGTCGAATCAATAAATTTGGGTTTTACTTCCCTCGAAGACTGTTGCGATCCCCTATACTTGTGGGTCATCACATTGCAATACACATGTTTTAACCAAGTGTCACAATGGGGTACCTCCATGCCGCCTGTACAAAGGTCTAAGGAGAAAGCTCGCATTTTGGATTTCTCGCTTTTGATTATTCTCAACTTAGACATCCATACCGGGACAACATGGACAACAGATAATGGACTCCTCTTTAATGCATAGGCATGTGGCAACAATTATTATTCTCATATGAGATTGAGGATATATGTCCAAAACTGAAACTTCCACCATGAATCATGGCTTTAGTTAGCGGCCCAATGTTCTTCTCTAACAATATGCATGCTCCAACCATTAAGGTGGTAGATCTCTCTTACTTCAGACAAGACGGACATGCATAGCAACTCACATGATATTCAACAAATAATAGTTGATGGCATCCCCAGAAACATGGTTATCGCAAAACAAGTAACTTAATAAGAGATAAAGTGCATAAGTACATATTCAATACCACAATAGTTTTTAAGCTATTTGTCCCATGAGCTATATATTGCAAAGGTGAATGATGGAATTTTGAAGGTAGCACTCAAGCAATTTACTTTGGAATGGCTGATAAATACCATGTAGTAGGTAGGTATGGTGGACACAAATGGCATAGTGGTTGGCTCAAGGATTTTGGATGCATGAGAAGTATTCCCTCTCGATACAAGGTTTAGGCTAGCAAGGTTATTTGAAACAAACACAAGGATGAACGGTGCAGCAAAACTCACATAAAAGACATATTGTAAACATTATAAGACTCTACACCGTCTTCCTTGTTGTTCAAAACTCAATACTAGATATTATCTAGACTCTAGAGAAGCCAAATATGCAAACCAAATTAGCAAGCTCTAAGTGTTTCTTCATTAATGGGTGCAAAGTATATGATGCAAGAGCTTAAACATGAGCACAACAATTGCCAAGTATCAAATTATCCAAGACATTTTAGAGTTACTACATGTAGCATTTTCCAATTCCAACCATATAACAATTTAACGAAGAAGAAACTTCGCCATGAATACTATGAGTAGAGCCTAAGGACATACTTGTCCATATGCTACAGCGGAGCGTGTCTCTCTCCCATACAAAGTGAATGCTAGGATCCATTTTATTCAAACAAAACAAAAACAAAAACAAACCGACGCTCCAAGCAAAGCACATAAGATGTGACGGAATAAAAATATAGTTTCAGGGGAGGAACCCGATAATGTTGTCGATGAAGAAGGGGATGCCTTGGGCATCCCCAAGCTTAGACGCTTGAGTCTTCTTAGAATATGCAGGGGTGAACCACCGGGCATCCCCAAGCTTAGAGCTATCACTCTCCTTGATCATATTGTATCATACTCCTCTCTTGATCCTTGAAAACTTCCTCCACACCAAACTCGAAACAACTCATTAGAGGGTTAGTGCACAATAAAAATTAACATGTTCGGAGGTGACACAATCATTCTTAACACTTCTGGACATTGCATAAAGCTACTGGACATTAATGGATCAAAGAAATTCATCCAACATAGCAAAAGCGGCAATGCGAAATAAAAGGCAGAATCTGTCAAAACAGAACAGTCCGTAAAGATAGATTTTATTAGGGCACCAGACTTGCTCAAATGAAACTGCCCAAATTGAATGAAAGTTGCGTACATATCTGAGGATCACTCACGTAAATTGGCTTAATTTTCTGAGTTACCTACAGAGAATTAGACCCAGATTCGTGACAGCGAAAGAAATCTGTTTCGCGCAAGTAATCCAAATCTAGTATTTACTTTACCATCAAAGACTTTACTTGGCACAACAAAACATAAAACTAAGATAAGGAGAGGTTGCTACAGTAGTAAACAACTTCCAAGACTCAAATATAAAACAAAAATACTGTAGTAAAAACATGGGTTGTCTCCCATAAGCGCTTTCTTAACGCCTTTCAGCCTAGGCGCGTAAAGTGTATATCAAGTGTTATCTAGAGATGAAGCATTGACATCATATGCTCCCCCATCCGTAGTGGTACTAAGGGCTTTGTCAATTTTAGGCCTATAATAATATTTCTTTGGTTTAGGCACTTTAGAGACATACATAAACTTTTGCTCTTTTCCCACATAAGCTTTCTCTCTAAACTGTAAAGATGAAAAGGTTGAACCCAAGGTTCCCATAGCTTTTTCAAGTTCGCCAATCCTATTAATTTGATTATCATGGTCAACACAAGTTCCTAGGACACTAATTCTTTCATCAATTCCTCCTAGGATTTATCAAGTTCATCAGTTTTATCAAGTAACATCTCCAACTTAGTTTCAACACTCGGAAAATTTTTCTCTATGGTTTCCAATTTTTTCATAACATCCTCAAGGGAGGTTTCTTTTAGTTTCATTAACAGGTGGTGTTCCAAATAAACTCTCAATAATGCAACTAGCTTCTAAAGCGGGAGCGCCTAGGAAGTTACCTCCTGCGAGACAATCAAGAACATATCTATTCCAGCTAGAGATACCAACGTAAAAATTCCCGAGTAGGATAGTGGTGGAGTGTTTCTTAGTGCACCTATTATGGGCATCACTAATTCTATACCAAGCATCTTTTAAACATTCTCCCCCTTGTTGCTTAAATGAACGAACTTCAACTTCAGGATTACTCATTTTAGCAGTAGTAAATAAAACAAATTAGATAAAATAAATGCAAGTAACTAATTTTTTTGTGTTTTTGATATAGCAAACAAGATAGTAAATAAAGTAAAGCTAGCAACTAATTTTTTTTGTGTTTTGATATAAGTGCAGCAAACAAAGTAGTAAATAAAATAAAGCAAGACAAAAACAAAGTAAAGAGATTGGGAAGTGGAGACTCCCTTGCAGCGTGTCTTGATCTCCCCGCAACGGCGCCGTAAAAAGAGCTTGATGGCGTGTAACTCACACGTTCGTTGGGAACCCCAAGAGGAAGGTATGATGCGCACAAGCAGCAAGTTTTCCCTCGAAAGAAACCAAGGTTTATCGAACCAGGAGGAGCCAAGAAGCACGTTGAAGGTTGATGGCGGCGCAACACCGTAGATTCCGGCGCCAACGTGGAACCCGCACAACACAACCAAAGTACTTTGCCCCAACGAAACGAGTGAGGTTGTCAATCTCACCGGCTTGCTGTAACAAAGGATTAACCGTATTGTGTGGAAGATGATTGTTTGCGAGAAAACAAGAAAAAACAAGTATTGCATCAGATTTGTATTTCAGTATTAAAAGAATGGACCGGGGTCCACGAGCTCACTAGAGGTGTCTCTCCCATAAGATAAAAGCATGTTGGGTGAACGAATTACGATCGGGCAATTGACAAATAGAGAGGGCATAACAATGCACATACATGTCATGATAAGTACAGGTGAGATTTAATTGGGCATTACGACAAAGTACATAGACCGCCATCCAACTGCATCTATGCCTAAAAAGTCCACCTTCAGGTTATCATCCGAACCCCTTCCAGTATTAAGTTGCAAAGCAACAGACAATTGCATTAAGTATGGTGCGTAATGTAATCAACAACTACATCCGTAGACATAGCATCAATGTTTTATCCCTAGTGGCAACAGCAATCTACAACCTTAGAACTTTCTCATCACCGTCCCAGTATATCAATGGAGGCATGAACCCACTATCGAGCATAAATACTCCCTCTTGGAGTTAAGAGCAAAAACTTGGCCAGAGCCTCTACTAATAACGGAGAGCATGCAAGATCATAAACAACACATAGGTAATAACTTGATAATTAACATAACATGGTATTCTCTATCCATCGGATCCCGACAAACACAACATATAGCATTACGGATAGATGATCTTGATCATGTTAGGCAGCTCACAAGATCCAACAATGAAGCACAATGAGGAGAAGACAACCATCTAGCTACTGCTATGGACCCATAGTCCAGGGGTGAACTACTCACTCATCACTTCGGAGGCGACCATGGCGGTGAAGAGTCCTCCGGGAGATGAATCCCCTCTCCGGCAGGGTGCCGGAGGAGATCTCCAGAATCCCCCGAGATGGGATTGGCGGCGGCGGCGTCTCTGGAAGGTTTTCTGTATCGTGGCTCTCGGTACTGGGGCTTTCGCGACGGAGGCTTTAAGTAGGCGGAAGGGCAACGTGGGGGCCACACGAGGGCCCCACACCATAGGTCGGCGCGTCCAGGGCCTGGGCCGCGCCGCCACCATGTGGCCCCACTTCGACTCCTCTTTGGTCTTCCGGAAGCTTCGTGGCAAAATAGGACCCTGGGCGTTGATTTCGTCCAATTCCGAGAATATTTCGTTACTAGGATTTCTGAAACCAAAACAGCAGAAAACAAGAATCGGCTCTTCGGCATCTTGTTAATAGGTTAGTTCCAGAAAATGCACGAATATGACATAAAGTGTGCATAAAACATGTAGATATCATCAATAATGTGGCATGGAACATAAGAAATTATCGATACGTCGGAGACGTATCAGAAACCTTTGGGGAGAGTTGATAATGTTCATATTATGGTTAACAATAACCTTGTCCCCGTTGATTTTTTTGTCTTGGACATTGAATGCAATGCATCTTGCCCCATTATATTGGGAAGACCTTTTCTTCGAACCGTTGGTGCTACCATTGATATGAAGGAAGGTAATATTAAATATCAATTTCCTCCAAGAAAGGTATGGAACACTTCCCTAGAAAGAGAATGAAGTTACCTTATGATTCTATTATTAGAACAAATTATGATGTTGATGCTTCGTCTCTTGATGTTAATTGATATACACTTTCTGCGCCTAGCTGAAAGGCGTTAAAGAAAAGCGCTTATGGGAGACAACCCATGTTTTTACTACAGTATTTTTGTCTTATATTTGAGTCTTGGAAGTTGTTTAATACTGTAGCAACCTCTCCTTATCTTAGTTTTGAGTTTTGTTGTGCCAAGTAAAGTCTTTGATAGTAAAGTGAATACTAGATTTGGATTACTGCGCAGAAACAGATTTCTTTGTCGTCACGAATCTGGGTCTAATTCTCTGTAGGTAACTCAGAAAATTATGCCAGTTTACGTGAGTGATCCTCAGATATGTACACAACTTTCATTCAATTTGGGCATTTTCATTTGAGCAAGTCTGGTGCCCCAATAAAATCCATCTTTACGGACTATTCTGTTTTGACAGATTCTGCCTTTTATTTCGCATTGCCTCTTTTGCTATGTTGGATGAATTTCTTTGATCCATTAATGTCCAAGTAGCTTTATGCAATGTCCAGAAGTGTTAAGAATGATTGTGTCACCTCTGAACATGTTAATTTTTATTGTCCACTAACCCTCTAGTGAGTTGTTTCGAGTTTGGTGTGGAGGAAGTTTTCAAGGATCAAGAGAGGAGTATGATACAACATGATCAAGGAGAGTGAAAGCTCTAAGCTTGGGGATGCCCCGGTGGTTCACCCCTGCATATTCTAAGAAGACTCAAGCTGTCTAAGCTTGGGGATGCCCAAGGCATCCCCTTCTTCATCGACAACATTATCAGGTTCCTCCCCGAAACTATATTTTTATTCCGTCACATCTTATGTACTTTGCTTGGAGCGTCGGTTTGTTTTTGTTTTTGTTTTGTTTGAATAAAATGGATCCTAGCATTCACTGTATGGGAGAGAGACACGCTCCGCTGTAGCATATGGACAAGTATTTCCTTAGGCTTTACTCATAGTATTCATGGCGAAGTTTCTTCTTCGTTAAATTGTTATATAGTTGGAATTGGAAAATGCTACATGTAGTAATTCTAAAATGTCTTGGATAATTTGATACTTGGCAATTGTTGTGCTCATGTTTAAGCTCTTGCATCATATACTTTGCACCCATTAATGAAGAAACACTTAGAGCTTGCTAATTTGGTTTGCATATTTGGTTTCTCTAGAGTCTAGATAATATCTAGTATTGAGTTTTGAACAACAAGGAAGACGGTGTAGAGTCTTATAATGTTTACAATATGTCTTTTATGTGAGTTTTGCTGCACCGTTCATCCTTGTGTTTGTTTCAAATAACCTTGCTAGCCTAAACCTTGTATCGAGAGGGAATACTTCTCATGCATCCAAAATCCTTGAGCCAACCACTATGCCATTTGTGTCCACCATACCTACCTACTACATGGTATTTCTCCGCATTCCAAAGTAAATTGCTTGAGTGCTACCTTTAAAATTCCATCATTCGCCTTTGCAATATATAGCTCATGGGACAAATAGCTTAAAAACTATTGTGGTATTGAATATGTACTTATGCACTTTATCTCTTATTAAGTTGATTGTTGTGCGATAACCATGTTTCTGGGGACGCCATCAACTATTCTTTGTTGAATATCATGTGAGTTGCTATGCATGTCCGTCTTGTCTGAAGTAAGAGAGATCTACCACCTTTATGGTTGGAGCATGCATATTGTTAGAGAAGAACATTGGCCCGCTAACTAAAGCCATGATTCATGGTGGAAGTTTCAGTTTTGGACATATATCCTCAATCTCATATGAGAATAATAATTGTTGCCACATGCTTATGCATTAAAGAGGAGTCCATTATCTCGTTGTCCATGTTGTCCCGGTATGGATGTCTAAGTTGAGAATAATCAAAAGCGAGAAATCCAAAATGCGAGCTTTCTCCTTAGACCTTTGTACAGAGCGGCATGGAGGTACCCCATTGTGACACTTGGTTAAAACATGTGTATTGCGATGATCCGGTAGTCCAAGCTAATTAGGACAAGGTGCGGGCACTATTAGTATACTATGCATGAGGCTTGCAACTTGTAAGATATAATTTTCATAACTCATATGCTTTATTACTACCGTTGACAAAATTGTTTCATGTTTTCAAAATAAAAGCTCTAGCACAAATATAGCAATCGATGCTTTCCTCTTTGAAGGACCATTCTTTTTACTTTTATGTTGAGTCGAGCTTCACCTATCTCTCTCCACCTCAAGAAGCAAACACTTGTGTGAACCGTGCATTGATTCCTACATACTTGCATATTGCACTTGTTATATTACTCTATGTTGACAATTATCCATGAGATATACATGTTACAAGTTGAAAGCAACTCGCTGAAACTTAATCTTCCTTTGTGTTGCTTCAATACCTTTACTTTGATTTATTGCTTTATGAGTTAACTCTTATGCAAGACTTATTGATGCTTGTCTTGAAGTACTATTCATGAAAAGTCTTTGCTTTATGATTCACTTGTTTACTCATGTCATTACCATTGTTTTGATCGCTGCATTCATTACATATGTTTACAAATAGTATGATCAAGGTTATGATGGCATGTCACTTCGGAAATTATCTTTGTTATCGTTTTACCTGCTCGGGACGAGCAGAACTAAGCTTGGGGATGCTGATACGTCTCCGACGTATCGATAATTTCTTATGTTCCATGCCACATTATTGATGATGTCTACATGTTTTATGCACACTTTATGTCATATTCGTGCATTTTCTGGAACTAACCTATTAACAAGATGCCGAAGAGCCGCTTGTCGTTTTCTGCTGTTTTTGGTTTCAGAAATCCTAGTAACGAAATATTCTCGGAATTGGACGAAATCAACGCCCAGGGTCCTATTTTGCCACGAAGCTTCCAGAAGACCGAAGAGGAGTCGAAGTGGGTCCACGAGGCGCCGCCACACTAGGGCGGCGCGGCCCAAGCCCTGGCCGCGCCGACCTATGGTGTGGGGCCCTCGTGTGGCCCCCCGCGTTGCCCTTCCGCCTACTTAAAGCCTCCGTCGCGAAACCCCCAGTACCGAGAGCCACGATCCGGAAAACCTTACGGAGACGCCGCCGCCGCCAATCCCATCTCGGGGGATTCTGGAGATCTCCTCCGGCACCCTGCCGGAGAGGGGATTCATCTCCCGGAGGACTCTTCACCGCCATGGTTGCCTCCGGAGTGATGAGTGAGTAGTTCACCCCTGGACTATGGGTCCATAGCAGTAGCTAGATGGTTGTCTTCTCCTCATTGTGCTTCATTGTTGGATCTTGTGAGCTGCCTAACATGATCAAGATCATCTATCCGTAATACTATATGTTGTGTTTGTCGGGATCCGATGGATAGAGAATACTATGTTATGTTAATTATCAAGTTATTACCTATGTGTTGTTTATGATCTTGCATGCTCTCCGTTATTAGTAGAGGCTCGGCCAAGTTTTTGCTCTTAACTCCAAGAGGGGGTATTTATGCTCGATAGTGGGTTCATGCCTCCATTGATATCTCGGGACGAGTGATGAGAAAGTTCTAAGGTTGTGGATGTGCTGTTGCCACTAGGGATAAAACATTGATGCTATGTCTAAGGATGTAGTTGTTGATTACATTACGCACCATACTTAATGCAATTGTCCGTTGCTTTGCAACTTAATACTGGAAGGGGTTCGGATGATAACCTGAAGGTGGACTTTTTAGGCATAGATGCATGCTGGATAGCGGTCTATGTACTTTGTCGTAATGCCCAATTAAATCTCACTATATTTATCGTGACATGTATGTGCATTGTTATGCACTCTCTATTTGTCAATTGCCCGACTGTAATTTGTTCACCCAACATGCTTTTATCTTATGGGAGAGACACCTCTAGTGAACTGTGGACCCCGGTCCATTCTTTTATACTGAAATACAAATCTGCTGCAATACTTGTTCTTTACTATTTTCTCGCAAACAATCATCTTCCACACAATACGGTTAATCCTTTGTTACAGCAAGCCGGTGAGATTGACAACCTCACCGTTTCGTTGGGGCAAAGTACTTTGGTTGTGTTGTGCAGGTTCCACATTGGCGCCGGAATCTCTGGTGTTGCACCGCACTACATCCCGCCGCCATCAACCTTCAACGTGCTTCTTGGCTCCTCCTGGTTCGATAAACCTTGGTTTATTTCTGAGGGAAAACTTGCTGCTGTGCGCATCATACCTTCCTCTTGGGGTTCCCAACGAACGTGTGAGTTACACGCCATCAGGGTCCCACACACTAGGGGGGCGCCCCCCTGCGCCGCGCTGCCACCACGTGTGGGGCCCCCAGGGCTCCCCTCTGGTCCCTCTCTGGCTCTCTGGAAGCTTCCGGGAAAATAAGGTTCTGGGTGTTGATTTCGTCCGATTCCGAGAATATTTCCTTTGTAGGATTTCTGAAACCAAAAACAGCAGAAAACAACAACTGGCCCTTCGGCATCTCGTCAATAGGTTAGTTCCGGAAAACGCATAAAATCATCATAAAGTGTGAACAAAACATGTAGGTATTGTCATAAAACAAGCATGGAACATAAGAAATTATTGATCTTTGAGACGTATCAAGCATCCCCAAGCTTAGTTCCTACTCGCCCTCGAGTAGGTAAACGATAACAAGGATAATTTTTGAAGTGACACATGCTATCCTAATCTTGATCAATACTATTGTAAAGCATATGAGATGAATGCAGCGATTCGAAGCAATGGTGAAGACAATGAATAAACAAATGAATCATATAGCAAAGACTTTTCTTGAATAATACTTTCAAGACAAGCATCAATAAGACTTGCATAAGAGTTAACTCATCACTACAAGAAAAGTTGCCATGGCCGACGAAGTTGAAGTCGCGCCGTGGTTGCTGGTGTACCATGGCCGACGATTTTTGGTCCCTCCGTGGTGCATGTCAAAACTTTTTTTTTCTCGTTTTTGAGGCCACCTAGCCCGACGAAAGCGGCCAAAACGTCGCGTATGGTGGCCCGGGACGTGGTGCATCGCGAATTCTCGGGTTCGCCGGCCGAGTCAACGCAAATCCGCACCGCCCAGGGATGTAGGGCCCAGATGGCAGCCTCTCTAGCATTGTTTTTTTCTCGATCGCGCCATCTCGTTCAGCGTTCTCCGATCGAGCCGTTTACGATGCAGGATCATGGGTCCCGCATGTCATCCTCTATGAACCAAAATTCTTTCTATTCTTGGATTTTTTTGACCCCCGATTTCCGGCTAATTCCTTTTTCTTTTGATCCCTTGCCGCCTTGGAAACGTTGAGATCGCTGCTGCTAAATGGGACCCGCATGTCATCCTCTATGTGCAATCAACTTTCTTTTCTTGGAGTTTTTTTGGCACCTCAAATTTGGTCACTTGCCTTTTTCTTTCGATCCCCGCCGCCTCTCAAA
>NC_061508.1:157181764-157208835 GCF_022539505.1 Lolium rigidum
TAGGGTTTAGTTAGATCCAGCAGACGACGGTTACTTGGCCGGAGTATGAGGCACTACGTGATCACCTACAACGTGAAATCCGTGTTGCCAATGAAGCGTTGGACAAGGATATTCAGAGTGTTCACTTGAAGGTCGATGAGACTACTACAGCGGTTAACACCGTTCACACATCCATGACGACTCTTCAAGCATCCATACAAACGTTGACAAACGCCGTTGGTGAGATACGTACAATGGTGCAACAACAACCACCACCTGATGAAGATGGCAGTGTGCAAGGTGACAATGCCGACGCTGCTAATGCTCAAGGACGTGGTGTTGGTCGTGGTCTTGGTCGTGGCGTTGGTGAAGCGTTCCGTGGTCGTGGTTTTGTCCCCGTCGGAGCCCAACGTGTTCTACAACAACAAGATGATGGTTTGGGTAAGCCCAAGTTCTCAATTCCCAGATTTGAAGGAGGTACTGATGTTGAAGAATATCTTACATGGGAGCTGAAGATTGAGAGATTATGGCGTTTACATCCCGACTATACTGAAGATAGGAAGATCAAGCTTGCTTCCTCTGAATTTGATGGCTATGCATTGCGTTGGTGGGATGGACTTGTGAGTGCTCGAGAAGAAGATGGTGAGCTGCCTATTATCACATGGCGTGCTATGAAGGCGGCAATGAGAGCTCGTTTTGTGCCTACCAATTACTTGTGTTCCGTCTTTGACAAGTTGACCCAATTGAAGCAAGGTGTGTTGACGGTTGATGCTTACTACATGGAGATGGAGATGCTTATGCAGCGTGCCCGTGTCCGTGAGTCTCTTGAGATGACACTACAGCATTTTCTGAATGGTCTGCGGTTTAATATCAAGGGAATTGTGCGTCATCACAACTACGCTACTATGAATGAGCTACTACATCATGCAAGAGAAGCTGGGTCACGCTTGGCTGAAGAACTGCAAAGGAAGGGTCGTGCTACAGGCGCTGGGCGCTACACACCCCGCGCGCCGCCCTCCATGGCGCCATCTTCGCGCCCTGCGGATGTCCCTACTTCGTCTAGCAAGCCGGTCTCCAATGTGTCTAACACAAAGAAGCCCATCCCTGTAGCAAGTGGAACTAGTTCTAATATGTCGACAGCGCGCAACCGTGATATGCTTTGTCATACATGTGGTGGCAAGGGTCACTTCAAGCGAGATTGTCCTAACCGCAAAGTTATGATCATTAATGAGGACAATGAGTATGAAACTGGAGATGATGTTGATCCCAATGCTCCAGATGAGGATGATTATGACAGTGATGGTTTTGATGCTTATCCTTCTGAAGCTCAAACTATTGTTGTCTCGCAGCGTGTTCTTAATGTGCAGCCGAGTGCATCTACACAGTGATGTAATTTGTTCCAAACAAAGGCACTAGTTGGTCCTGACAAGGCTTGCAAGGTCATTATTGATGGCGGGAGTTGTCGCAATCTAGCAAGCAAAGAGTTATGTGCCAAGCTGAAACTGAAGTATCTACCGCACCCACATCCATATTATATTCAGTGGTTGAGCAATAATGGTGAGATGAAGGTGAGCCACATGGTGCGAGTTGATTTTGAGATTGGACCGTATAAGGATTCCATTGATTTTGATGTGGTTCCTATGACGGTTTGTCACCTGCTCGTTGGGCCGGCCATGGCTCTATGACCGTTACGTGCAACACAATGGCCGCGCCAATACATATCACTTGGAGTTCAAGGGCAAGAAAATTAACTTACATGACCTATGTCACCACACCAAATTGTCAATGAGTCTCGTCAGAAGATTGAAGTAAACTTGGAGGATGCATCTATAGATAGGCGAGAGAATTGTAATGCCGTGAGTGATATAACGAAAAGTGAGAGAGTGAATTCCTTAGTCTCATTAGCCACCAAACAAGATATGAGAGAATTTAGTGAGGATCCTACAGCCATGCCTCTTGTGCTCATGTACAGGGGTACGGTTTTGGTTTCTAACGACATGACCCCTCTTCCGCTTGGTGTTTCTAATGTTTTGCAGGAATTTAGCAACGTGTTTCTGGAAGAGGTACCCGCAGGACTTCCACCATTGCGAGGTATTGAGCATCAAATTGACTTGATCCCCGGAGCTTCGCTGCCCAATAGGGCGCCATATAGAACGAATCCCGAAGAGACGAAGGAGATAGAGAAGCAAGTACAAGCGCTACTCGACAAAGGTTATATCCGCATAAGCCTTAGTCTTGTGCTGTTCCTGTTATTCTTGTTCCTAAGAAAGATGGTACATGGCGTATGTGTGTAGATTGTAGAGCGATAAAGAACATTACTATTCGATATCGTCATCCTATTCCCCGTTTAGAGGATATGCTAGATGAATTGAGTGGTGCTGTTGTTTTCACTAAAATTGATTTGCGTAGTGGTTATCATCAAATTAGGATGAAAGAAGGGGATGAGTGGAAAACCGCCTTTAAAACAAAATTTGGTTTATATGAGTGGTTAGTAATGCCTTTTGGTTTGACTAATGCACCTAGCACTTTCATGAGACTGATGAACCATGTTTTGCGTGATTTTATTGGCAAGTTTGTGGTTGTGTATTTTGATGACATATTATTTTACAGCCGCAATGAATCTGATCATACTGTACATATTCGACATGTTTTGCAAGTGTTGCGTGATAGTAAACTCTATGGTAATCTTGAGAAGTTGTAGCGACCCCGGATCTGGTAGGATCCAAAGTCCCTGTGATTAAACATGCTAGTCCCTGGATCATTAGCTAGCACTCACAGTCGATGAATAATCATGTAAAACACAAGTCTTTATTACACGATTCGAATAATCCAGAGTACAAATAATTACAACTTGCATAGCCAAAGGCTAGCTCAATACAACGGAAAACGAAATGACATGCTTGGAAGTCCCATCAATGCCACAGGCTGGTTGAGTGTAGACTCGCGACCTACGCATTCTCACAAGTCGTCGATTAACCTGCAACATGAAAGGTTGCAGCCACGAGAGTGGTCAATACTTTGAATGTATGGCAAATTACACCAAGAAGAGAAAATTTTGGCTACATCTACATGCAAGGCAGACAAGAGGAGGCTTGAGTTTTATTTGCGTAAAGCCAATTTTTACTTAGTAAAGAGAGAAAATCTTTTACCCTACTTTGCAAAAGTTTGATAAATAATATTGGTCGAGTGGAACACATGGATATTACACACCAAGTGTCCAAATCAACCTAACACTTGGATATGACACACCAAGTCCCAAACACTTGGATATTACACACCAAGTCCCGAGCACTTGGATATTACGCACCAAGGCTCCAAAACCCACCTATGAACGATATTACACACGCCATAGGGTTTTTAAAACTCCTTTGAAAAGAGAGAGGAAATCATTCAGAGGCTCCATCCTTCAGATGCTCACAATTGTCCTGTTACCGTGGACACGGCTGATCGATCAGGTTAACACTCTCGAGAGGTTGCGCTCTTTACCCACAATTCATAACCAAGCCTTTTTGCCAAAATTCTTCATCTTCATTAAGGCCAGGACGAGGTCACGACGAAGCTTTTCCTTAGCAGCCCCTCTACCTTCCGGATCCGCCCGTGCCCAAAATTCCTCCCAATGGCGGTACCCAGGTGAGGTTTCCCACTAAGTACTTAGCCAAGACAGAGCCCATATTGTATTGTGGCTGCACTGGAAGCTTCTGACATCTGGAACATGGCAGACTTCTTTGATCCTGGGCGGCAGTCCTCCACCAATCTCCACACTCGTTGTCCCGTCAAAACCATTCCGCCCAGAAGAAAACTTAGTTTTATTTTGAAGAAGACTTTTGGGGGGAAAAGTTGCGCTCATAAACAGAGCTCAAATACTTAGAAAATTTTCTTGTTTCAAACCCCTTTTGATATTTACGTAGCATAAGCATAGCACTTAAAAAAAAATAGGGATTCCTATGACCATGATATCAAGTGGAAATATTACTAAGTAATACTTCTACTCATGGCAATCTACAAAATAGCACGCGCACTTGTAAAATATTTACCATGTAAAATCTACCAAAACATCCTACACATGCATACTATTTATTTGAAGGAAAAAGACATGCATAAAAAACTTGAGACAAAAATTTGAACAAAGGTGTAACTTGCCTTAGTAATATTTGACGCTGATTTCTTCCTTGTGAATTTCGCTCGCACTCCGAATAAATCTAACGCATAGAAAAATTACACGCAATAAACAAACATTGCAATTAAAGAGCCAAATAAAACACAATCATGCAAAACAAAGAAAATGCAAAATAATTTTAAATTATATATTTATTTTGTGCTACAGTAACTATGTTTGCTACAAATATTAGATATGTTCAAAAGGATCAATTTGCAAAAGGAATTAATTTAATATGATTTATATAACTTCCAATATGTTCAAATTAAGGTTAAAACTTCCTAAATTCAATCAGGAATAATAATTATTTATAAATTCGAAATTCCAACGACATAGTGTAGATATTAAAATTATAAAACTAACGCAAAAAGAATCAATCAAAACGGAGTTACGATTATTAAATTATGATTTTTCAAAGTATTAGTATTTTCGCGATTTAGAACTCGTCGCGGCGAACGTTCTCCGTTGGATCTTCTAGATCTGACGACGATCGCTGCTCCTGTCTCGGAATTCTTCAGTTGATCTTCATCATGGCTGCGACTCCATCGTTTTGCGATACGATTTGACGAAATTAAGTTATAGAAAGAATATCTAACTCAAGGAATTTAATTTAAAGGAAACTCACAGATTTAAAAATAGCCAAAACAAATTTGTAATCAGATTTTAAACTTGCAGATTCAAACAAATCTATAATTATAAAAATTAGTACCAGTGGATAGAGGATTGGATTACGAATTCAACGCAAAAAAACAAAATCTAAAACGAAGCTCTAGATTTAAAGATACAAATTTTTGAAGTCTAACATGTAACATGAGCTAGCAGTTTTCCAGTTGATCTGATCGATCTAGGCTGTATCGGTTCAGTGACGTACATGTATTTCCTACGATGCAGGGCCCGTGGCGTTACCAGTGATGGTGGTTGACGAAGATGAAGGAGACGGCGGTGGTTGTCGGGCATGGATGGCCATGAGGCTCCGGCGGTCTCTGGGTTGGGGTACGTCTCTGCACGCCGGTCTCGCCCGCGTCTTCAGACGGCTTCAGCGAGCTCTATACCGCGGCTGCACTTCGATGGCTGAGGCGGCGAACTGCTCCGGCTGCTCGTCTACGACGCTCCTGTGCTTCTGTGGTACGCAAAACAGGTTAAGGAGATACGTAAGATCACCGGAGAAAAGCAAACAAGTAGAGAGATATATCTAGTTCAGTCGTGGCGATGGAATCCTCGATTTGGAGCTTCAGTATTGAGTTTCCGGCCAGATCGATTTGGGGCAGCATGGCGGTATTGGACTACGGCTTTCAAGGATAAAACGTACGCGGAGGTGTGTGGTATTTATAAAGGAATTTTCGTGGCTGAGGGGTCAAGGAATCATCCAAATCAAAGAGATTTTCGCGGAGACAGTTCGAGTTGGCGACGAACTCGTGTTCATCCTGGTCTCTGGCTGAAGCTGAGGGATGACACGCGGCCCCACATGTCACTGGCTGACTGCGCGCCGTCGTTCCGATAGCCGATTTCGTGGGCGCGTGACAGTTCACGTACAGGTACGTCTTCTTTTATTTAGGAAAAAATTTAGAGATAATTATTCAATTAAATCTTAAAAACTGAAAAGTAAATTGGGCATAGGGAAATCCCTTTTCCGCCTGAAATAAAATATACAAAAATATTGTATGCACTTTGGCTATATAGCTACTTGTGCATTTTTTTATATAATTTATTAAGGGAGTTTTAGTTTCAATCACTCAATCAATTCAAACATACACGAAATACAAAATAAATCATTTTTAAATGAGATTTAGAATATAAATAAAATTCAAAATCAATCTTGATGAAGTCATATTATCATCTCTCATCTATTTTATTTAAATTGGCGTATATTATTTAAGATGCAAATAAGACCAAATAGAGTATCCTCCAACACTATGCTTATAATTGGAAATGTCATATTATTTCCTCTCGTGAAACATTGGAAAATATTTGGAAAGATCCAAGAATTCAAATAATAATCAAACAGGCATAAGCATTAATCCACCATAATTTGGGAAAGTCATTTTATTCCCTCTCTTCATACATTTAGTATGGTTGAGTAATTATTTTAGTTCAAACTAAAGAAACCAAGTGGTTGAAACAAAATGAAAACAATTTGGATAGTCATGTTAATCCACTCATATAAAAAATATATTTTAAAGCAAGGTTGAAAAATAGAATTCAAACAAGTCATCAAAATTTCTTTTCATTCATAATTCCAATCAAAGTCAAACAATTCAATCAACGTAATTTAATAATTTTAACATTCCAAAATTAGGAAAATTTTGGGATGTTACAGACTACCACCCTTAAAAGGAATCTCGTCCTCGAGATTCGAGAAGGCTAGAAAGAAAGGGTTTGGGGAGAAACTAGGGTGCTACCACCCTTAGAAGAGTCTTCCTCGGTGTTGCAAAAATTCTATGGTTTCAGTATGCAACCTCGTCTTTGTTGGTAGCTCTATCTTCTAGACATCTTCAAAGCTCCTATTTTTAGGATGTCTTCATGTCGTCGTCTTGTCTTTACACATGGATGAAGGGGTGAGGTTGTCTACCACCTCGATGTGATGATTGCTTCTTGTTGGTCTTCAAATGCTTGCTTCTTAGAACACCATGTTGAGTGACATTCTGTGAGTTTTAAATAGCATAGAAGATCATTTTCTTTGTGTATGTTGTTTTGTAGTCCTTCTCCATTTCGGCCTCAAAGGGTTTAAGATAGGGAAGAATAGACTTAGAAGAGAGAAAGATACATGGATACCCCAATAAAAAAAACTTATTTGGATAAAAGTTTTATTCGTTGTTGTCAACAAAACCATAAAACAAACATACCGTAAATCATCGCATCCAACGATTGTAGCGTAGTATATCAAGTTTTGGTTCCTAATAGGTCACTTGAGAATCTTCATAGATCTTCATAGACTTTGAGAAGTGTCTTAATACTCTTCATTATCCTTCAAGATCTTCATAGTACTTCGACACTTGTAGCTTCAATCATCGAAACATCTTTAATGAACATTCAACTTTAAAACGCCTTTGGAGAAGACCTTGTAGTATCTGACTGTAGTGTATGATGCCATCTTGAGAAGTCTTATGGTGAAATGGATAATGGATCAACTAGGACTATTGAAAAGATAAGAGAATATAGAAACATGTTCAAACTTTTAAGACAGAAGATGAGAAGTACTAGAGTATTTTATAAATTACTTAGAAATTATTAGTCCTAAGGTTTTCCATGGCTAAGGTCACGTCCTACGATCAACTTGTGCTCTGATACCATCCGTAGCGACCCCGGATCTGGTAGGATCCAAAGTCACTGTGATTAAACATGCTAGTCCCTGGATCATTAGCTAGCACTCACAGTCGATGAATAATCATGTAAAACACAAGTCTTTATTACACGATTCGAATAATCCAGAGTACAAATATTTACAACTTGCATAGCCAAAGGCTAGCTCAATACAACGGAAAACGAAATAACATGCTGGAAGTCCCATGAATGCCACAGGCTGGTTGAGTGTAGACTCGCGACCTACGCATTCTCACAAGTCATCGAATAACCTGCAACATGAAAGGTTGCAGCCACGAGAGTGGTCAATACTTTGAATGTATGGCAAATTACACCAAGAAGAGAAAAGACCTATATCTACATGCAAGGCAGACAAGAGGAGGCTTGAGTTTTATTTGCGTAAAGCCAGTTTTTACTTAAGAAGTAGAGACAAATTCGTTTATCCTACTTTGCAAATTTTTGATAAAGTAATATTGGCCGAGTGGAGCACATGGATATTACACACCAAGTGTCCAAATCAACCTAACACTTGGATATGACACACCAAGTCCCAAACACTTGGATATTACACACCAAGTCCCGAGCACTTGGATATTACACACCAAGGCCCCAAAACCCACCTATGAACGATATTACACACGCCATAGGGTTTTGAAAACTCATTTGAAAAGAGAGAGGAAATCCTTCAGAGGCTCCATCCTTCAGATGCTCAAATTGTCCTTTTACCGTGGACACGGCTGATCGATCAGGTTAACACTCTCGAGAGGTTGCGCTCTTTACCCACAATTCACAACCAAGCCTTTTTGCCAAAATTCTTCATCTTCATTAAGGCTAGGACGAGGTCACGACGAAACTTTTCCTTAGTAGCCCCTCCACCTTCCGGATCCGCCCGTGCCCAAAATTCCTCCCAATGGCGGTACCCAGGTGAGGTTTCCCACTAAGTACTTAGCCAAGACAGAGCCCATATTGTATTGTGGTTGCACCTGGAAGCTTCGACATCCGGAACATGGCAGACTTCTTTGATCCTGGGCGGCAGTCCTCCACCAATCTCCACACTCGTTGTCCCGTCAAAACCATTCCGCCCGAAGAAAACTTAATTTTATTTTGAAGGAGGATTTTGGGAGAAAAGTTGCGCTCATAAACAGAGCTCAAGTACTTAGAAAATTTTCTTGTTTCGAACCCCTTTCGATATTTACATAGCATAAGCATAGCACTTAGAAAAATTTAGGGATTCCTATGACCATGATATCAAGTGGAAATATTACTAAGTAATACTTCTACTCATGGCAATCTACAAAATAGCACGCGAACTTGTAAAATATTTACCAAGTAAAATCTACTAAAACATCCTACACATGCATACTAATCATTTGAAGGAAAAAGACATGCATAGTAGAAAACTTGGGACAAACATATGAACAAAGGTGTAACTTGCCTTAGTATAATTTCATGATGATTTCTTCCTTGAACTTTCTCTCGCACTCCGAATAAATCTAACGCATAGAAAAATTACACGCAATAAACAACCATTGCAAATAAAGAGCCAAATAAAACGATATAATCATGTAAAACAAAGAAAAATACAAAATAATATTAAATTACATATTTATTTCTTGTTACAGTAGTTATGTTTGTTCCAAATATTAGATATGGTCATAAGGATCAATTTGCAAAAGGAATTAATTTAATAGAATATATATAACTTCAAATATGTTCAAATTAAGGTTAAAACTTCCTAAATTCAATCAGGAATAATAATTATTTATAAATTCAAAATTCCAACGACATAGTGTAGATATTAAAATTATAAAACTAACGCAAAAAGAATCAATCAAAACGGAGTTACGATTATTAAATTATGATTTTTCAAAGTATTAGCATTTTCGCGATTTAGAACTCGTCGCGGCGAACGTTCTCCGTTGGATCTTCTAGATCTGACGACGATCGCTGCTCCTGTCTCGGAATTCTTCAGTTGATCTTCATCATGGCTGCGACTCCATCATTTTGCGATACGATTTGACGAAATTAAGTTATAGAAAGAATATCTAACGCAAGGAATTTAATTTAAAGGAAACTCACAGATTTAAAAATAGCCAAAACAAATTTGTAATCAGATTTTAAACTTGCAGATTCAAACAAATCTATAATTATAAAAATTAGTACCAGTGGATAGAGGATTGGATTACGAATTCAACGCAAAAAAACAAAATCTAAAACGAAGCTCTAGATTTAAAGATACAAATTTTTGAAGTCTAACATGTAACATGAGCTAGCAGTTTTCCAGTTGATCTGATCGATCTAGGCTGTATCGGTTCAGTGACGTACATGTATTTCCTACGATGCAGGGCCCGTGGCGTTACCAGTGATGGTGGTTGACGAAGATGAAGGAGACGGCGGTGGTTGTCGGGCATGGATGGCCATGAGGCTCCGGCGGTCTCTGGGTTGGGGTACGTCTCTGCACGCCGGTCTCGCCCGCGTCTTCAGACGGCTTCAGCGAGCTCTATACCGCGGCTGCACTTCGATGGCTGAGGCGGCGAACTGCTCCGGCTGCTCGTCTACGACGCTCCTGTGCTTCTGTGGTACGCAAAACAGGTTAAGGAGATACGTAAGATCACCGGAGAAAAGCAAACAAGTAGAGAGAGATATCTAGTTCAGTCGTGGCGATGGAATCATCGATTTGGAGCTTCAGTATTGAGTTTCCGGCCAGATCGATTTGGGGCAGCATGGCGGTATTGGACTACGGCTTTCAAGGATAAAACGTACGCGGAGGTGTGTGGTATTTATAAAGGAATTTTCGTGGCTGAGGGGTCAAGGAATCATCCAAATCAAAGAGATTTTCGCGGAGACAGTTCGAGTTGGCGACGAACTCGTGTTCATCCTGGTCTCTGGCTGAAGCTGAGGGATGACACGCGGCCCCACATGTCACTGGCTGACTGCGCGCCGTCGTTCCGATAGCCGATTTCGTGGGCGCGTGACAGTTCACGTACAGGTACGTCTTCTTTTATTTAGGAAAAAATTTAGAGATAATTATTCAATTAAATCTTAAAAACTGAAAAGTAAATTGGGCATAGGGAAATCCCTTTTCCGCCTGAAATAAAATATACAAAAATATTGTATGCACTTTGGCTATATAGCTACTTGTGCATTTTTTTATATAATTTATTAAGGGAGTTTTAGTTTCAATCACTCAATCAATTCAAACATACACGAAATACAAAATAAATCATTTTTAAATGAGATTTAGAATATAAATAAAATTCAAAATCAATCATGATGAAGTCATATTATCATCTCTCATCTATTTTATTTAAATTGGCGTATATTATTTAAGATGCAAATAAGACCAAATAGAGTATCCTCCAACACTATGCTTATAATTGGAAATGTCATATTATTTCCTCTCGTGAAACATTGGAAAATATTTGGAAAGATCCAAGAATTCAAATAATAATCAAACAGGCATAAGCATTAATCCACCATAATTTGGGAAAGTCATTTTATTCCCTCTCTTCATACATTTAGTATGGTTGAGTAATTATTTTAGTTCAAACTAAAGAAACCAAGTGGTTGAAACAAAATGAAAACAATTTGGATAGTCATGTTAATCCACTCATATAAAAAATATATTTTAAAGCAAGGTTGAAAAATAGAATTCAAACAAGTCATCAAAATTTCTTTTCATTCATAATTCCAATCAAAGTCAAACAATTCAATCAACGTAATTTAATAATTTTAACATTCCAAAATTAGGAAAATTTTGGGATGTTACAGAAGTGCACATTTTGCAAAGATAAGGTCATATTTCTGGGTTATGTTGTCTCTAAGCATGGAGTAGAAGTAGATGTGTCTAAAATTGAAGCTATTCAAAATTGGCCTACTCCCATGAATGTGAGTCAAGTAAGAAGTTTTCATGGTCTAGCTGGGTTTTATCGCCGTTTTGTGCCTAATTGTAGCACTATTGCTGCACCTTTGAATGAATTGACTAAAAAGGGTGTTGCATTTGAGTGGGGCGTTGCCCAAGATCATGCTTTTGATGAACTGAAACGATTGTTAACTTCTGCACCGTTGCTTGCACTTCCTGATTTCAATAAGCAATTTGAGATTGAATGTGATGCTAGTGGTATTGGAATTGGTGGTGTGTTGATGCAAGAAGGTCGCCCAATTGCATATTTTTCTGAGAAACTTTCTGGTGCTAAGTTGAACTATCCTATTTATGATAAAGAATTGTATGCTTTAATTAGAGTTCTTGAGGTTTGGCAACATTATTTGTGGCCAAAAGAATTTATCATACATTCTGATCATGAAGCTTTGAAATATCTGAAAGCCCAATCTACTTTGCATAGGCGTCTTGCTAAGTGGGTTGAGTTCATTGAGTCTTTTCCGTACGTTATTAAGCATAAGAAGGGAAAAGATAATATTGTTGCTGATGCTCTATCTAGGAAGACTATGTTGTTAACTCATCTTGATGTTAAAATTCCTGGATTAGAGGTGTTATGTGATTTATATGCGATCGATCATGATTTTGCTGAACCATACCGCTTATGTGTTATTGGTAAAGCATGGGAAAAATATCACATACACGATGGGTTCTTGTTTAGATCTAACAAACTATGTGTTCCAGAATCGTCTGTGCGTTTGCTCTTATTGCAGGAATCACATCCTGGAGGTTTGATGGGTCACTTTGGGCGTGAGAAGACGCTACTCATGCTCGCTGATCACTTTTATTGGCCAAAGATGAGGCGGGACGTGGACAGGTATGTGAAGAGGTGCATTACTTGCAACAAGTCCAAGTCCAAGCTGAAGCCTCACGGTTTGTATACTCCGTTACCCGCACCTACTACACCTTGGGAAGATATTAGTATGGATTTTGTGTTGGGTTTGCCGCGTACTAAAAGAGGCCATGATTCTATATTTGTGGTAGTGGACAGATTTTCTAAAATGTCACACTTTATTGCCTGCCACAAAAGCGACGATGCGTCGCATATTGCTAACCTGTTTTTCGGGGAGATTGTTCGACTACATGGAGTCCCGAAGACTATTGTTTCGATCGTGACGTGAAGTTCATGAGCTACTTCGGAAGACACTTCGGGAAAGCCGGGGACAAAGCTACCGTTCAGCACTACTTGTCATCCCCAAACTGATGGTCAAACCGAGGTGGTGAATCGAACTTCTTCACAACTCGTTGAGATCCATGATCAAGAAGAACTCGAAGGAGTGGGAAGAGTGTTTGCCGCATGTGGAGTTTGCTTACAACAGGGCGGTACACTCTACCACGGAGCTGTGTCCTTTTGAGGTGGTGTATGGTTTCAAACCCATTACTCCACTTGAGTTGTTGCCTTTGCCCATACATGAGAGAGTTAATATGGAGGCATCCAAGAGGGCAGATTTTATGCGAAAAATCCATGTGAATACTAAAGAGTTGATAGAGAAGAAACGCAAGAGCAATGCTGCAAGGATGAACAAGAAGCGCAAAGAGATGTTGTTCAAGCCTGGTGATATGGTCTGGGTACATTTTCGCAAGGATAGGTTCCCGAAGCTGCGGAAGTCTAAGTTGAAGCCTCGTGGTGCTGGTCCTTACAAAGTGCTTGCCAAGATCAATGATAATGCATACTCGATAGATCTTCCAGTTGATGAGTTTGGTGTCAGTAATTCTTTCAATGTTGCTGATTTGACACCATATGACGGAGAAGACCTTGGAGCATCGAGGTCGACGCCTTTTGAAGGGGGGGGGGAGATGATGAGAACATCCCTACTACACCACTACCTCCGTCATTGACAAATGAAGATGAACCTGCTGTGAAGCTCAAGTCCGATGAAGTTCGGATTGGACCAATTACAAGGGCTCGTGCGAAGCTACTTAAACAACGAGTGAACTTGTTTCTAAACGATACTTTGATTGATGAGAACTTTATACTGCCTAAGTCCTATTACTTATGTATCATCAGGTATCAAGAGGAGACGAGCATCGCACGAGGAGTAGAGGAGCAGCTGGACATTGATGCGTGTAGTTGACACGTCCGTTGGGAACCCCAAGAGGAAGGTGTGATGCGCACAGTAGCAAGTTTCCCTCAGTAAGAAACCAAGGTTTAATCGAACCAGTAGGAGTCAAGAAGCACGTTGAAGGTTGATGGCGGAGGAGTGTAGTGCGGCGCAACACCAGGGATTCCGGCGCCAACGTGGAACCTGCACAACACAATCACAGAACTTTGCCCCAACGTAACAGCGAGGTTGTCAATCTCACCGGCTTGCTGTAAACAAAGGATTAGATGTATAGGGCGGCAACCGGATGCATCGTACCGGGGCCAAACCAGACGAAGTTTTGCAAACTTTCCGGTTTGCTGCCCGGTTGACTGGATGCCACGCCGGCCGGCCCAGTCCCTGGCCCGGTTGACCGGATTCCAGACCGGATTCGTCCGAGTCTGTCTCGACCAGATCTATTCTGGGTCGGTTTTACTTGTATCTTTCGACCAGAACTCGTCCCGGACGCCTATATAAGTGCCTTGGACGACCCCTAGCTGCTTTAGACCACGTTTAAGATAAACCCTAGTTCTTAGTTGTTTGCTATGCAAAACTATTGAATACTACTCTCCAATTAGTTGCGATCTGGAGTTTTATGCTACTGAAAGTTTGTGTGATCTGCTGTTCCATTGGGGATTAGAAGATTGCAATCTACCGCTTCGTGGTCGGCGGCTACGTGCGCAATTGTATGGAGTTGTGAATATCTTGCAGGGTTGAGAGCTGTTGCATTGGCATCAGGAATCAATCGAGAGACTTCGTCGGCGTCATACAAGTTATCCTCCTCATCATCATCGATTCCATCCGCTGCTACCATCGTGTGTTCATCACCACCCGTTGCTTACTGAGAAGATCGGGCCACCCTTTATCAAATCGCGTACCACTATCCTGAGGACTCTCCGCTCTATGTCCCCTACTTCTTCTCCCCCTCGTGAGGATCCCTCCTCCGAGGTACCGTCGAATAGGCAACGACAGCGTCCCTCGCGGAGGAGGCCGCCAAGTGGCCGCATCTCGCGGAGGTGAGCACCTCTGCGATGGAGGAGGAGGCCAGGCAGGCGGTCGAGGATGCCGAGGCCTCGGTGTTGCTAGGCCAGGCGCGCTGACAGAAGGAGGCCAGGCGCCGGCAGGAGGAGGCCAGGCGCCAGGCGGAGCAGGAGCGCCACCTCCGCCTTAGGGAGGAGGCGGAGCTGCGGGCTGCTGCGACGGAGCTGCGGGCGGCCAGCCCTCTGGACCCGCGATCGGCCTGGGAAGGGGCCAGTGGTCGCCGTGGCCAGAGTCCCCGGCGCGCTCGAGCCACAACAGCGCGTCGCCGCCTGGGGGCTTCATCGACGTCCACAGCGACGAGGTCAACTAGGACTAGGCGGCGCACCGGCGGCCACCTCGTCCACCTCAAACCCTAGCTAGGGTTTTATATTTTTTTAGTTTAAAGCCCATATAGAGGGCTTTCTTTTGTATAAATTTGCCCAAAATAGAGCATATGTTTACAAATTTTCCCAAAATAGGGCATATGTTTAAATGAACTATGTATTAAATTTAATTGTTTTTATTTTTTATTTTTTTTGTGGTCTTTGACTTTTGCGGTGTGTTCGCGCGTTGGGCGCAGTGCGCGACCCAAACGGACCGTCAGCCAGGTCCGTGTGTCCGCGTGTCTGCGCGGCCACCCAAGCGGCCCAATCCGGATGGGCCAACGCGTCCAATTTGGGCTGGCGCGTTGGAGATGCCCTAAGGGCATCTCGCCGGATTGATCCAAATGATATTGGGCAGTCTGAAACGGTTCCCGCAGACGGGCGGGCAGTTCGTGCATGCACCAGCGGCGCGACGCAAATGGACCGACTTGCACGGACCGATCCATCTGTTCCCCAAATTTGGAACGCCGATGCGTCGGGCCTGACAATTCGGCGTCTTCCCTTGTCCTCCCTAGAAGACCATGGCCCCACCCGTCAGTGGCGCACAAATTCCCTCCAAAAACCGTACAACCACAGTAATTCGGTTGGCGGAAAAGCCAGTGGAAGCGATGGATTCCGTCGCCACGCCAGCCACGACCACCGTCGGGAAGAAGCATGCAAAGTCGAAGAAGGCCGCCAAGGATATGATGGCAGAGGAGCGGCAGGTCGAGTTTGACAAGCGCGCAGGCCAGAGAGAAGCCGCCAGAGCTCGAGCGGTCGCCGCCAAGCTGTAAGATGAGCGACTCAAGGCGAACGACCGCATCATCGCCCAGCGTTCGCACACCAATGGCGAGCTGCTGGCTCAGAAAGCCGCCCAGCAGGCCATCATGATGATGAAGCAGGAGGCGCTGAACGTGGCGTTCCAAGAGACCTTGAGGAAGTTGATGGTGAAGAAATAAGAGGCCATCCCCGGGAGGGAAGAGAGGCGACGCAAAGAGAAAGAGGCAACCGCCAAGATCATTGTTGATCTTCAACCGAGAGCTCTTGAGGTGGAAGAGGCCCGGACAAAGTCCATTCTCATCGAGGCTGAGGCCAAGGCAATGCTCATGGATGTCGATGCCAAGTCCAAGGTCTTAGAGGCTAAAGCCAAGATCATGGCGGAGGAGAACCGGATCATGCTCACGGACTTGTCCACCATCTTCGATCCCGTGCAAAGGGCTTGGATTGAGAAGAATCAAAAGATGATCCTCGCTCACGATGATTGAAGGGCATCAGCATAGATGATTGCCATTTGGGTGAAAGTAGCCACTTTTTGGGTGAAGCTTGCCCCTTTTTGGACTGGAAGATATTGTCTCACTTTACATATTTCGGAGAAACTTGCCACTAGTTGGCACTGCCTGGAGGGCAATGACATATGTTTGCCACATATTTTTCTTGCCGATTGCTATGTTTTTATGTTGCAATTAAAAATGGAGTGGCAGTTGGGCCACGAAGTAGAAAACAAAACATTTCCCTACGCGGTAATCCAAGGATCTAGGTGAGGAAAAAAGCCATGAGGATTACCACTAGACGTGTGGGTGCGGAACTTGATAAAGTGCGTCAGGGCAGTGCAGTCCTTGATCCGTTCCAAGCCAACCCACGAATAGCTCCCAGATCCGCGAGCTCCTTCGCCTTGAAGCGTCACACGAGCAACGCCTCTACTAGTATCCACACGTACGAGGAGGAGCACCGGCGGTGGACTGCTAGATCTAATACGACGACTGGAATGAGTGGGGTTAGGGTATCCGACTCATGGAATGCTCCAACCATACTCTTTGGGCAACATCCGCCCACTTTATGTAGGGAGTGAGTGTGGGATTCACAACACTTTCAGCCCACTCACTTGGGCCCTATATTGGTCATTGTGAGTCCAACTCACTGATTCAGTCCTGGTCCGGTTCGAGTCCTACTCGAACCGACTCTATTTTAATCACATCACATCCTACTGACTCCTTGCTCTTATGTGTATGACCCTGCAGGTTTACGACCACTTAGACATGACTAGAGTTACCTTTCCAAGTATCTCTTCATGGCTCCGAGTCTCATTCGCTTCCATGAACACTTGATCTCAGGTCAATAACTAGTAGCGGATCCTAGCAGAACGTGCCAGCTCCCAAGTGACGTAAAGTCATGACGGCTAACCTATCAATGTGACTTATGTCTAAGTATTTTCTGGCTCACAATATACCTTGTCAAGCTATAGGGGAGTTGTCGTCATCCCTTTAATAGCTCAACTATCTTCTCGATTCGTGATATGTGATTCACCCGACTAACCCTTAGTCTACGCCTCGGTTAACACTTAACCGAGTCGCGCATGGCCATACTTTCTGAATCATATCATCCGAGAGGTCCCAGAGAATATCTCTCCAAGTGGAGGGGCAAAATCCAATCTTGGTTATCCATGTATCGCGGCTTGTTTCTCAGTCGACCCGAACTATGCCTTTATAATTGCCTTCTTACAGAACAACGTTTAACAAAATCTAAATCGGCTGATCCACAACTCGGACCATGCAATAACTGCATGTCTAAGGATTACATTGATTGAGACATGCAAATGACGACTGTGCTCATTGTGTCTCATTGTGTGTCAGTCTGACTCGCTAAACACTTTAGCCGAGTCCGTGTAAGTCTGATTAGCATCACCATGCCCAGGAAAAGTGGAACAGAGTCATCAGCCGACTTGCACATTAGTCTAAGTCGTGTGTCAAACACAACCTCGATGACTAAGGGAAAATTAGTATAAAAAACATAAGCATACAGTTCCACTACCAAATCACGTATTCGATGATATATGCAAGGATTCATACAAGGACAAACTTACTTTATGAATACGTTAGGAAATACATCATTCATGATTGCCTCTAGGGTATATTTCCAACAGTGGCCAACTGGCCAGGTCTTCAAAATTGCCAACGGAGCGAATGGGTGTCGCAGCTGGGCGCACTGTCCTGGCCGGCCGGACTGCGAGACACATTATGTCTACATGCTGACCCAAACGAACAGAAACAGACTGTTTGGGTCATCGATTTGGGTCGCCCGCTGGAGATTCCCTAAGATCCCTCGTATCATCCGGCCCAGTCACTTTATTTTGGCTCCTATGAGGATATCAGCATAGTCACAGAATGGGGAGATGCCCCTCGTATACCGTGTGGCGCAGTCGCCTTTTGGCTTGTATGAGAATGCTAGCGTGGTCATAAAATGGGGAGGCCAGCCGTAGCCTTCATATAACAAACAAATAATACACATAATGTATACAATCAAAAAATTAAACAATATTTTATTACATATACGATTAAAAAACTAGTCGTACTCCTGCCTATCCCTAAAGTACGTCTTTGTAGTCGGCGAATTGTAATCGTTGTCGTCGCTCGGCTAGAACCGCAGTGGCGGTGGTTGCGCAAGCTGTAGTTGTGGTTGTGGCCGCAGCGGCTGTTGCCTTGGCCGTAGTCGCCACGACTCGTACGGTAGGCATGCTCTTCCTTCTCCCACCAGGACCAGGTGGAAGGGGTCCACCAGTGCCGGTAGATTGGGTTCCAAGGAGGCTTGTATGGCAGCACGATGGCCCTGATACTCCTCTGGGTCGTCGGCGCGTCTGTAATGGTGTGCGGCCATGGTGTAGTCCGGAGGCACCTGCCACTCCAGTCGCGGCTGCACGAGATGAAGATGGCCAATGAGGGCGAGGGTTCCCGGATGGAGATGCTGTCGCGCGTGCTGCAACCATTCTTCGAATGGAAGTGGGGGGTTCGCAGGCGGGTTAATCGCCAGCCATGATGTGGTCTATCACGCTCTCTAGAGTTCGGACAGCCCACCATAGTTGGCGATCAGCCTCGTTGTTTTTCACAGGAGGCGGCCCACCCCCCTCGTATTTGAGAGTAGTGTATGGTAAGGTCACCACAACACTAGACCATATGTAACCAAACAAGATGATCTTCCATCCTCCTAGCCGAAATCGAACTTCGTTGGTAGCAAAACAAAGTGCACGAATGATTGAAAAAATAAATGTTGGCAACCAAACAAGATGAACAACATGAATTTGGATTTGACCCAGTAAATCATAGCTCCATCAAAAAGATCTCCCCGTTGGGCAAAATGATGCGAGCAATTAGATGTCCCTTGAGGAATGCTCGCTCACAAAACAAAAAACAATTAAAACATTTTTCATTAGAGTCCCTACATTGTAGTATGTGTCCTCCCCTTATGATCTTCGCAAAAACCTTGCTCTAGTGATGGTTATGTATGTAGATGTCATCCCCTCCTTGCTGAAGGAAGACTCCGATGCAACAATTGAGTTTGAAATAGCAAGCACATCACGTGCCAAGTGAGCCAAGACTGGAAATCTGATTTCGCTGATCTTCCACCAAGCAAGAATGTCCAACTTCATCTCCACATCTTTAGTATCTTCAGCTAGATAATTGTGAAGTTCTGACTTGGAGTTGCTACTTGCACGATCGTTCATCTTCATCTTCTTTACAGTGACGTCTTTTAACATGCCTTCGTGTCCTCCCTTTGATGTGCTTGAATCTACCACTTTAGCTGTTACTTCAACAGGAGCATACAACTTTGTATAATCTTCAAACAGATCATTCACACATGTGGTAACTGCTGTCCAAACTAGCAGTCCTCTGTCATGTCCAAATATTTCTTTAATTATTGCATGAGTGTATGGAGATAATTTGTATCTTTGATCACCAACTGATGCAACACAAATCAGCAAGTTAATGTTCTTCTTCTCCTTCTCCTTTCCCTTTCCCTTCTCATTCATGCTCTCTTTGTTCTTATCGTTAGTGTGCTAAAGTCCCCAATACTTGTCAAATTTATCTTTCATTCTTTGCCCCATAGTAACTTGCAAATCATCTTCACTTTCCAACCAAGTTTTAATCAGCAAATGAACTTCAGCAATCTCATGGAAGAATGTGTTTGAAGTGACATGCAGTGTACCTGACACATGGGTAGTCAGATCATAGAAGTGGCCTAGGAACTCCTCCATCCTATTGTCATTCTCCCAATCTGCTTCTTCCGGGCAACCAAACCATCATTCTCCTCGGACAGGTCAAACTTGTAGGTCAAGTCCTCTTCACCTAACCTTGTGAACACTTTCTCATACACATTAGCAGCTTTGAGCATAAGAAAAGTGGAGTTCCACCTGGTTGGCACATCAATCCTAAGAAATGCCTTGTCATCCACTTTATCTTCAACAACAATTTCCTTGAATTTGGTAATCCTTGTTCCACCATTCCTGATGTACCTAAAAGCAGCTCTAACACGTTGGATTGACAAGTCAACTTCCTTCAAGCCATCTTGCACAATCAGGTCCACTATGTGGGCAACACACCTCATATGCAAATACTTGCCCTTTGCAATGTTGGAAGGTGAAATTTTCAAATTCCTCCTCAAATACACAGTACCATTGCCATTTGAACTAGCATTATCAACTGCAGTCAACACCCTCTCCATACCCCATTCAGCCATGCATCTGACCAAGTTCTTCCCTATGTCATCCCTTTGTACCCCTTCACCAAGAAAAAATGATGATCTTCTTATGCAGAATCCAGTTCTCGTCAATAAGCTTGTTGTCTGATGACGGCTACTAGCAACGCCAACAATATCTTGATACTTTGGGACTCGAAATGCAGAGTGTTGTATCAAGGGAGTATCTTCTCCACAAGGATGACTCAAGGATTTATATCGAACTCTCGGGGAACTAGATGAAAGAGTGTACTCTTCTCTCTTCTTCAAGTAATCCTGCAAGTAAAGTAAATACCTTGTGTCCCCAACTCCATCGTGTAGTTGTCAAGCACAAGGTTTCGCGTAAGTAAATAACACAAATAGAAATAAAACAAGTAGAAACTAAACTAGATAAAATAACTAAGTAAAAACTGTAAAGAGGTTGATTGTTTTTGGTGTTTTGGATGCAAATAAGAAAAGTAAATATTTTTTGTATTTTCGGATTAAAATAGTGCAGCAAATAGAAAACAATGTAAAAGCAATATAAATGTGTTTCTTATGATAAAAAGTGGTCCAGGGTTCATGGGTTCACTTGACTATTCTCTCGTAAAGTTGTGGTGGACAAAAAGAAATTCATCAATGAGATATGAAGGTGCATATAATATTGTATGTGAGATCATAATTAATGTATGCATCCCGTCCTAACATAGAGATGATTCAACACATTCCTCTTATAGTCCACAAGAAAAAAAACTTCATCAATCTTGTATTAAGAATTAAAAGAGCATAGCAATAATTACTTTGACATGCAGTTTGAATATCAAATATGTTACCTTGAACAAACAAGATCATCATTGTTGTCACATGATGAACATAGCACATGCATTCACTTTATCCCCAGTGAGGTAGCAAAAGAAAGACAAAGCCATAATAGATCTTGAACATATTGTCACTATCCAATCACTAAATCCATGCTACTCCATCTAACACACACATCACCCCACACACGCTCTTGCATAGATGTTGGATCAGAACATAAACTTAAGAACGGGTATGTGATGCGTGTAGTTGACACGTCCGTTGGGAACCCCAAGAGGAAGGTGTGATGCGCACAGTAGCAAGTTTCCCTCAGTAAGAAACCAAAGTTTAATCGAACCAGTAGGAGTCAAGAAGCACGTTGAAGGTTGATGGCGGAGGAGTGTAGTGCGGCGCAACACCAGGGATTCCGGCGCCAACGTGGAACCCGCACAACACAATCACGTAACTTTGCCCCAACGTAACAGTCGAGGTTGTCAATCTCACCGGCTTGCTCGTAAACAAAGGATTAGATGTATAGTGTGGATGATGATGTTTGTTTGCGAAGAACAGTAAAGAACAATTGCAGTAGATTGTATTTCAGATGTAAAGAATAGGACCGGGGTCCACAGTTCACTAGTGGTGTCTCTCCCATAAGATAGCAGATGTTGGGTGAACAGTTGGGCAATTGACAAATAAAGAAGGCATAACAATGCACATACAAATATCATGATGAGTACTATGAGATTTAATCAGGGCATTACGACAAAGTACATAGACCGCCATCCAGCATGCATCTATGCCTAAAAAGTCCACTTTCGAGGTTATCATCCGAACCCCTCCAGTATTAAGTTGTAAACAACAGACAATTGCATTAAGTATGGTGCGTAATGTAATCAACACAAATATCCTTAGACAAAGCATCGATGTTTTATCCCTAGTGGCAACAAGCACATCCACAACCTTAGAACTTTTCGTCACCGTCCCGCATTTAATGGAGGCATGAACCCACTATCGAGCATAAATACTCCCTCTTGGAGTCACAAGTATCAACTTGGCCAGAGCCTCTACTAGCAACGGAGAGCATGCAAGAACATAAACAACATATATGATAGATTGATAATCAACTTGACATAGTATTCAATATTCATCGGATCCCAACAAACACAACATGAAGGATTACAAATAAACGATCTTGATCATGATAGGCAGCTCACAAGATCGAACATGATAGCACAATTAGGAGAAGACGACCATCTAGCTACTGCTATGGACCCATAGTCCAGGGGTGAACTACTCACACATCGATCCGGAGGCGATCATGGCGATGAAGAGACCTCCGGGAGATGATTCCCCTCTCCGGCGAGGTGCCGGAGGCGATCTCCCGAATCCCCCGAGATGGGATTGGCGGCGGCTGCGTCTCCGGAAGGTTTTCCGTATCGTGGCTCTCGGTACCGGGGGTTTCGCGACGGAGGCTTTAAGTAGGCGGAAGGGCAGGTCGGGGGCCACACGAGGGCCCCACACGCCGAGGCCGCGCGGCCAGGGGCTGGGCCGCGCCGCCCTGTTGTGGCGGCGCCTCGTGGCCCCACTTCGTCTCTCCCTCGGACTTCTGGAAGCTTCGTGCAAAAATAGGCCCCTGGGCGTTGATTTCGTCCAATTCCGAGAATATTTCCTTACTAGGATTTCTGAAACCAAAAACAGCGAGAAAACAAAGAATCGGCTCTTCGGCATCTCGTCAATAGGTTAGTGCCGGAAAATGCATAATAATGACATATAATGTGTATAAAACATGTGAGTATCATCATAAAAGTAGCATGGAACATAAGAAATTATAGATACGTTTGGGACGTATCAAGCATCCCCAAGCTTAGTTCCTACTCGCCTCGAGTAGGTAAACGATAACAAAGATAATTTCTGAAGTGACATGCTATCATAATCTTGATCATACTATTGTAAAGCACATGAGATGAATGCAGCGATTCGAAGCAATGATGAAGATAATGAGTAAACAAATGAATCATATAGCAAAGACTTTTCATGAATAATACTTTCAAGACAAGCATCAATAAAACTTGCATAAGAGTTAACTCATAAGCAATAAGTTCAAAGTAAAGGCGTTGAAACAACACAAAGGAAGATATAAGTTTCAGCGGTTGCTTTCAACTTTAACATGTATATCTCATGGATAATTGTCAACACAAAGTAATATAACAAGTGCAATAGGTAAACATGTAAGAATCAATGCACACAGTTGATACAAGTGTTTGCTTCTAAGATAGAAAGAATAGGTAAACTAACTCAACAATAAAGTAAAAGAATGGCCCTTCGCAGAGGGAAGCATGGATTACTATTTTTGTGCTAGAGCTTTTATTTTGAAAACAAGAAACAATTTTATCAACGGTAGTAATAAAGCATATGAGTTATGTATAAGACATCTTATAAGTTGCAAGCCTCATGCATAGTATACTAATAGTGCTCGCACCTTGTCCTAATTAGCTTGGGTTAACACGGATTATCATTGCATGACATATGTTTCAACCAAGTGTCACAAAGGGGTACCTCTATGCCGCCTGTACAAAGGTCTAAGGAGAAAGCTCGCATTGGATTTCTCGCTTTTGATTATTCTCAACTTAGACATCCATACCGGGACAACATAGACAACAGATAATGGACTCCTCTTTTAATGCTTAAGCATTCAACAACAGGTAATATTCTCATAAGAGATTGAGGTTTTATGTCCAAACTCGAAACTTCCACCATGAATCATGGCTTTAGTTAGCGGCCCAATGTTCTTCTCTAACAGTATGCATACTCAAACCATTTGATTGTGAAAACCGCCCTTACTTCAGACAAGACGAACATGCATAGCAACTCACATGATATTCAACAAAGGTAAAAGAGTTGATGGCGTCCCCAGAAAACATGGTTACCGCTCAACAAGCCACTTACTAAGAAATAAGACACATAAGTACATATTCTTCACCACGATAGTTTTTAAGCTATTTTGTCCCATGAGCTATATATTGTAAAGGTAAATAATAGAAATTTTAAAGGTAGCACTCAAGTAATGTACTTTGGAATGGCGGAGAAATACCATGTGGTAGGTAGGTATGGTGGACACAAATGGCATGGTTATTGGCTCAAGGATTTGGATGCACGAGAAGAATCCCTCTCAATACAAGGCTAGGCTAGCAAGGTTGTTTGAAGCAAACTCAGGTATGAAATGGTGCAGCAAGACTCACATATAAACATATTGTAAGCATTATAAGACTTTACATCGTCTCCTTGTTGTTCAAACACCTCAACCAGAAAATATCTAGACTTAGAGAGAACAATCATGCAAACCAAATTTTAACATGCTCTATGTAGTTATTCATTAATGGGTACAAGGTACATGATGCAAGAGCTTAAACAAGATCTATATGAGCACAACAATTTCCAAGTATCACATTATTCAAGACATTAACCCATTTACCACATGCGACATTTTCCGTTTCCAACCATATATCAATGAATGAGGTAGTTCAAATTTCGCAATGAACATTAAAGATAAAGCTAAGAACACATGTGTTCATACGAAACAGCGGAGTGTGTCTCTCTCCCACACAAAGAATGCTAGGATCCGATTTTATTCAAACAAAAACAAAAACTAAAGCAAACAGACGCTCCAAGCAAAGCACATAAGATGTGATTGAATAAAAATATAGTTTCACTAGAGGAATCTGATAATGTTGTCGATGAAGAAGGGGATGCCTTGGGCATCCCCAAGCTTAGATGCTTGAGTCTTCTTGAAATATGCAGGGATGAACCACGGGGGCATCCCCAAGCTTAGACTTTTCACTCTTCTTGATCATAGTATATCATCCTCCTCTCTTGACACTTGAAAACTTCCTCCACACCAAACTCGAAACAAACTCATTAGAGGGTTAGTGCATAATTGAAAATTCATACATTCAGAGGTGACATAATCATTCTTAACACTTCTGGACATTGCACAAAGCTACTGAAAGTTAATGGAACAAATAGATCCATCAAACATAGCAAAACAGGCAATGCGAAATAAAAGGCAGAATCTGTCAAAACAGAACAGTCCGTAAAGACGAATTTTCCAGGGGCACTAGACTTGCTAAGATGAAAATTCTCAAATTGAATGAAAGTTGCGTACATATCTAGGGATCACGCACGTAAATTTTCAGATTTTTCTGAGTTACCTACAGAGAATTCTTGCCAGATTCGTGACAGCAAGAAATCTGTTTCTGCGCAGTAATCCAAATCTAGTATTGACTTTACTATCAAAGACTTTACTTGGCACAACAATGCAATGAAATAAAGATAAGGAGAGGTTGCTACAGTAGTAACAACTTCCAAGACTCAAATATAAAACAAAATGCTGTAGTAAAAACATGGGTTGTCTCCCATAAGCGCTTTTCTTTAACGCCTTTCGACTAGGCGCGTAAAGTGTGAATCAAGTATTATCAAGAGATGAAGCATCGACATTATTACCAGGGGTGTTGGAAGTTTCCTCAACAATGCATGTTATCTTATCTATGTAAGTTTCAGAGGCTCCCTTTTCATTACTCTTAGGCTTGCTATTCTCATCGAACAAATTTACAGGAACAATCCAATCATAATTCTTTTCTAGTGCCTCGAACATTCCTACGAGCTTGCAAGGTATTGATGTCTTAATATCCCCTCCATCATTAACATTATTAGTGTACTTTATTCTATCAATGTCCATCTTTTCAAGGGTACTGGCAAAGTTGGTGTAAGAACCAAGCATCTTATATTTAATAAAGACTTTTCTAGCCTCTCTTGCTACACCACCAAATTCTTTAAGAAGGGTTTCTAAGACAAAATCTTTCTTTTCTCCTTCCTCCATATCAGAGAGTGTAAGAAACATATGCTCAACTATAGGATTAAGATTAACAAATTTAGTTTCCAACATGTGTACTAAAGAGGCAGCAGCAATTTCATAAGTAGGAGCAAGTTCTACCAAGTGTCTATCTTCAAAATCTTCAGCTATACTAACATGAGTGAAGAAATCTTCTATATTATCTCTTCCAATTATAGATCCTCGGCCTACCGGTATGTCTTTTAGAGTGTAATTAGGAGGAAACATGATGAAATAAACAAGAGGTAAATAAAGTAAATGCGAGTAACTAATTTTTTGTGTGTTTTTAATATGGAGAACAAGACAGTAAATAAAGTAAAGCTAGCAACTAATTTTTTTTGTGTTTTGTTTTAGTGCAGCAAAAAAAGTAGTAAATAAAATAAAGCAAGACAAAAACAAAGTAAAGAGATTGGAAGTGGAGACTCCCCTTGCAGCGTGTCTTGATCTCCCCGGCAACGGCGCCAGAAATTTGCTTGATGCGTGTAGTTGACACGTCCGTTGGGAACCCCAAGAGGAAGGTGTGATGCGCACAGTAGCAAGTTTCCCTCCGTAAGAAACCAAGGTTTAATCGAACCAGTAGGAGTCAAGAAGCAAGTTGAAGGTTGATGGCGGAGGAGTGTAGTGCGGCGCAACACCAGGGATTCCGGCGCCAACGTGGAACCTGCACAACACAATCACGTAACTTTGCCCCAACGTAACAGCAAGGTTGTCAATCTCATCGGCTTGCCTGTAAACAAAGGATTAGATGTATAGTGTGGATGATGATGTTTGTTTGCGAAGAACAGTAAAGAACAATTGCAGTAGATTGTATTTCAGATGTAAAGAATAGGACCGGGGTCCACAGTTCACTAGTGGTGTCTCTCCAATAAGATAGCAGATGTTGGGTGAACAAATTACAGTTGGGCAATTGACAAATAAAGAAGGCATAACAATGCACATACAAATATCATTATGAGTACTATGAGATTTAATCAGGGCATTACGACAAAGTACATAGAATTCTTTTGTCACCGAAGACTTTGCATCAACAAGTAAAATTCAACCCCTCAGTTTGAAACATGTCATG
>NC_061508.1:157208935-157267372 GCF_022539505.1 Lolium rigidum
ATCAACATCCTCGGTAGACATGATTAGTAGGTTAGTGCACTAAACAAAAATCTTTGGTGGTACTCTCACAACGCACTCAAAACCGATAAGAAAGGTAAATCTTACCGCTCCAAAGTGAATTAGTATTGCTTACCAACTTGGATTGACGGACTAGTGCACGGATGTAGCGAAGCGAATATCAAGGGTATAAGAACAAATCACACGACAAAGCAGGATATATGTGGGGCTGTAGGTGGGCTACCTATTTGCACCAATAACAAGCTCTAGCGCTGACCGTAGACAACCAATGATACTCACACAAGGCGATATAATGGGGCAAAACAACTATATGTGGGAAAGGTTGCAATGCACTAGAGAGACGCTAGCAAAGCTCAACGAGACAGGCACAAGATTGCTCAACTACGGGTGCAGTAAAGTAAACTTAGGCCTTCACTTGATTCAACTAGCACTTCACTATTCTTTTTGGATTTTTCTTTTTGTATAACACACGCAGCTATGTAGCTCTTTTTGCTTCTTTTCAATTTTCTCTTTTTTTTTGATATATGACACAACTCCTTGATAACACGGCCAACGTAAATATGCAAAGCACCGATATCCTAACGAGCAGACTCGTCGAGCGGTAAAACTAGTCTCTTCTGGGGAAGTTCCTAGTCACTTTATATCGATAGGCTGTGTCTATGGTTGGGAACAAGCACACTGTACGCTATGTGGACTCGGAGTAACAAAACTGACACTAGACGACAAAAGTAACACAAGATGATAGAGTAAACTCAAACCCTAAAATACTAGATGGAAGAAAAAGATACGCAAAAACAACTACGAAAAGCAACTAAAACTTGAAATTAGTGCAATCTAAGGCTATGGCAAACCCTAACCCTAACTTTTTATGGCTTTTTCTGGATAGAAAAACACTCACAACTCAACTATGGGGTGGATTGTGGATGGCTTACCGAGGAAAACTGGAAATCTGATACCAAGATGATAAGGGGTGGCCCGATCTTCTCAGTAAGCGACGGGTGGTGATGAACACACGATGGTAGCAGCGGATGGAATCGATGATGATGAGGAGGATAACTTGTATGACACCGATGAATTCTCTCGATTGATTCCTGATGCCAATGCAACAGCTCTCAACCCTGCAAGATATTCGCAACTCCACACACTTGCGCACGTAGCCGCCGCCGACGAAGCGGTAGATTGCAATCTTCTAATCCCCAATGGAACAGCAGATCACACAAACTTTCAGTAGCATAAAACTCCAGATCGCAACGAAATGGAGAGTAGTATTCAATAGTTTTGCATAGCAAACAACTAAGAACTAGGGTTTATCTTAAACGTGGTCTAAAGCAGCTAGGGGGTTGTCCAAGGCACTTATATAGGCGTCCGGGACGAGTTCTGGTCGAAAGATACAAGTAAAACCGACCCAGAATAGATCTGGTCGAGACAGACTCGGACAAATCCGGTATGGAATCCGGTCAACCGGGCCAGGGACCGGGCCGGCCGGCGTGGCATCCGGTCAACCGGGCGGCAAACCGGAAAGTTCGCAAAACTTTGTCCGGTTTGGCCCCGGTACGATGCATCCGGTTGCCGCCCGGTCAACCGGGCCAGGGACCGGGCTGGCCGGTCTGGAGGCCGGTCCTAACCGGGCGCTGGACCGGCCTGGACGTCGACTTCTCCTCTCGCGCATGCCTCCCACTCCTCCCTCGCGCGTCCATGAGATATCTTCATGTCCAGCTCCATGTCCAGCTTCACGTCCATCTTGACGTCCGTCTTCATGTCTGATACGTCCCAAACGTATCTATAATTTCTTATGTTCCATGCGAGCACTATTAGTATACTATGCATGAGGCTTGCAACTTATAAGATGTCTTATACATAACTCATATGCTTTATTACTACCGTTGACAAAATTGTTTCTATGTTTTCAAAATGAAAAGCTCTAGCACAAAAATAGTAATCCATGCTTTCCTCTGCGAAGGGCCTATCTTCTACTTTATTGTTGAGTCACTTTACCTATTCTTTCTATCTTAGAAGAAAACACTTGTATAAACTGTGTGCATTGATTCTTACATGTTTACCTATTGCACTTGTTATATTACTTTGTGTTGACAATTATCCATGAGATATACATGTTAAAGTTGAAAGCAACCGCTGAAACTTATATCTTCCTTTGTGTTGTTTCAAAGCTTTCTACTAAGAATTTATTGCTTATGAGTTAACTCTTATGCAAGACTTATTGATGCTTGTCTTGAAAGTATTATTCATGAAAAGTCTTTGCTATATGATTCATTTGTTTACTCATTATCTTCATCATTGCTTCGAATCGCTGCATTCATCTCATGTGCTTTACAATAGTATGATCAAGATTATGATAGCATGTCACTTCAGAAATTATCTTTGTTATCGTTTACCTACTCGAGGGCGAGTAGGAACTAAGCTTGGGGATGCTTGATACGTCCCAAACGTATCTATAATTTCTTATGTTCCATGCTACTTTTATGATGATACTCACATGTTTTATATACATTATATGTCATTATTATGCATTTTCCGGCACTAACCTATTGACGAGATGCCGAATAGCCAGTTGTTGTTTTCTGCTGTTTTTAGTTTCAGAAATCCTAGTAAGGAAATATTCTCGGAATTGGACGAAAAATCAACGCCCAGGGTCCTATTTTTGCACGAAGCTTCCAGAAGTCCGAGGGAGAGACGAAGTGGGGCCACGAGGCGCCGCCACAACAGGGCGGCGCTGCCAGCAAGGGGCCCGCGCGACCCTGTTGTGTGGGGCCCCCGTGGCGCCTCTTGACCTGCCCTTCCGCCTACTTAAAGCCTCCGTCGCGAAACCCCCAGTACCGAGAGCCACGATACGGAAAACCTTACATAGACGCCGCCGCCGCCAATCCCATCTCGAGGGATTCAGGAGATCGCCTCCGGCACCCTGCCGGAGAGGGGAATCATCTCCCGGAGGTCTCTTCATCGCCATGATCGCCTCCGGATCGATGTGTGAGTAGTTCACCCCTGGACTATCGGTCCATAGCAATAGCTATATGGTCGTCTTCTCCTCATTGTGCTATCATGTTCGATCTTGTGAGCTGCCTATCATGATCAAGATCGTTTATTTGTAATCCTACATGTTGTGTTTGTTGGGATCCGATGGATATTGAATACTATGTCAAGTTGATTATCAATCTATCATATATGTTATTTATGTTCTTGCATGCTCTCCGTTGCTAGTAGAGGCTCTGGCCAAGTTGATACTTGTGACTCCAAGAGGGAGTATTTATGCTCGATAGTGGGTTCATGCCTCCATTAAATCTGGGACAGTGACAGAAAGTTCTAAGGTTGTGGATGTGCTGTTGCCACTAGGGATAAAACATTGATGCTTTGTCTAAAGATATTTGTGTTGATTACATTACGCACCATACTTAATGCAATTGTTTGTTGCTTGCAACTTAATACCGGAAGGGGTTCGGATGATAACCTGAAAGTGGACTTTTTAGGCATAGATGCATGCTGGATAGCGGTCTATGTACTTTGTCGTAATGCCCTGATTAAATCTCATAGTACTCATAATGATATTTGTATGTGCATTGTTATGCCTTCTTTATTTGTCAATTGCCCAACTGTAATTTGTTCACCCAACATGCTATTTATCTTATGGGAGAGACACCACTAGTGAACGGTGGACCCCGGTCCTATTCTTTACATCTGAAATACAATCTACTGCAATACTTGTTCTTTACTCGTTCTTCGCAAACAAACATCATCATCCACACTATACATCTAATACTTTGTTTACAGCAAGCCAGATGAGATTGACAACCTCGCTGTTACGTTGGGGCAAAGTTCTGTGATTGTGTTGTGCAGGTTCCACGTTGGCGCCGGAATCCCTGGTGTTGTGCCGCACTACACTCCTCCGCCATCAACCTTCAACGTGCTTCTTGACTCCTACTCGGTTCGATTAAACCTTGGTTTCTTATCGAGGGAAACTTGCTACTGTGCGCATCACACCTTCCTCTTGGGGTTCCCAACGGACGTGTCAACTACACGCATCAAGCAAATTTCTGGCGCCGTTGCCGGGGAGATCAAGACACGCTGCAAGGGGATTCTCTCACATCCAATCTCTTTACTTTGTTTTTGTCTTTCTTTATTTTATTTACTACTTTGTTTGCTGCACTTAAACAAAACACAAAAAAATTAGTTGCTAGCTCTACTTTATTTACTGTCTTGTTCTCCATATTAAAAACACAAAAAAATTAGTTACTTGCATTTACTTTATTTAGTTTGCTCTATTTACTACTGTTAAAATGAATACTACCGAGAACACTAAGTTGTGTGATTTCACTAGTTAGGCTTAATGGAAAACATCTGTGAGCTTTTTAAACTATTTCCTGAGTCAAGACATGAATGGTTTAATGCGAAAATTAAAAAACCTATGGAACCTTATTTGCATGCTAGTAGTAACATTAGTATGAACGCTTTGAACACCATTGTTGATAATGATATAGAAAATTCTAAGCTTGGGGAGGTCGGTTTTGATGAAAATGATCTCTTTAGCCCTCCGGGTATTGAGGAGAAAGTTTATGTTGATTATGATATGCCTCCCATATATGATGATTATAATGATAGTGGTATTTTGGTGCTGCCTACTATGGAGAGTAAATTTTATTATGATTATACTATGCCTCCTACACTTGATGAGAATAATAATGATAGCTACTTTGTTGAATTTGCTCCCACTACAACTAATAAAATTGATTATGCTTATGTGGAGAGTAATACTTTTATGCACATGAACCATGATAAGAATGTTTTAAGTGATGGATATATTGTTGAGTTTGTTCATGATGCTACTGAAAATCTTTATGAGAGAGGAAAATATGGTTGTAGAAATTTTCGTGTTACTAAAACACCTCTCTTTTGCTGAAAATCTTGAAGTTACACTTGTTTTATCTTTCTATGCTTGTTGGATTATGCTTCATGAATTTGTTTATTTACAAGATTCCTTTTCATAGGAAGTGGGTTAGGCTTAAAATTTGTTTCATACTTGCTTTTGATGCTCTCTTTTGCTTCAACTCCTATTTTTTGCGAGTGCATCATTGAAATTACTGAGCCCATCTTAATGGCTATAAAGAAAGCACTTCTTGGGAGATAACCCATGTGTTTATTTTACTTCTGCACTTTTGTTTTATATTTGAGTCTTGGAAGTTGCTATTACTGTAGCAAACTCTCCTTATCTTTATTTTATTTCATTGTTGTTCCAAGTAAAGTCTTTGATAGTAAAGCCAATACTAGATTTGGATTACTGCGCAGAAACAGATTTCTTGCTGTCACGAATCTGGGCAGAATTCTCTGTAGGAAAATTAAAAAAATCTGCAAATTTACGTGCGTGATCCTCAGATATGTACGCAACTTTCATTCAATTTGGGCATTTTCATCTGAGCAAGTATGGTGCCACTTTAAAATTCGTCTTTACGGACTGTTCTGTTTTGACAGATTCTGCCTTTTATTTCGCATTGCCTGTTTTGCTATGTTCGATGGATTTCTTTGTTCCATTAACTTTCAGTAGCTTTGTGCAATGTCCAGAAGTATTAAGAATGATTATGTCACCTCTGAATATATGAATTATGCACTGACCCTCTAATGAGTTTGTTTCGAGTTTGGTGTGGAGGAAGTTTTCAAGGGTCAAGAGAGGAGGATGATACAATATGATCAAGAAGAGTGAAAAGTCAAAGCTTGGGGATGCCCCCGTGGTTCATCCCTGCATATTTTAAGAATACCCAAGCGAATAAGCTTGGGGATGCCCAAGGCATCCCCTTCTTCATCGACAACATTATCAGGTTCCTCTAGTGAAACTATATCTTTATTCCGTCACATCTTATGTGCTTTACTTGGAGCGTCTGTTTGTTTTTGTTTTTGTTTGAATAAAATTGGATCCCACAATCCTTTATATTGGAGATATTACGCTCCGCTGTTTCGTATGAACACATATGTTCTTAGCTTTATCTTTAATGTTCATTGCGAAAGTTGAACTACCTCATTCATTGATATATGGTTGGAAACGGAAAATGCCGCATGTGGTAAATGGGTTAATGTCTTGAATAATGTGATACTTGGCAATTGTTGTGCTCATATAGATCTTGTTTAAGCTCTTACATCATGTACCTTGTACCCATTAATGAATAACTACATAGAGCATGTTAAAATTTGGTTTGCATGATTGGTCTCTCTAAGTCCAGATATTTTCTGGTTGAGGTGTTTGAACAACATGGAGACGATGTAAAGTCTTATAATGCTTACAATATGTTTATATGTGAGTCTTGCTGCACCATTTCATACTTGAGTTTGCTTCAAACAACCTTGCTAGCCTAGCCTTGTATTGAGAGGGATTCTTCTCGTGCATCCAAATCCTTGAGCCAATAACCATGCCATTTGTGTCCACCATACCTACCTACCACATGGTATTTCTTCGCCATTCCAAAGTACATTACTTGAGTGCTACCTTTAAAATTCTATTCTTTGCCTGTACAATACATAGCTCATGGGACAAAATAGCTTAAAAACTATCGTGGTGAAGAATATGTACTTATGTGTCTTATTTCTTAGTAAGTTGCTTGTTGAGCGGTAACCATGTTTTCTGGGGACGCCATCAACTCTTTTACCTTTGTTGAATATCATGTGAGTTGCTATGCATGTTCGTCTTGTCCGAAGTAAGGGCGGTTTTCACAATCAAATGGTTTGAGTATGCATACTGTTAGAGAAGAACATTGGGCCGCTAACTAAAGCCATGATTCATGGTGGAAGTTTCAGTTTGGACATAAAACCTCAATCTTTTATGAGAATATTAACTGTCGTTGAATGCTTAAGCATTAAAAGAGGAGTCCATTATCTCGTTGTCTATGTTGTCCCAGTATGGATGTCTAAGTTGAGAATAATCAAAAGTGAGAAATCCAATGCGAGCTTTCTCCTTAGACCTTTGTACAGGCGGCATAGAGGTACCCCTTTGTGACACTTGGTTGAAACATATGCTATGCAATGATAATCCGTGTTAACCCAAGCTAATTAGGACAAGGTGCGAGCACTATTAGTATACTATGCATGAGGCTTGCAACTTATAAGATGTCTTATACATAACTCATATGCTTTATTACTACCGTTGACAAAATTGTTTCTATGTTTTCAAAATGAAAAGCTCTAGCACAAAAATAGTAATCCATGCTTCCCTCGCGAAGGGCCTATCTTCTACTTTATTGTTGAGTCAGTTTACCTATTCTTTCTATCTTAGAAGCAAACACTTGTATAAACTGTGTGCATTGATTCTTACATGTTTACCTATTGCACTTGTTATATTACTTTGTGTTGACAATTATCCATGAGATATACATGTTAAAGTTGAAAGCAACCGCTGAAAATTATATCTTCCTTTGTGTTGTTTCAAAGCTTTCTACTAAGAATTTATTGCTTATGAGTTAACTCTTATGCAAGACTTATTGATGCTTGTCTTGAAAGTATTATTCATGAAAAGTCTTTGCTATATGATTCATTTGTTTACTCATTATCTTCATCATTGCTTCGAATCGCTGCATTCATCTCATGTGCTTTACAATAGTATGATCAAGATTATGATAGCATGTCACTTCAGAAATTATATTTGTTATCGTTTACCTACTCGAGGGCGAGTAGGAACTAAGCTTGGGGATGCTTGATACGTCCCAAACGTATCTATAATGTCTTATGTTCCATGCTACTTTTATGATGATACTCACATGTTTTATATACATTATATGTCATTATTATGCATTTTCCGGCACTAACCTATTGACGAGATGCCGAATAGCCAGTTGTTGTTTTCTCGCTGTTTTTGGTTTCAGAAATCCTAGTAAGGAAATATTCTCGGAATTGGACGAAATCAACGCCCGGGGTCCTATTTTTGCACGAAGCTTCCGGAAGTCCGAGGGAGAGACGAAGTGGGGCCACGAGGCGCCGCCACAACGGGCGGCGCGGCCGCGCAGGGGCCTGCGCGGCCCTGTTGTGTGGGTCCCCCGTGGCGCCTCTTGACCTGCCCTTCCGCCTACTTAAAGCCTCCGTCGCGAAACCCCCAGTACCGAGAGCCATGATACAGAAAACCTTATAGAGACGCCACCGCCGCCAATCCCATCTCGGGGGATTCAGGAGATCGCCTCCGGCACCCTGCCGGAGAGGGGAATCATCTCCCGGAGGTCTCTTCATCGCCATGATCGCCTCCGGATCGATGTGTGAGTAGTTCACCCATGGACTATGGGTCCATAGCAGTAGCTAGATGGTCGTCTTCTCCTCATTGTGCTATCATGTTCGATCTTGTGAGCTGCCTATCATGATCAAGATCGTTTATTTGTAATCCTACATGTTGTGTTTGTTGGGATCCGATGGATATTGAATACTATGTCAAGTTGATTATCAATCTATCATATATGTTATTTATGTTCTTGCATGCTCTCCGTTGCTAGTAGAGGCTCTGGCCAAGTTGATACTTGTGACTCCAAGAGGGAGTATTTATGCTCGATAGTGGGTTCATGCCTCCATTAAATCCGGGACGAGTGACGTAAAGTTCTAAGGTTGTGGATGTGCTGTTGCCACTAGGGATAAAACATTGATGCTTTGTCTAAGGATATTTGTGTTGATTACATTACGCACCATACTTAATGCAATTTTCTGTTGCTTGCAACTTAATACCGGAAGGGGTTCGGATGATAACCTGAAAGTGGACTTTTTAGGCATAGATGTATGCTGGATAGCGGTCTATGTACTTTGTCGTAATGTCCTGATTAAATCTCATAGTACTCATCATGATATTTGTATGTGCATTGTTATGCCTTCTTTATTTGTCAATTGCCCAACTGTAATTTGTTCACCCAACATGCTATTTATATTATGGGAGAGACACCACTAGTGAACTGTGGACCCCGGTCCTATTCTTTACATCTGAAATACAATCTACTGCAATACTTGTTCTTTACTGTTCTTCGCAAACAAACATCATCATCCACACTATACATCTAATCCTTTGTTTACAGCAAGCCGGTGAGATTGACAACCTCGCTGTTACGTTGGGGCAAAGTTCTGTGATTGTGTTGTGCAGGTTCCACGTTGGCGCCGGAATCCCTGGTGTTGCGCCGCACTACACTCCTCCGCCATCAAACTTCAACGTGCTTCTTGACTCCTACTGGTTCGATTAAACCTTGGTTTCTTACTGAGGGAAATTTGCTACTGTGCGCATCACACCTTCCTCTTGGGGTTCCCAACAGACGTGTCAACTACACGCATCAATGTCCAGCTGCTCCTCTACTGCTCGTGCGATGCTCGTCTCCTCTTGATACCTGATGATACATAAGTAATAGGACTTAGGCAGTATAAAGTTCTCATCAATCAAAGTATCGTTTAGAAACAAGTTCACCTGTTGTTTAAGTAGCTTCGCACGAGCCCTTGTAATTGGTCCAATCCGAACTTCATCGGACTTGAGCTTCACAGCAGGTTCATCTTCATTTGTCAATAACGGAGGTAGTGGTGTAGTAGGGATGTGCTCATCACGATTTACCCAGCTTCAGAACACCTGCTCGACGACAGGGCCTACTGTTGCTTGTCTGGAATTATATGGGTGCTTTCGTGTTGTTACAATGAGTTGTGGTTGTGCCTCTAGGGCTCCCAGGATCAGGCTTATAAAGGCGCACGGATCTAGGGTTTACACGGAGAGTCCTAGCCGGAATACAAGTCACCTAACTACGGTACAATATCTTGCCGTGCACGTCAAGGATCCGCCTTCCCTTGTGTGTCGTAATGGATCCGGCTTGCCCTGAATGGGCCAGGCCGGATCCGACTTCCAACGTCGGTCTGGTGGATCCGGCTCCTTGTTCCTGGGCTGGACTTCATCCATCTTGATCTACAGCAACTGGGCCGCCCGATGGGCCCCATGCCACTATCACCGTCTGTGGGCCACCCGGGCTTGCCGTATCTAGGCACTATCGATGGTACACCCATGAAGTATACCCACAACAGTAGCCCCAGAGTTCTCCGAGATTCACCCCTTGCTTCCGCCTTGCTGAAACATCTTGGCTTCCGGCTAATCTCTCGGTTACAATGGGGAAACTTGAAGAACTCCAACTTCACTCTTTCTTCTTTTCCAACCTTCAAGTCAGAAAAAGCCCTTATCCCGCGGGACTTCATCCATCGACACCATTTCGCAATGCGTCTCCGGGTCACTTCCCTGCTGAGATAGTGGTAGGAAATTTTCAAATTGTCACCCGAAACGTCAAAAAGTTCTAACGGTTCCGCCAATCTTGGCGCCATTTTCGGGCGATTTGTGCGGTAATTTATCCTTAGCCATTTTTACCGCTTAGGGTTTTCGACACGTGTCAGCCATCCAACGGCGCGACGCTTGCGTTCCAACCACAGGATGCGACGCACGAATCTCCTCCCTCAGCCTATAAATATCCCACCGTTCACCCTAATCTCCCATTCACTTCTCATCCCAGCGCCGCCTCCAAGCCCCTCTTCCGCCGTACCGGAGTTCGCCGGAAGATCACCGGAATTCTAGTGCCACCGTGAGCAGTTCATCCAGTTCATCCTGTTCTTAAGTCCGGTGAGCCACCGCAGTGAAAACCTCACCGTCGGCGACTCCGACCACCGCAGAAACCATTCCGGTAAATCCTTCAAGCTTTATTCTCTCACCGTTCTTGGTAGGGATGACTAGGGTGTAAACAAGGGATCCAACTAAAACTAGTTAACTCGCACATTTTCATAGATGTCTTCTTCAACTCTGCCTCCATCAACGTCCGAGCCGGTCATGGCCACGCCAATCTCCTCCGTCCCTCCCCCCTTCGTCCCAGTCCAGCTGGAGCCCTCGAAGTACTCCGGCAAGAATATTCAAGGAACGTCGGCCAATCTGGAGGAGACCGCCGGGGTTGAACAAATGGAGAAGAAAGCGGAGGAAGTCGCCGCCAAGAAATCCAAGGCTCATTCGCGCGACAGCGAAGCCAAGGGGAAATGGTGGCCCTGCAGCACCACCGAGACTGAGCTCCGTAAAATCGAGGCGGAGGGATTTCTGAGACCCGGATCCTGGCGAACGATTCCGGGCTCCCTGACTCCTACTCCCGAAGCCAGAGAATGGGTGGTGACCAAGGCGCTCATCGAGCGAGGCTTCTCATTTCCGCCCAGCGATTTCTTCTCATAAATCCTGAAGGCGTACGAGCTTCAGCCTCACAACATATCACCCAACAGCATCCTGGCCATCAGCAACCATGTCACGCTGTGTGAAGGCCACCTCCGGGTAACCCTAGAACTCTCTCTCTTCCAATACCACTTCTCCGTCAAGAAGCAGAAAGTTTCGCAAACTTCTTCTTTGGCCACCTGCGGAAGCATCATGTTCAAGCTCCGCCTTGGCCACGTCTACCCGCCCACAGACCGCCATGAATCTGTGCGGTACTGGTCCGGAGGCTTCTTCTATCTGAAGGACGTCTCCGATCCGGCCAGCACAAGGGTGTTGCCAGCTTTTAAGGATGGCCCCGCCAGTGAGACTCCGGCCTGGACCCAATGGCCTCCTCTATCCGAGTCTACTCAATTGACTCGGGCGGTAAGGCAGATCTGCAAGCTGACGGAAGATGGCTTGTCAGAGAAGGACCTTACAATGTCCTGGTTCACGAAGCGGATCCAGCCTCTGCAGCACCGGGACCACCTAATGTTCCAGTACACGGGGCGCGACGACCTTATGCGCGCCTCCAAAGATAACCTCTCCTCCGACGCCTTGGACAAGCGGATCCGGGTGCTGATCAACATTCCATGTGATCTTCGGATCCACGTGTGCAACATTGACATTCACACCAACGGATCTGGGATCGCAGTATGTTTCTTGTCTTAACCACTGGTTCCTTTTTGTTCTTGCAATATTTGTCTAAGCATTTATGTGCTCAGCTGGAGGACCTCGAGGAGAAGGATCTCGGAACATTAACTCGAGTCCCTCACACCGGAACCACCGACCCCGAGGCCGCTTCCGACGCGGAAATATCCAAGGCTTCAGCTCCCGCCAAGCGGAAGAGAGCTGCATCCTCCGGCCCAACCCCAAAGCGTGCCCGCGAAACGCCAAGCGCTGCGGCTACCCGAAGGGCGGAGAAAGAAAAGCAACGCCTCAAGCACATCGACACTAGCAAACAGTCCCAACGCCACATCGAGCAGGTTTTCATCTCATCCTCGTAAGCACTTGTCTCTGGCTAACTCTTTTGCTGCTTTGTTCCGACATACGCTAAGCTCTATCCTTTCTCATTGTGCAACAACAGCTCCAGAAGCAAGCCCACTAAGGACCCCAAGAAGAAAGCAAAGCCTTCCCCTGCTACGATGCCCGTTACGCCGGAAGTGGAGGTTCCGCCCAAGACCTCTTCCTCTGCCAAGCCGGATCCAAAGGACGTCATCAACATTGATGACCTTCCGGAGGAACCCGCTGCGGAATCCGGCAAGGGCGCCTCCTCGTCTCACCCTCCGCATGAAGAGCCTGATGTTACCTCGACTGAAGCTCCGGCTAATGATGTCGAAAGGAAATTGCTGCTCAGCGGTGCAACTGGTACGCCCCAGACGCACCCGCATTTCTTTCCGGTTCTCAAAAAAGTTCCCCTTTCACAACGTCATGCGGAAATGATGAACTTGATGAACGAAGTGTGGGGGAGCCCGGAAACAGAGCTGCAAGATCTGAACGAGCTTCGAGAGCAATCTCAAAGTCTTCTTTGCTAAGCACAAGAACATGCGCCAGGTAACGCTAGCCCCCAAAAATTGGTTTGGACATTTTTTCCGAGTAACAATGTGTGAACTGATGCTTTTTTAAAAAAATATACCTTAGGGGAAACGTTAAAAATTCCCAGCATAAAGGTTTAAACTTCACGCCCAGCCCCCAGATTTTAAATTTCCGGCTAATCCTTGTTGTTGTGCTTCACAGAACACTCGCAAGCTGCACGAAGATCTGCACGTGCTTGTGCTGGAACAGAAGGCGGAGATCGAGGGGCTACACAAGAGAGATGCGGAGAGCCAGAAGTCCATTGCGATCCTGGAAACCCGCCTCAAAAATCATGAAGGTAACGATTCCGACTTAGCCCCCAGGTTCCGCAACGCGGCTATGTTTTCGAACTAACCATGCTCTTTTATTTCCGCCTTTCAGAACAACTTGCCAACCGCCCTTCCATCGATGCGATTTCTGCCGAGCTCGAAATGCTGAAGGCCGAGCATGTCTCCCTCCAAAAGTTCCTCAAAGAATCCTCTGAGAAGGAAACTAGAGAGAAAAAGGAGCTTGAGGAGAAGCATGCTCAGGCCACAGCGGAATTTGCTGACAAACTGAAGAAGAGCAACCAGCGGATAAAAACGCTGGCCACCAAGGCAAAAGCTTACGAGACGGAGGCGGAAAATATTGACAGGGTGATCTTCCATAAGGACTTTATATTTATTCCGACTTCTTCATTTGTCCCATCCTGCCATTGATGCGGAAAAAACGGACCAAAATATTTGCAGCATCCCTCGGATTCGAATGGACCAAGGAATCTCCCATCGGCAGGACGGAAGCATACGAAGAAGCGCGGTACGCCATTGACGATCTCTTCGATGCTTGTCGCGGAATCGCCAAGGCCCTAAACTTGAAGAGAGCCAACACCTCGCTTTTTGACCGGATGACCAAGCTCATGCGAATGGTGCCGGAACTTATCAGGGATTGGCAGGAATCTTCCGCCCGCGGAGTTGCATCCATCACCTTGGCGATGTGCAAGGCACACGTCCCGGCCATGAACTTCAAGACCATTGCGCGCGGAGCTCTGAAGGGGACCAACATCAAGACCGCCCTCGCGGAAACCCAAGGATACGACAGGTTGTTTGCCAGGCGAGTTGATCACTCGTTTTGGTATAACAAGAACGCGCTTCCCGAAGGATTTTCTGACACAGAAGAGGACGAAGAGGATGAAAACGCCGAGGAGGGTTCCGGGTCCAGCGCGCACCGTTCCGGCGAAGAATCTGGTGATGGTTCCGACGAGGATTCTCCCTATGAAGCTTCGGAGGATGAAGATCAAGCCTCCGAGTAATTCCTGTGAAAAACAATGAAATGCATCATTTTGGCCCCGGAGTGGGTTTGTAATAAGACTTAAGTATTTTTAAGTAGCTAGGGACGAAACAAATGCGTGTGGGCGGAAAACTTATCCTGCGATCCTTTATTTTATGAATGCATGTTTCGTTCGTTTCAAAAAGCAAGTGCTAGTTTCTAAGTTTTCCGGCTTGCTCACTTGACCTTCCACGAGCCGGAGGACCTTTAACCGAAAACGCTCGCCTGCGGCGACGAAGCCCAATGGCAATCCGTCAATAACCGCGGAAACAAGCCCCCAGCCTAGGTGTCGGAAGTCGCTACCAGGAATCCGTGAGTTTGCAACGGAGAACTTTTCCACCAGAAAACTTAAGCTTACGTCTTAAAGGACGATTTTTGAAAATCACAACTTTCATACACGCCTAGGCGGAAATATCCAGCTCTGCGGTTTTAGTCGGAAAACATACACGATCCTAAAATGAAAAAACTAAAGGAGGTAAAAGACTCTAAGAGTGAACCATATGCTTTATTTCATTGATCATGTATCATAGATATTAGAAGGTATGTAATGCGGAATTTGCTAAGTGTGGAAAGGACGTAGCTGTGCTATATTCCAGGGACGGTCTTTTCATCGTATATGTCATCCGGATCCTCTCGCTTGCGTTTCCGGTGCCAATTAGCAGGTCTATTCTTTAACTCCCGGAAATCGATGAGGTAATAAGATCCGTTGTGAAGCACTTTGCTGATGACGAAAGGTCCTTCCCATGGAGATTGCAACTTATGGTCTTTGACGTGGGCATAACCCTTCGGGTGACCGACATTGCCCTACCCTATACGATCTAGCTGGAGGCCCATGAAGGTATTCAATGACAAAGACGGGCCACTTGGATGGCGCGGCAGAAGATTCCTTGGCGAGCAAGACAACGAAGGAAAGTTTAGAGATAGATCTATTGTAAAATCTAGTCGTACTCGGTTAGACCTCTTGAGACCTGGTCTCCTATATAAAGGCCAGGAGAGGGGCTGCCGAGGGACACGTACAATCTTAGCCACCATAAGTCTAGAGCTAGGTCACCGCAGCACTTAGCCTCTCGACGAGATCTCAGCCGAACCCTTCGGCACCCCATTGTAACCCAATATTCTCATAATCAAGATCATACAGGCAGGACGTAAGGGTTTTATCTCATCGAGGGCCCCGAACCTGGGTAAATCGCTCTCCCCGCTTGTCTGTGAACCGATGTCTCGTGTCAGCCTACAGGATTCCATCAACCCTAAGCCCCTATCGGAGGGCATTGCCGAGGAGCACCCTCGACAATTGGCGCCGTCTGTGGGAACCCTGTCTGCACAAGATCGATCATCGGCAGATCCAGTCATGTCATCGGCAACCTCATCGACACCGTCATCGCCAAGCCTGGGAAGCCCGATTCGATTCGGCTCCTATGAATTCACCCCGCACAGCGACTCCTCTCGCTCAACCTTCTCAGATCTACAAGGAAACATGGAGATGACCTTCGGCAGCGTCCACTACAACGTCAACGCAGAAGGAATTCTTCGACTGCTGGAGCCACTCGCCTCCGGATCAACAGATCCAAGCGCGTCGTCATCAGTCGACCTTTCGGCTGGTCTGACGGACTCAACGGACTCGTCTGCGTCATCGACTTATCGTTCAACGTCTTCCATGTTGGTTGGATCTGACAATCCCGCACCTTCGGAGATGACCTCATACTACTGTTTGCACTGCGACGCTAGGCACGGGCTGGGTTCAAGCGACACACCGTTCATCTGCAATGCCCAGTACTCGTCGGGAGAGGACAGTGTCGGCAGCATCGTCCAAGGAACCACCCGGAGAACGGCACACCACCAGGTTTATGTCGCCAATAACACGGGAAATACAAGGCACAGGGGAGACGGAGATCACACCCCTCGGTCTAGTAGACGAGCAAGTTTCGAAAATAGCGCCAGCAACAACAACAACGATTACACTATCGCGGACGAGGAGTGGGCAGCAGCCAAGGCAGCCGTACTTAACAACACGCCGCTCCCCGCAGGATCCTCGGTTGGAACCCTCAATGCTTATCGCTCTATACTAGAGAAAAACCGGGAACATTTATCGAAAGAGAAAGCCGCCCTCGAGAGACGCTTAACTGCTGTAGAACAATCCAGGAGAGGTTCGCGAGGAAGCTCCTCGCGAAGCACTCAAGGGGCGGGCAAGCACTGATCAAGATTGTCCAGACTCTCGGAAGATGACGCCAGGAAAATAACATCGAACCTGACCAAGTCTTTTATGACCATGGACACCGCGGGCATGCCACGGCCAAAAACCGTCGCAGGAGCAACTGCCAATCTCGCGGCATACCTCATCAATCAGCGCCCTGATGGTTCTATGGCCCAAGCTCATCGAGGTGCTCTAGAAAGTCTCGCGATACTGGGGGACAACTTGGTCCCGCGGAAGGAAAAGACCACGCTACAGGCTAGTGGCTCAGAGCACCATGCGAGAGATGCTCGAGATGAAATCACTCAGAGCAGAATCGACAAAGCAAGGCGACGACGTGCCGCTAGGGAGGAATATGGCAGTGATTCTTCAGACGAAAGCCGGGAGAACGATGGCGAGCTGAGGGGGGCCGATTGTTTAAGCTACAAAATCCGCGAGGCGATGCCACCCAGAAAATTCAAACCTACTCCTACTGACACCGCCAAATATGATGGACAGCAGGAGCCGAGGTCCTGGATAGACGACTACCTGCAGACTGTGATCCTGCACAAAGGAAATCAGATAGCAGCAATGCAATGCTTGCAGCTCGATCTACCTGAAAGACTCAGCACGAGCCTGGTTAAGAGGTCTGCCGAAGGGCTCCATCAAATCATGGGACGACCTAGTAGACGCTTTTGTTGCCAATTTCCAAGCAACATACAAGAGGCCCGTCGGGATTGAGGAATTACGGCATTGCCAGCAAAAGCAGAAGGAATCGATGCGTGCATATATCGGGAGATTCACCAAGCTCCTAAACGCTGCCGAAGATGTTTTCGTCGACAGAGCAATCGATGCCTTCAGCGACGGCATCCGACGTGAAAGCTACATAGAGGAACTCGGGCGTAAAAAACCAAAAACAATAACCAAGTTAATGGAAATCGCCAACAGCTGGGCTGATGGCGAGGACAACGTGCGAAGGCCACGACAGCGCAGTGATGACGAAGATGACGACCAGCCGAAGCATGATTCGGGTGGACGAAGGGATCTTCACAAGAAAAGGAAAAAACCGCAGTTACGACGATAGTAACCTGGTAGCCGCAGGATATTCTGATCGGCAGGACGATCGAGATGACGACAGACGAGACGATCGGCAGGATGGTAACCGGAATAATTCTGGAAACTGCGGCAACTACAAACCGCGACCACAGAGGACTCCCGACCTACCTTTTGCCGAGCAGATCAACGCTCCTTGCTACTTGCACTCTTACATTGACTGCAAGGACAACAAAACGAAGTCCAGCCACCTGCTCAGAGATTGTAGGCAGCTTCTTGACATGGAGAAACTCATCCGACAGAAGCAACAACAACCACCACCTCCACCACCGCAGCACCAGGTCCAGCAGGCTCAGCCTCATCAACCCAATGAGGCGTTTCCACTACCACGTGGGCAGATGAGCATGATCCATAGGACAGGTGTCTCGAGAAGAGAAATGAAGAAGCTCACCCGAGAGATTAACCTGGCAGAAAGTATCATGGCGAACATCCCCGAGTATGTCGAGTGGTCCTCTCAGAACATTACGTTCATTCGAGCAGATCACCCGATGACCATACCAAAACCAGGACACGCTGCCTTAGTAGTCGAGGCACAAATCGGGGGGTTCAGGATGAGCAAAGTCTTCAAGGATGGTGGAAGCGGGTTAAACCTGATATTCGTCGACACAATCAAAAGTATGGGGATCACCATGAGGATGCTAGAAGAAACAGACACTTGCTTCCATGGGATTCTCCCAACTTCACCGGCGTACTCTCTTGGCAAAGTTTACCTGAACGTCGTCTTTGGCAAAACCGACAATTTCAGGAAGGAAAAGATCGAGTTTGAAGTAGTGAACTGGGAATCACAGTATCACGCTATACTCGGGAGACCATCTTATGCCAAGTTCATGGCTGTACCGCACTACGCATACCTCAAGCTGAAAATGCCTGGGAACAACGGGACAAACATCACAGTCTATGGAAGTTTTTCACGCTCGGACAATTGCGATCGCGACTTTCAGAGGATCGCTGCGAAGTTTGGGTTACAACAAGAAATTGTCGACCCTCTGCCCAAGTTATCGATACGTGAAATTAAGGAGGAAAAACATGTCAGGGAAACCAAGAAGAAGCCAGCCGACCTTGCTCTAGAAGCTTCGGCAGCAAAAGTTTCGGCAGTTGATGGCACAGAAGACATAGGAGACAGCAAGACACTGGCAACCATTGTCCAGGCCCCTGGCGAAATCAACAACGCTTCGGCAACCACTAACGTGGTGAACAAGCCAGAAGATGAGAAGAACCCCTTCCTTGCTTAAGCAATTTACTAGCATTTATTTTTTTCCCTTTACCTTAAACAGGGCCTTCCTTTTTTCGCCCTTTAGTCCCGTGCTTACCTTATTAATGAGAACTTAAGTTTCGATCCCTTGTTAAGCATTGCAGTAATTCAAAGCATCTAAGCCGCATCACCGTGAACCTTGCCTACGCCCCCTGGCAAACGACGGTGCAACGTAGCACGTGGCAGAAGATCGTGCTCCAAAAGAAAAGCCTCTACGAGTGCTAAAGGATGCAAAATAAACAAGGGTGCAAACCTTTCCCTCTGCTATAGATGCCTCTACGAGTGCCGGAAATAGCAAGAGGTTGGAAATACACATAATACAACCCACGTTCGATATTTTACTTATGGAAATATCAAAGAACAATGGGCTCATTGGCAGAAGTTATCGCATCTGATATATTGATGACCCACAAGTATAGGGGGTGTATCGTAGTATCTTCGATAAGTAAGAATGTCGATCCCAACAAGGAGCAGAAGGTGTTGACAGGCAGTTTTGATGAAGGATTCACTGTAAATGCTCACAGACAAGTATTCAGGGGGTTTTGATGTAACAGATGAATAAAGTACGAGTAAGTAAAATGCGAGAGAAATAATTGCAGCGAGTGGCCCAATCCTTTTTAGCACAAAGGACAAGCCGGTTTGTTTACTTATAATGACCAAACGTTCTCGAGGACACACGGGATTTTAGTCTAGCGCTTTCGCTACATACAGTTGATTAATCTTCATTGTTTTGATAAGTGTTGTGTGGGTGAACCTGTGCTAATGTACCGCCCTTCCTAGGACTAATACATACTTGTGATTATACCCCTTGCAAGCATCCGCAACTACAAGAAAGTAATTAAGATAAATCTAACCACGGCCTTAAACTCGAGATCCTCGCGATCCCTCCCGCATCGATATACCAACGGGGGTTTAGGTTTCTCGTCACTCCGGCAACCCCGCAATTGGCAAACGAGTACAAGATGCATTCCCCTAGGCCCATAAATGGTGAAGTGTCGTGTAGTCGACGTTCACACGACACCACTAGAAGAATAACACCACAACTTAAATATCATAACATTGAATATTACTCAACCATAGTTCACTACTAACAATTAGACTTCACCCATGTCCTCAAGAACTAAACAAACTACTCACGAGACATCATATGGAACATGATCAGAGGTGATATGATGATGAATAACAATCTGAACATAGACCTTGGTTCAATGGTTTCACTCAATAGCATCAACAACAAGTAGAAATCAGTATCGGGAGAGTTTCCCCTATCAAACAATCAAGATCAAACCCAAATTGCTACAGCGGTGGCGATGTCCAGCGGTGGAGATGGCGGTGATGATGGTGGAGATGATGATGATGGTGATGGAGATGATGTCCAGCTCGATGGCGGTGACGATGGCGTCGATTTCCCCCTCCGGGAGGGAATTTCCCCGGCGGATTCCTGCCCGCCGGAGAGCTCTTTTCTCTCCGGGTGTTCTCCGCCCCACGAGGCGGCCGTAACCCTTCGTGAGGATTCCTCTCGTGGCTTAGGTCTTCGGGACGAAGGGTTTCGCGAAGAAAAGGAGGCGAAAGAGGCCGAGGGGGCTCCACACCACATGGTGGCGCGGCCGAGCCATGGGCCGCGCCACCCTATGGTGTGGGCCCATCCCGGGTCCAAGCTCGGCTCCCCCTTCGGCTTCCTCCGTCATCCGGAAAAATAGGATTTTTGGTAAAACTTCCTTCCACAGCTTGATCTTCCGAAATATCGCATCCCGACGGTGCTTTTTCCAGCAGAATCCCGGCTCCGGTGCTCGATCTCCAAATAATCATGAAACATGCAAAATAGATGAAATAACATAAGTATTGTGTCCCAATATGAAATATATCAATGAATAACAGCAAATTATGATATAAAATAGTGATGCAAATTGGACGTATCAACTCCCCCAAGCTTAGACTTCGCTTGTCCCCAAGCGAAAACTCGAACTCGCAAACAGGACCACATGTTTATGGAGTGAAGAGTCGATAAATAAAATACGGACAAGAAGCATCATATTCATTCACACAAGACATTATAGTAAACAACTTCCTCATATAACTCAACTTGACACAAGTATAAGGTAATCACAAATAAAGGTGCATAAGAAATCATAATTGGTGATGGCAAACTTTGTTCTTGGTCAGAGAACAGTTAACAAATTATACTTTATCTATTGAGCAGCGCTCTCATATTAAAACTTATGGTAAACTTGCATACTCAATCATATTAATCATTGATGACTTTCAAAGCTATATTCATTCAGGGTAAAACTTGTACTAAACAAGAAAGAGTAAAGACATGATGAAGCAAATCACAATATAATAGTTTGATCACAACAACTCAAATGCTTGCCTGAGATGGAGGGAAATAGGTTTACTGACTCAATCATAAAGTAAAAGACAGGCCCTTCGCAGAGGGAAGCAGGGATTAAATCATGTGCTAGAGCTTCTTCAGTTTTAAAATCATATAAAGAGAATAAAAGTAAAGTTTTGAGAGGTGTTTGTTGTTGTCAACGACTGGTAGCGGGTTCTCTAACCCCCTTGCCAAACAGACCTCCAAAGAGCGGCTCCCATGAAGGACGTTATCTCTACCAGCAAGGTAGATCATCCCTCTTCTCTTTTGTTTACACATGTACTTTAGTTTATTTAAGGATGACACTCCCCCCAACCTTTGCTTACACAAGCCATGGCTAACCGAATCCTCGGGTGCCTTCCAACAATCTCATACCATGGAGGAGTGTCTATTGCAAAATTAAGTTGCTTACTCGATGAATCAGGGCAAAACATGTGAAGAGAATTATTAATGAAAGTTGATTAATTGGGGCTGGGAACCCCGTTGCCAGCTCTTACTGCAAAATTATAGGATAAGTGGATGAAGCCACTAGTCCTTTAGTGGAGGCTGCCTAACAAGACTGAAAGATAAAACACCACATACTTCCTCATGAGCTATAAAACATTGACACAAATAAAGAAGTAATAAATTTTGAATTGTTTAAAGGTAGCACATGAAGTATTTACTTGGAGTGGCAGAAAATACCATGCAGTAGGTAGATATGGTGGACACAAATGGCATAGGTTTGGGTTCAGGTTTGGATGCTGTCGTGGTATCGTCACGGCATATGCCATAGGGTGGCTAATCGAAGGTGGTTCCTGAGGGATCTCACGGCGGTATCCGGATGCGGGTATGGGGACGAGCGACACGGCGACGTACCCAGGTTCGAGGCCCTCCGATGGAGGTAAAACCTCTACTCCTGCTAGAGTGTATATGATGATCACACAATACAATGGTGCTCCTAGAGCTGTGTCCGGCTGCTCTCGGGAGGCTAAGGGAGACGATGGTCTCTCTCACGGGGCAGCGCTAAGGGTGGAATGAAGTGAGAATGATCGATCCCTTACACGAGAGGGGGTAGTGCGGCTTATATAGGCACCGGCACTTTACATATAAGACCCTATAGTTTATCGGGTCGGCTTGGCCGGCTCCGGCTTCCGCTCCTTCCCGAGGCAGTGACGTCAGGAGCCGTTGAGGCCTCATGGCCTGTCCCATCCGGCTGCCAAGATCAGCGGTATGGAGAGGAGGTGTCCCTGTCGCCATCAGCCATTGTAGCCAGTACGGATCGTCGTAGGCCATGATGGCCCGTCCGGCGCGCGGCACTATTGCTCCACAGTGCCCCGCGCTTTACGGAAGATGAAGTCAGCGTGGACTTTGGGAACCCGGATCACCAACCCGGTTCCTTCCAGTGCAAGACTCACCAGCCTCGAGTCGGTCTGAGGTACAAACCCCTAGTCGGATATGGCTTGTAGAAGCCGGCCCAGCTACAGCATTGGCGGCCGTAGCCAGGCCGACTAGGACCTAGAGCCAGCCGGCTTCCGGACCAGCCGGCCACGGCGCCGGCCGGCTGCTCCTCGGCCGGCCTTTGCCGCGAGCCGGCCAGTGGCCAGCCGGCTGCTCTGCGTCCATTGCCCTACCCGGGGTCTTCCCCCGACATTAGCCCCCGAAGCTGGCAAGGTCCTGCGTTTAGAAGGACCTAGGCAGGTTTTCCTGGCTTCTCGAATATACTTGGCGGCACTTGGAGGGGTCGACTGAGAATTTCCATTCAGCCGGCTGCGCCCTCATCCGGCTCGTTCTTGCCGGCTGCTTCTAGCCGGCCGCTATTTACACTTATGCAGCTTTCGCTCTTTCGCAAGTTTTGATGGCGTCTCCGCCCTGCTGATGACTTTTGGTCCGAGTTGAACTTATTGTCCGGCTCCGGCTTGCGGCGCGCCGGAGACTCCGCCGCCTCGGGTCCCGCACCCGACTTGACTGGTCTGACGCCTGGGCTCTGCCGCCGGTTCGTCTGGTCACATCAATGTCCCCTCCGGATTTGATGCGGTCGTGGGCGGCGTGGTGTGGAGGTTTCCAGTAACGGCAGCGGTCGTGGGGGAAGTTAATGCGCAGAGGATCCGGGCGACGTGGCCACGATCGCCACTTGGAGGCCAACCGCCCGCCGCGGTCGGCTATAAATGCCGCGGGGGAGGGTACCGAGGCGGCCACTTGCCTCACTTCGTCTTCCTCGCGCTCCTGCTCTTCTCGCTCTCTTCTTCGCGCTCGAGCCCGTTGCTGCTCCGGCGAACGCCTCCCGCTGGCGAACTCCGGCGAGCGAATCTCCGCCGATCCGCCGCCGCTACTCCGTCGAGCCAGCGCCACGGGGCCCCGCGTTTCAACGGAACGTCCTCAGCCGCCGTCGTCGCCGCCGCCGTCGCAAGGCTCTTCTTCGCCCTTTCGCCTCTCGTGGTCATCTTCTTCTTCTTCCTCGACGATGGCCGCCGCCAGCGGATCGTGGCGGGGCTCGTACTTGCGGGAGGACGACATCGAGCGGTTGGTGCGCCTCCGCCGGATCCCGTCGTCGGTGGTCACGCGGGCGCCCGGCGAGGAGAAGGAGCCCGAGCCGCAGCCCGGCGAGCGCGTCGTCTTCGGCGCGCACCTCGATCGCGGGCTGGGCCTGCCGGCTTCCACCTTCTTCCGCCAATTCCTTAACAACTTCGGCCTGCAGCCGCACCATCTGCCGGCCAACGCCTGCATCCTCCTCAGCTGCTATGTGGCGTTCATGGAGGCCTACGCCGGCTTGTGGCCGGACATCGACTTCTGGAGCCGGCTGTTTTACCTGAAGGCGCAAACCACTGAGGGCCGCCTGCGGGCCTGCGGCACCGCCTCGATCTACACTCGGCCCGGTACGCCTTTCCCCAAGATTCCAACCGTTGACTCGGTGAAGAATTGGCAGATGTCGTTCTTCTACGTGCGCAACGAGGGCCAGCTCGTCGACCGGATCAACCTTCCGGAGTTCAACCCGGTTCCTCCAGTCGGCCGGATCAACTGGAGCTACAACGCCCGCACGACGGATCCGGATGCTGAGGTGAATCAGCTCTGGGACTTCCTGGGGGCGGCCGTCGCGAACGGGCTGACCGCCGAGGACCTCCTCTGCACCATCGCCGAGCGCCGGGTGCTGCCGCTCCAGATGCGCACCCACAAAATCGGGCACATGTCCGGCCGGTTCGATCCGAACCGGACGTCCACGGCGCTGGTCTCCAAGGCCCAGGTCGCCCGCCGGGTGAACAACATCACCAAGGCGAACATGCCTGAGGAGTGGAACTACGGGCTGGCGCCCCATGACAGGGACCACCCGCCCGAGCTGGTAAGTTTTGTGTCTCCGCCGACTTCCGGCTTGCGGCTGCAAGGCCGACTTCCTTTTTCTTCTGCCGACTTCCGGCTTGTTGTTTGCTCATGTTCTGTTTTTTCTAGCTCTTCGCCCGCCAAAACGTCGAGGATGGCGACCCGGCGACGAGGAGATGGACGCCGGATCACGCCGATCCGGCTGACCAAGCCGGCGACCAGGCTGGCGACGACGACCTGCTGCAGGCGCCTGACCTAGGCGGCCAGGGGGAGCACAATCCGCCCCCTTCACCGGAGCAGCAGGAGGACGAGGAGCCGGCGACGTCCGCCACGGGGCCAATCCCCGCCGTGCCCCTGCGCGCGAGGCCGCCAAGCACCACGGCGACTTCGGCGCCCAAGGGGAAGAAGCGAGCCGGCGACCTCCGCTCTACTGCCGCCTGCGAGGCGAAGGCGAAGAAGCTCCGCCGGCTGCAGCCGAAGAAGGTTCCGGAGCAGGCCGGGTGAGTTCTCTTTTCTCTTTTGTTTGATTCCTTTTCTTTCCTTACTTTTTATGCTTATCTTTTCCTTATCTCGTTCGGCTAGGGCTCCCATCAAGTTTGCCCAGGGCGGCGGCTCCCGGCAGACTCCGCGCGTCGTGTCGCCACCTCCTCGACAAAGGAGGGAGTCGACGCCGCAGCCTTCATCGCGCGCACCTACACCGCCGCCGCCTGCGGGTACTCCGCCTCCCGCAGGGGCGCCTTCCTTCGCCGTGCCGCTGGCCTCAGCGCCTGATCGCGGCACGCGGGTCGAGCCGATGCGCCAGCCGACGCTGGACGACCTGTTCCCGCGCCGGACTCGTCTTCTGGACCCAGCCGCTGGGGCCGGCCGTGGCATGCCGCCCGCGACCGGAGCCGGAACCGGCAGTGCTGCACCGCCCGCGACCGGAGCCGGAGCCGGCAGGGCTGCGCCGCCCGCGACCGGAGCCGGAGCCGGGCCGAGCGTGGTGGTGCTGGATGAAAGCCCGGAGGAGGCACCTCAGGCGCCGGAGATGGCTGCGCCGACTGGGCCATCTGCTTCGCCCAGAGCACCGCCACCACCGGAGCCGACGACGGGGGAGCCGGCCAGGCACGAGCCGGCAAGGGATGAGCCGGCGCGCACGGAGGGCGCCGACTCGCGCGCGCTGGTGAGGACGGGAGCCCCATCGACGTCGCAGCAGGGCCTGCACGTAGCCAAGGGCGCTCTGCTCCTGCATGTGCCGTCCGCCTCCGACTCCAGCCTTGGCTCGGCTGGCACTATGGAGCAGGCGTGGCTCCGCGCTGACTCCTATGAGGTGACCAGCCGGGAGGGGAACCCCGGCCAAGCTTCGGTGGAGATGTTCTTCTCCAGCCTGCAGGCCAACCTCAAGGCTAGGGCTGCCGAGGCCGCGGCCAACCTCGCCAAGGTGGAGGAAGCCAGCAAGGTAAGCTTCATCTGTTTTTTTGATTTGGTTGTCATCCTGGTAGCCCTCCGAGGCATGGGCCGGCTACTCGGAGCCGGTCCGGGTTTCGCCTAGCATACTGATTTTTCTTTTTTCCTTAGGCTGTGGCGGATCGGCGCACCAATCTGTACAACCGCGCCGTGACCCACTACCACAAGGCCAAGCTGGACCGGGCCGGCTTGGCTCGTGAGCTGGAGGCCGTCAAGGGTAAGATCTTGCTTCTCCCGACTCGATGTCTTCTTTCTTTTTAGTTTTCGTTGGCTGACGTTTCTTTTCGGCTGCCTCGCAGTTGAGGCCGCCAAGGTCCCGCGGCTGGAGGCGGATCTCCGGGCTGCTCGCGCCCAGTGCGCCGAGAGCGAGGAGGCGGGCCGATCTGCAGCCGCCAAGCTCAAGGTGGCTGAGGGGGAGTCGACGCGGCTGCGCAACGCTGGAGCAGAACCATCTCACTGAGCTCGCCTCCCTTAGGACGGCGGAGAAGGAGAAGGTGGATGATCTGAGCCGGCGGCTGACCGAGGTGGAGAAGCAGCGGCTTGCGCTTCAGGAGGAGGTCACCACCAAGTCCACGGAGGTGACGGCTACTGCCAAGCGCTGGACGGAGGAGATTGGCGCGCTTGATCGTGGCTTGTCGGGTGAGTGCCTCTATGTTCCCTTCCCTTTGCCGGCTTTCGGCTGTCGGCTGCCGGCCTAGGTTGGTAGCCGGCGGCAGAAACTTTTATCTTTTTCGCTGTCTCCATCTTTGGGCTGGGGGCAGTCGGCTCGTGCCGGCTACCGCCAGTCTTTTTCTTTTATCCTTCGAAATCTCCATCTTCGGGCTGGGGGCAGTCGGCTCGTGCCGGCTGCCGCCAGTCTTACTTTAGAGCTTCGGAATCTCCATCTTCGGGCTGGGGACAGTCGGTTCTTGCCGGCTGCCGCCAGGCTTTTTTCTTTTATCCTTCGAAATCTCCATCTTCGGGCTGGGGACAGTCGGCTCGTGCCGGCTGCCGCCAGGCTTACTTTAGGACTTCGAAAATTTGCATTTTTCAGCTTATTTCGGCTTTGATGGCTTCTGACATGCTTTTTCTTGCAGCGGCCTTCCCGGAAACGCAGGACGCGGCCTTGGCAGCCGTTGGCGTTGCGCGCGAGTCCAGGAGGCGGGCGACTGGCGAGGGCAGCTCGGAGTACTTCACCATGGAGGACTACATGGCGTCCATGTCTGCCCGCGTCAAGCCCATCACCAAGCTTGGCTGGGAGCTCCGGAAGGCGGCTGAGGAGCTGGTCCCGATGCTGTGGCCCGCGGAGGCGGTGCCGCAAGATATCTCCAACCTCACCTCTTTGATGGAGCGGGCGCCGGATCGCTTCCTCGACTGGAAGGAGTCTGCCACGCGCGCTGGTGCCGACATGGCGCTGTCCTTTGTCCTCTCCTGGTACAACGAGGTGGACCTGGAGCAGCTCGAGTATCGGCGAGCCGGTGTGGAGGACAAGCTCCCGTCCGAACACAAGACCGCCCGGCTTGCCCGAGCCAGCGCCATCGCCGGCTTCATCGACAAAAGCCTCTTCGTCGCGGACCCGAACCCTCAGTCTGATGAGGAGTACGAGATGGAAGATGAGGAGGCGGAAGACGTGCCCGAAGACGATCCGGCAGCCGGCTCCTCTGACGCTCCTCCAGCTGGCCCTTGATTTACATGTCTTTCAGTTGTTGCTTTTGCGAAGACAATTTATTAAATCCCCGGGATGCCGGGTGCATATGTATGGATATTATCATCTCTTTTATTAGGTCACATTTTAATGTGTTTGTTAATCATTTGCGTGCCGAGTTGCTTTCTTTCGACTTGTTCGCTTTTTCCCATCCGCCCCACTCTTTGGATGTGCTCTTGCCGGTCGTACGTCCGACTTGCGAACCGTCGCCGGATCAAGAGCGGGCCGCTGAGGGAGGCCGACAGTACTTCGGTCGAACGAGCTGAATTCGGCAATCCGACACTTTTATGAAAAGTTGCAAGTCAACTCGCTTTTACTCTTTCCCTTAGTCGTTTTTCGCGTGCCGGCTCCCTAGGCCTTACTCCCGCCAGCCGGACAGCCGGGTTGCGGTCTGTAGCTGGATCGGAAGCCGGCTGTCGGAAACCGGATCACGTTACTGAGCCGGCCGCGTGAAAGGGTTCAAGCCAATTGGCGAAACAAAGTAGAGTACACGAAAAACTTGTCGGAAACGGCGCTCTCGGCGCATGCTTTTTCATAGCTTACAAAAGGAATACAAGGGATACATACGTTCCTGCTCTCATGTGTAAAATGGGCGGAGTAAGTTGACATTCCAGGGACGTTTAGTCTCCTCGTCAGCCTTGTCCGGCTTGTTTTTCTTAGCCTCTTGGGCATCTATGAGATAGTAGGAATCATTGCCTACTGCCTTGCTCACGATGAAGGGACCATCCCATGGGGATGACAGTTTATGCTGTCCGGCTGTCCGTCTGGATCAGCCGGAGCACTAGGTCTCCTTCTCGGAATGCTAAGGGTTGGACCTTCCGGCTGTGATAGCGTCGGAGGCTCTGCTGGTAGATAGTAGATCCGGACGCAGCCGGCAGCCGGGCCTCTTCGACCAGGTCAACTCCATCTTCGCGAGCTTCTTCGGCTTCGGCTTCGTGTACAGCTTGATCCTTGGCACGTCGTGCTCGATATCGGTCGGCAAGACGGCTTCGGCCCCGTATACGAGGAAAAATGGTGTGAAGCCGACTGAGCGGTTTGTCGTTGTGCGCAGGCTCCATAGCACATTGGGCAATTCTTCAATCCAGCAGCCGGCTGCTCGCTCAAGCGGCTCCACTAGCCGGGGCCGGATGCCGGCTAGGACTAAGCCGTTAGCCTTTTCCACTTGTCCGTTGGACTCTGGGTGCGCCACAGAAGATAGGGCCATCCGGATCCCCATTTCCCCGCAATAGCGAGAGAAGATGCCTTGGGAGAAGTTGCTACCGTTGTCGGTGATGATGCTGTGGGGGTAGCCGAATCTCACAATGATTTCCTTGAGGAATGTGACGGCTGTGGAGCCATCCAGCTTCTTGATTGGCTTGGCTTCGATCCACTTGGTGAATTTGTCAATCATCACCAAGAGGTGTGTCATGCCGCCTCGCGCCGTTCTGAACGGGCCTACCATATCCAAGCCCCATACGGCGAATGGCCATGTGATGGGGATGGTTTTCAAGGCGGAAGCCGGCTGGTGTCTCCTCTTTGCGAAGCGCTGACAGCCGTTGCACTTCTTCACCAACTCTTCTGCGTCTCTGAGCGCAATCGGCCAGTAGAAACCGTGCCGGAAGGCTTTGGCCACTATGGCTCTGGATGAGGCGTGATGTCCGCACTCTCCTTGATGGATTTCCCGTAGGAGTTCAATCCCTTCAGCCGGCTCGACGCACCGCTGGAACACCCCACTTACGCTGCGTTTGTACAGCTGGTGGTTGATGATTGTGTAGGCCTTGGCCCTTCTCTCAATCTGCCTGGCCTGGACTCTATCATCAGGCAGCACACCGTCGGTGAGGTAGGAGAGGAATTCTTGTGCCCATGAAGGTACGCATCTTATCTCGAATACGCTGACCAACAGGGCCTCCTGCGTGGGAGCTTCCGGCTTCGACTGCATGGTCGCCGGGTTCGGCTTGCTAGCCGGCGGGTTCGGCTTGCTAGCCCCCGAGTTTGGCGATGAAGCCCCCGGGTTGGACTGAGAAGTCCCCGGGTTCGGCATGGTAGCCGGCGGGTTCGGCTTGCTAGCCCCCGACTTGGGCGATGAAGCCCCGGGTTCGGCTGAGCAGCCCCGGGTCAGCTGGCACGAATATTGAATCCGAATCCGGTGACGGTATGATGGATGGCTTCTTGATAACCGCCAAGGCGATGCCCGGCGGAATGGCTTGCCGGGTTGAGCCAATCTTGGACAAGGCGTCGGCCGCCTCGTTGTTTGCTCGTGGCACATGGTGGAATTCGCAGCCGTCGAAGAAGCCGGATAGCTGCTGGACATGGAAGCGGTATGAGGCCATGTTGGCGTCCTTCGCGTCCCAGTCGCCAGATGCTTGTTGTATGACCAAGTCGGAGTCGCCGAAGCATAGTATGCAACGCACGCCGATCTCCTTGGCCAGCTTCAGCCCATGAATGAGCGCTTCATACTCCGCCACATTGTTGGATGCGGCGAAGTGGATCTGCAGGACGTAGTCCAGTCGGTCTCCCTTGGGAGAGGTGATGACGATGCCGGCTCCCAAGCCGTTGCGCATCTTCGAGCCGTCAAAGTGCATCTTCCAATGTGTGGAATCCGGCACAGGCGGCAGATATTGCATCTCAGCCCAGTCGACGAAGAAGTCCGCGAGGATCTGCGACTTGATGGCTGTGCGTGGCTCGTAGAGGATGGTGTGGGCGGCTAGCTCCAGGGCCCACTTGGCAACCCGGCCGTTGGCATCCTTGCTGCCGATGATTTCCGCCAAGGGTGCTGTGGCAACCACCTTGATGGGGTGCTCTTGGAAGTAGTGCTTGAGCTTCTTGGCCGCCATGTAGACGCCGTAGGTGACCTTCTGGTAGTGGGGGTAGTTTTGCTTCGACTGGGAGAGCACTTCGCTAAGGTAAGAGGCGGGCGCTGAACCAGCTGCTCCCTGTCGGCTTCTTTGCGCTCCACCACCAGGACAACGCTAACCACTCGGTTGGTGGCTGCGATGTACAACAGCATCGGCTCCATTGAAGCCGGCGTTGCAAGGATTGGCGCGGTTGAGAGCACGCGCTTTAAGTCACGGAAGGCTTCATCCGCCTGCGGTGACCAGACGAACTTGTCCGCCTTCTTCATCAATTGATACAGGGGCAGTGCCTTCTCCCCCAGCCGGCCGACAAAGCGGCTCAAGGAAGCCGGGCAGCCGGCGAACTTCCGGACGTCCTTGAGGCACTGCGGCAGTTCCATCTTCTCCAGGGCACCGATCTTCTCCGGGTTGGCTTCGATCCCTCGGCGAGAGACGAGGTAGCCAAGGAGCTGGCCGGACGGCACGCCGAATGTGCACTTGGCCGGGTTGAGCTTCATCCGAAATCTTCTCGGATTGGTGAAGGTTTCTCTCGGGCCATCAAGGAGGGTAGTCGTCTCCTTGGTCTTTACAACGACATCATCCACATATGCGTGAACGTTTACGCCGATTTGATCCTGCAAGCATTTTTGCATGCACCTTTGGTAGGTGGCGCCTGCATTTTTCAAGCCGAACGGCATAGTCGTGTAGCAATAAGCCCCGTACGGGGTAATGAACGAAGTCTTTATTTGATCAGCCGGATTCAAAGGAATCTGGTGGTAGCCTGAATAGGCATCTAGGAAAGACAACAGTTCACGGCCGGCGATCGAGTCTATAACTTGATCTATGCGCGGCAGGGGAAGGGGTCCTTCGGGCACGCCTTGTTGAGGCTGGTGTAGTCGATACACATGCGCCGAGAGCCGTTCTTCTTCAAAACCAGGACCGGGTTCGCCAACCAGTCCGGGTGCAGCACTTCCATGATGAAGCCGGATGCCAGCAGCCGGGCGATTTCTTCACCGATGGCCTTCCTTCGTTCTTCGGCGAAGCGCCTTAGAGGCTGCTTCACCGGCTTGGCTTCGGGCCGGACGTGGAGGTGGTGCTCAGCCAACTCCCTCGGCACACCCGGCATGTCTCTTGGAGTCCATGCGAAGATGTCCCGATTCTCACGGAGGAAGCTGGTGAGCTCGCTTTCCTATTTCTTGCTCAAGCCGGCACCGATGGTGACGTACTTGTCCGGCTGCGCCGGGTCCAGCGGGATCTTCTTGGTGTTGTCGGCCGGCTGGAAGTGAGTCGTCCCAGCCGGGTTGCCTGCAGCCGGCATGTCCGTCTGCGCGGCCTTGGCGAGGGCGACGGCGTCGTGGATGAGCTGCTTCTCGGTGGCGATGACCAGCGTCTGGGCCATCTTGGAGCTCTGCGTGGTGCAGTCCATGGAGCGGCGATAGTCGCCGGCTATGGTGATGACCCCTTTAGGGCCAGGCAGCTTCATCTTTAGGTACCCATAGTGGGGCACCGCCATGAACTTGGTCAGGGCCGGCCTGCCCAGGAGCGCGTGGTAGGGACTCACGAGGTCCACCACCTCGAACTCGATTTTCTCGGTGCGGAAGTGATCCGGCTTCCCGAACATCACCTCCAGCGTGATCCCGCCAATCGGCTGGCAGCAGTGGCCTGGCACGATGCCATGGAAGACGGTGGGGGTGGGGCACAACTCGGCCTCCTGGATGCCCAGCTTGCGGGCGGTGTCGCGGTAGAGGATGTTGATGCTCGCTGCCGCCGTCGATGAGGACGCGCGAAAAACGCACGCTGCGCCGGGTTGTGGCGATGGTGGGGTCGAGGACCATGGCGTAGCTGCCCGGCTTCGGCAGGACAGCCGGTGTGTCGCGGCGATCAAAAGTGATGGCCTGCTCTGACCAGTTTAGGTACTGGGGGACCGGCGGTATGACCGCGTTGACCTCGAGGGAACGGCTCTGCTGGCTCGTCTTGTCCTCGGGCTCGGAGGTGAAGATGATGTAGGCGGCATCCTCGGCGAGGTAGCGGCCATGTTGCACTTGGTTAGCCTCGTGGTGCTCGAGGTTGGCGTTCTCTGCGCCGCCTTGGCCACCCGGCCCGCCAGCTGGAGGAGGCGGGGGTGGGGGCGGGAGGGGTTCACCGCTTGTCAGCCGCTTCATGAAGTGGCAGTCGCGGGTGGTGTGGTTGGAGGGGTTCTTGCCGCTGTGGTACTTGCACGGCGAGTCGAGCATCTGCTCGAAGGTGTATTTCGGCTTCCACTGCCGGTCTGTTTGCTTCTGGCGGCGGCTGCCGCCTGCCGCGTTGTCTGCCACGGCGGCTACGTGGGCGGAGCCGTACCGGCGGTCGGGCTGGTCGCTGTGCCGCTTGCCGCGGTAGTTATCCCGCCGGCTGCCATGCGAGCCGCCCTCGGCCGGCTTGTGCTCAGCCGGCTTGTTGTTGTCCCGTCTTGCTGGGGCCGGTGAAATATCAGCCGGCGCCTTGCCGGCTTCCTCGGCCAGCGCGTACTTGTCCGCGATGACCATCAAGGCGGCCATTGTCTTGGGCTCGCTGCGGCGTAGCTTGTGCCACAGCATGGTGTTGGGCCGGCAGCCTCCCATGAAGAAGTTGATGGCTTGCATCTCGTGCACGCCCTCGTAGGAGTTGCGCATCTCGCACCAGCGCATCAGGTACGCGCGATCCGTCTCGTCCGGGCCCTGCTTGCACATCTCAAGCTGTTGAGGGCGACCCGGCCGGCGATAGGTGCCGGTGAAGTTGCTGATGAAGGCGGCTTCGAAGTCCAGCCAGCCGTTTATGCTGCCGGGCTGGCAGGTTGTTGAGCCACGTGCGGGCGGAGCCGAGCAGCATGAGGGGAGTAGCGCAGAGCCCGGCGCTTGTTGCCTTTGGCGATGCCGGCCGCCGGTGGAGTAGTCCGGCAGCCAGTCTTCCGGCTTGGCGGTGCCGTCGTACTTGGGGGTATCGCGCGGGAGCTGGAAGCCGTCGACCATGGGCTCGTTGAGGATCCGCGGCCCGAAGCACTTTGGGCCGGCTGGCCCTTCTTCTTCCGCGATGCGGGATTGAACCAGCCGGTCGAGGCGGTCCCGGGCGTCGGTTGGCTCGATGCGCGGGCCCGGCCGTGAGTGGGCCGGCTGGCGAGCGCCGCCGGCTTACGGAGCCGGCCGGTGTGGGCGTCGAGGCTCGGAGTCTTGCTCCCGGTTCCGGCTTGGTGGGGCCCGGCTGCGGCTGCTGCCGCCGCCCGGGCTGGCGGCTCGGCCGGCTTGAGCTCGCGTGCGTGGCGCGGGAGTCGTTGCGCCGGCTTGGCGCCGGGGAGGTGGACTCGGCCGTGTCCCCGGCGTTGCTCGCGGCACCACGAGCGTGAGAAGCTCTAGGGTCTTGGGCGTACCTGGAGTCTTTCGACTGCCGGTTGGCAGCCTTTACCAACTCAGTCACCCGCGTAGTCTGGCGGCGTAACTCTTCGCCTTCGAGGCGGTGCAGCTCCTCTGCGGCGGCCTCCGCCGCGAGCATGTTCTTGTCGGGGGTGTTGTAGATGGGCAGCTCCATTGACGGAGCCGGCGCGTCCGCGCCGTCGCGGTCGATCTCGGCGCCTAGGTCGCGGCCTCTGCGGCGGATCCGGCCGGCTCGGCTGGGGTTGTCGCCGCCTGGGGTGAGGCCGTGGGCGCGGTTGTACTCGCGCTGGGTGATGTCCCACTGGCGCTTAGCAGCAGCCAGCTCCTCGGTTTGCTTGAGGAGGAGCACGCGGTGCGCCTCCAGGTCTGCCTCGACGGTGGCGGCGTCGGCGCCGGCACCGGTGGTGAGCGGAGTGCTCAGCTTTGCCCGGACTTCTTCCAGCCGGGATGGTGGTGGTGGCGGCTTTGCGCCTGATGCGGATGCATGCCCGCCGACGTTGCGCTCCAGGTCGGGGCCGCGAACGCGCGTGGACTTGGCGGGCTGCTCGTCGCCGGCTGCCATGACCTCGTGCATGATGCAGGGGCTGGCGGTGGTGAGGCTGGCGCCGGCTCCAGGGGGAGGGCTTGCGCATCGCAGGATCTGGCGCGGATAGCGCGGTGGTGCAACGGTGGCGACGTAGACGTCGAAGCCACCGAAGCTGATGACGCTACCGCCGGCTGGGAAGGGCCGGTCGGCGAAGCAGCCAGCGTTGTCGCTGACGCAGTCGAGGGAGCCGAATCTCCAGATCAAGCCTGAAGCGACTCGCTCGCCGGTGGTGATGGTGAGGCCCGTCCGGATGAAGACACCGGCCGAGGATGCTGAGGGCCCCACGGTGGGCGCCAAATGTCGTGGTATCGTCACGGCATATGCCATAGGGTGGCTAATCGAAGGTGGTTCCTGAGGGATCTCACGGCGGTATCCGGATGCGGGTATGGGGACGAGCGACACGGCGACGTACCCGGGTTCGAGGCCCTCCGATGGAGGTAAAACCTCTACTCCTGGTAGAGTGTATATGATGATCACACAATACAATGGTGCTCCTAGAGCTGTGTCCGGCTGCTCTCGGGAGGCTAAGGGAGACGATGGTCTCTCTCACGGGGCAGCGCTAAGGGTGGAATGAAGTGAGAATGATCGATCCCTTACACGAGAGGGGGTAGTGCGGCTTATATAGGCACCGGCACTTTACATATAAGACCCTATAGTTTACGGCCGGCTTGGCCGGCTCCGGCTTCCGCTCCTTCCCGAGGCAGTGACGTCAGGAGCCGTTGAGGCCTCATGGCCTGTCCCATCCGGCTGCCAAGGTCAGCGGTATGGAGAGGAGGTGTCCCTGTCGCCATCAGCCACTGTAGCCAGTACGGATCGTCGTAGGCCATGATGGCCCGTCCGGCGCGCGGCACTATTGCTCCAGAGTGCCCCGCGCTTTACGGAAGATGAAGTCAGCGTGGACTTTGGGAACCCGGATCACCAACCCGGTTCCTTCCAGTGCAAGACTCACCAGCCTCGAGTCGGTCTGAGGTACAAACCCCTAGTCGGATATGGCTTGTAGAAGCCGGCCCAGCCTACAGCATTGGCGGCCGTAGCCAGGCCGACTAGGACCTAGAGCCGGCCGGCTTCCGGACCAGCCGGCCACGGCGCCAGCCGGCTGCTCCTCAGCCGGCCTTTGCCGCGAGCCGGCCAGTGGCCAGCCGGCTGCTCTGCGTCCATTGCCATACCCGGGGTCTTCCCCCCGACAGATGCACGAGAAGTATTCCCTCTCAGTACAGGTCTTTGGCTAGCAAGGTTAATTAGCAAGCATAAGAGTTGAGGGAAACAAACAAATATACATGTGATAGAAACAATCATGCATCTTACTTGTAAGCACAAACAGTTTTAACTTTAGAATACTAATGCTAAGGACTGATAAGAAAGATAATAATATCTTCTACATGTATTTCCTCTATTCCTCTTAAACTAAAAGTGTTGTTTCTATTGACCATTGCTAAGTTTGCCAAAACCAAATAGATTTACTTAATGCTCCCAAAGTGGTACCAATACTAAAATCAAGATCAATCATATAGTAGAAATTGCAAACTAAAATAAGGTGTGCAATATGTAAATGATAAGACCTCTCATTAATATTCCATAACGATAACTCACACCAAGGGATACATAGACAAACTAAAGGAGAGATACTTCCACACTGCAACCCATCTCATACGATAACTTCCCTACTCATGATATGACACTACTTGATAGTAAAAAGTAAAAGGTAATGATAATGTGATACCGCGGCACTCCCCAAGCTTGGAACAAACCAAGGGGATGCCAATACCGATGATGGATTACTCCTTTGGCGATGGTGGTGATGAATTCCCGACAAGCTTCTCAATAAGCTCCCGAAGCTCATCAATCCCGTATATGAGGTTGCGAATCATCTCCGAATTGTGCTCGACGCGGTTAAGAAGTCTGTCCGACGACGAGTCCCAACTCTTGGAGTTATTTCCCCAACCTTCAGCTTCGGGCTCCGTCTTTCCTGCATTGTTAGAACGATCTATATCCCAATTGCTAGGCAGTGCTGCCCTGGGAGTCCTTTCAATTTGATTATTGTAGATTAGATTGTGGAAAGGATGGTGAATGCCTGAAGAAGATGTCCTTGGAGCTAGGTAATGGCGGGGAAGTCCTCCTCCGGTCCTAATCCGTGCGCTCTTCTTGGCGTTGAGCGAATTTGTCACCACTTCGATGCTTGCAATGGTGGTGCGTGGGTGCTCTTGCGGAACTTCTTCGACTTCCTCTTCATCCTCCTTTGCTTCTTCCTTGACGCTCTTGTCCTCTTCTTTCCACTCACGATCCTGATTATCTTCATCCGGAAGCTCCTTGCCCTTGTTCTTGGAGACCATGGTGCCTCTAAACTGAAAACAGATCCTGGCAGAAACAGCTCGAAACAAAACACGTCGAGAAAACGATATACGGACCTCCAGGGGTCCGGGGGATTTTATAATAAAAATTTTCAGAACAAACGGCAAGTACCAGATCGAAATAGAGTCGGAAAGGGGCGACGAGGCGGCCAGACCACAGGTCGGCGCGGCAAGGCAGGGGCCCGCGCCGGCCTGTGGTTTCACGCCCTCGTGCGTCTTTTCCACTCCGTTTCGATCTCGTAATTTTTCATATTTTCCAAAAACAACAAAAATAATGTTCGGAAAGTAAATCGCGAACTTTTCATTACCGATCTGTTACCTATTCAAAGTCGAGTTCTGGCGGACTGTCAATTTGTCCTTTGATGAAAGCCTCCGGTGTTTCCACTCGAATAATATCAACATCAACATTATAAGAATCACCGAGATATAATGCTTGAGTCTTTGTCCATTCACCACTTGTGTAGCATTGCCTTGGAGAGAGCTAATTTTAATTGCTCCTCGAACGATACACCTCCTCAACAACATATGGTCCTTCCCATTTCGAGAGTAATTTCCCCGCAAAGAATGCGAGACGAGACCGATACAATAGGACTTTATCCCCAATATTAAATTCTCTTTTGATGATCCTTCTATCATGCCATTTTTTTACTTTTTCTTTAAAGAGTTTAGCATTTTCATAAGCTTCACTTCTCCATTCATCTAGAGAACTTAATTGTAGCAACCTCTTATCACCGGCAAGTTTAGGATCTTTATTTAATTCTCTAACAGCCCGATAAGCTTTGTGTTCTAGTTCTAAAGGTAAATGACAAGCTTTTCCGTAAACCATTTTATAAGGTGACATTCCCATGGGGTTTTTATAAGCAGTTCTATAAGCCCATAGTGCGTCTTTCAATTTACTAGCCCAATTCTTTCTAGATTTATTAATGGTCTTCTGCAAGATAGATTTAATTTCTCTATTTGATAGTTCTACTTGACCACTACTTTGAGGGTGATAAGCGGAAGCAATTCTATGATTAATACCATACTTAGCAAGAGTTTTTCTAAAACCTCCATGAATAAAATGAGAACCTCCATCAGTCATAATATATCTAGGTACTCCAAATCTAGGAAAAATAACATCTAAAAGCATTTTTAAAGAGGTCTCACCATCAGCAATTTTTGTAGGTATGGCTTCCACCCATTTAGTAACATAATCAACAGCAACAAGTATATGAGTGTTACCTTTTGAAGAGGGAAAAGGTCCCATGAAGTCAAATCCCCAACAATCAAACGGTTCAATAACGAGAGTATAATTCATAGGCATTTCATTGCGTCTGGAGATATTACCAACCCTTTGACATTCATCACAAGATAAAATAAACTTCCTTGCATCTTTGAAGAGAGTTGGCCAATAAAAACCTGATTGTAGAACCTTTTGCGCGGTTCTATCTCCGGCGTGATGTCCTCCATAAGCACCACCATGACATTTACTCAATATCTCTTGTTGTTCATATTCGGGAACACACCTTCGCATAATACCATCCACTCCTTCTTTTTATAAGTGTGGGTCATCCCGAAATAATGCCTCAAGTCATAAAAGAATTTCCTCCTCTCGCTGAGCTGAAAAGGTTGGAGGCAAGTACTTGGAAACAATAAAGTTAGCATAATCAGCATACCAAGGATCTGTCTCGCGAGCTCACCTTTATTACAGCCAATTGTTCATTTGGAAAACTATCATTAACGAGAACGAGGATCATAAGCAATATTTTCCAATCTAGACAAATTATCAGCAACGGGATTATCGGCACCTTTCCTATCTACAATATGTAAATCAAATTCTTGCAAAAGAAGTACCCATCTAATAAGCCTCGGCTTAGCATCTTTCTTTGTCATAAGGTATCTAATTGCGGCATGATCGGTATGAATTGTAACTTTTGAATCAACAATATAAGATCTAAATTTATCACAAGCAAGGACTACGACTAACAATTCTTTTTCGGTAGTAGCATAATTTCTTTGAGCAGCATCAAGAGTTTTACTAGCATAATGAATAACATTTAATTTTTTATCTACTCGCTGTCCAAGAACAGCGCCTACGACAAAATCACTAGCATCACACATAATTTCAAATGGTAAATTCCAATCGGGAGGTTCAACTATAGGAGCAGTTGTTAAGGCTTTCTTTAGAGTTTCAAAAGCTTCCTTACAATCATCATCAAAAACAGAAGGTACATCTTTTTGAAGAAGATTAGTAAGAGGCTTTGAAATCTTGGAGAAATCTTTAATAAATCTCCTATAAAACCCAAGCATGTCCAAGAACACTACGAATACCTTTAACATCCCTTGGATAGGGCATCTTCTCAATAGCTTCAACTTTAGCTCTATCAACTTCAATACCTCTCTCGGAAATTTTATGTCCCAATACAATTCCTTCATTAACCATAAAGTGGCATTTCTCCCAATTAAGAACAAGGTTAGTTTCTTCACATCTCTGCAAAACTTTATCAAGGTTTCGCAAGCAACTATCAAAAGAATTCCCGTAGACGGAAAAATCATCCATGAATACTTCCGCAATACTCTCACAAAAGCCATGAAAAATAGCAGACATGCATCTTTGAAAAGTAGCAGGAGCATTACATAAACCAAAAGGCATACGCCTATAAGCATAAGTTCCATAGGGACAAGTAAAAGTGGTTTTCTCTTGATCTTTAGCTTTAACGAGCAATTTGTGAAAACCCGAATAACCATCAAGAAAGCAAAAATGAGTATTTTTAGATAACCTTTCTAGCATTTGATCAATAAATGGTAAAGGGTAATGATCTTTCTTAGTAACTTTATTAACTTTTCGATAATCAATGCACATTCTATACCCTACAACTACTCTTTGAGGTATGAGCTCATCATTATCATTAGGCACAACGATCATTCCTCCTTTCTTAGGAACACAATGCACAGGACTAACCCATCTACTATCAGCAATAGGATATATAATACCAGCTTCAAGAAGTCGTAATACCTCATTTCTTACCACATCCTTCATCTTAGGAATTAGACGACGTTGAGGTTCAACAACTGGCTTCGCATCATCTTCCATATTAATGGCGTGTTGGCAAATAGAGGGAGAAATCCCCTTCAAGTCATCAAGAGTATAGCCAATAGCACCTCGGTGTTTCTTCAATATTTGCAATAATCTTTCTTCTTCAAACTACGTAAGCTTAGAACTAATAATAACAGGATATATTTTCTTATCATCAATATGAGCATATTTAAGATTATCTGGCAAAGGCTTTAAATCAAAAACAGGATCTTCCTTTGGTGGCGGTGTTGTACCCAAGTCTTCCACCGGTAAATCATGCTTGAGAATAGGTTGGCGAAGAAAAATCTCCTCAAGCTCATCTCTTTCTTTCCTAAAAACTTCACTCTCGCTATCCTCCAAATGTTGCTGCAAAGGATTATTAGGAACAAGAACAATAGATGCACATTGCTCCATTTTAAAATCATTACTAGGCAAATCAGCTTTATAAGGAGTTTTGGTAAATTTAGAGAAGTTAAACTCATAAGATTCACCAGCAAATTTAGTCAAAATTTTCTCTTTCTTGCAATCTATAATAGCTCCACAAGTATTTAGAAAAGGTCTACCAAAAATGATAGGACAATAATCGCTAGCAGCGGAACCAAGTACCAAAAAGTCAGCGGGATATTTAATCTTACCACATAGAACTTCCACATCTCGAACAATACCAATTGGAGAAATAGTTTCTCTATTAGCCAGCTGAATAACCACATCAATATCTTCAAGTTCACAAGAATCAATTTCGTGCATAATCTCCGTGTAAAGCTCATAAGGTATAGCACTAACACTTGCACCAATATCACATAAACCATAATAGCAATGATCACCAATTCTAACAGATAGCATAGGAACACTAGCTTGTTTGGGTTTATTAGGATGTGAAACAATATTAGAAGCATCTTCACGAGAAAATAATATGACCATCCTCCACATTTTCGGTCACAAGATCTTTAACAATTGCAACAACGAGGTTCAACTTTTATTTGTTCTTCAGGTTCTCTAGGTTTCTTTCCACTTTTATGAACCGCACTATTTATAACAGAGTACTCTTTCATTTTAGCAGGAAAAGGAGTTTTTTCAATATAAGCTTCAGGAATAACATGATCAGCAGTTTCAACTACAACACACTTATTAATAGATGAATCAGTTTTATCTTTATACGGTTCATGATACTTATCAAAATTCTTCTTAGGCAATTCATAATGAGAGGCAAAAGCTTTATAAAGGTTTGCAGCAACTTGAGAATCAAGACCATATGTAGCACTCATATTACGAAATGTATCAGTATCCATAAAAGCTTCAATGCATTTATAATCATAAATTATACCCGATTCTCTATCCTTGTCGTTCTCCCAACCTTCGGTATTTTCTTGGATCCGATCAAGAAGGTCCCTTTTAAACTCTTCTTTGTTGCGTGTAAATGATCCGAACAAGAAGTATCCAGCAAGGTCTTGTCTTGAAAAGAAAGTCTTGCATAGAAATTATCAATAATAACATTACCAGGAAGCTCATGAATGGGGCATTTGAGCATTAAAGACTTCAATCTCCCCCAAGCTTGGGCAATACTCTCTCCATCATGAGTTCGATCATTATGAATTTCACTTGGAGGATAAAATTTGGAATAAAATAAAGGCACAATGTCCTCCCAATCAAGAGAATCACCATTCTTCAGACAATTTATACCAATGCGCCGCTTTACCGGACAACGATATAGAGAATAGTTTCTTCCTAACTTCATTCATAGCAATACCCGCACATTTGAATAACCCGCATAATTCATGCAAAAACAAGTAAATGATCACCAGGATGGACAGTTCCATCCCCTTCATAGCGGTTATCCATAACATGTTCAATAATTTTCGTAGGTATTTTATATGGTATTACTTCCTCACCTGGCGCCTCATCCACTACCGTTGCAGTAGTAGTAGATTTCCCAAATAGAAATTGAAGAGAAGATCTCTCCATAATGACTTATAGCAACAGGCAGAAATAAAATCAGCACAAATAGTAAATGTTTTCCTTACCAATTCCGCTTACCAATAGCGCTTCTCTCCCCGGCAACGGCGCCAGAAAATAGTCTTGATGACCCACAAGTATAGGGGGTGTATCGTAGTATCTTCGATAAGTAAGAATGTCGATCCCAACGAGGAGCAGAAGGTGTTGACAGGCAGTTTTGATGAAGGATTCACCGTAAATGCTCACGAGACAAGTATTCGGGGGTTTTGATGTAACGGATGAATAAAGTACGAGTAAGTAAAATGCGAGAGAAATAATTGCAGCGAGTGGCCCAATCCTTTTTAGCACAAAGGACAAGCCGGTTTGTTTACTTATAATGACCAAACGTTCTCGAGGACACACGGGATTTTAGTCTAGCGCTTTCGCTACATACGGCTAAATAATCTTCATTGTTATGATAAGTGTTGTGTGGGTGAACTCTGTGCTAATGTACCGCCCTTCCTAGGACTAATACATACTTGTGATTATACCCCTTGCAAGCATCCGCAACTACAAGAAAGTAATTAAGATAAATCTAACCACAGACCTTAAACTCGAGATCCTGCGATCCCTCCCGCATCGATATACCAACGGGGGTTTAGGTTTCGTCACTCCGGCAACCCCGCAATTGGCAAACGAGTACAAGATGCATTCCCCTAGGCCCATAAATGGTGAAGTGTCGTGTAGTCGACGTTCACACGACACCACTAGAAGAATAACACCACAACTTAAATATCATAACATTGAATATTACTCAACCATAGTTCACTACTAACAATTAGACTTCACCCATGTCCTCAAGAACTAAACAAACTACTCACGAGACATCATATGGAACATGATCAGAGGTGATATGATGATGAATAACAATCTGAACATAGACCTTGGTTCAATGGTTTCACTCAATAGCATCAACAACAAGTAGAAATCGGTATCGGGAGAGTTTCCCCTATCAAACAATCAAGATCAAACCCAAATTGCTACAGCGGTGGCGATGTCCAGCGGTGGAGATGGCGGTGATGATGGTGGAGATGATGATGATGGTGATGGAGATGATGTCCAGCTCGATGGCGGTGACGATGGGGTCGATTTCCCCCTCCGGGAGGGAATTTCCCCGGCGGATTCCTGCCCGCCGGAGAGCTCTTTTCTCTCTGGTGTTCTCCGCCCCGCAGAGGCGGCTGTAACCCTTCGTGAGGATTCCTCTCTGGCTTAGGTCTTCGGGACGAAGGGTTTCGCGAAGAAAAGGAGGCGCAAGAGCCCGAGGGGCCCCACACCACATGGTGGCGCGGCCAGGCCATGGGCCGCGCCACCCTATGGTGTGGGCCCACCCCGGGTCCAGCTGGCTCCCCCTTACGGCTTCCTCCGTCATCCGGAAAAATAGGATTTTTGGTAAAACTTCCTTCCACAGTTGATCTTCCGAAATATCGCATCCCGACGGTGCTTTTTCCAGCGGAATCCCGGCTCCGGTGCTCGATCTCCAAATAATCATGAAACATGCAAAATAGATGAAATAACATAAGTATTGTGTCCCAATATGAAATATATCAATGAATAACAGCAAATTATGATATAAAATAGTGATGCAAATTGGACGTATCATATATTCGGGAGCTGCTGTCGAAACAAACATCGGTTGAAAGCAAAGTTGCACATACAACGGGTTTAGCAAGACCTGCAACACGAGCTGATCACTCAAACAATTTGCTGACCAACGAATACGAAAACGTTTAAATGGGCAATTAAGATTTGCCCCTACAAAATTTGCCAACGGCATCGACACGGTACAAATACATACACATGTATCTACCAAAAAATAAGTGTCAACTACGCAATCCAAACGCGGACGAAGTAGTCAAACTATCTATTTACAATAATGAAAGTGACCTTGAATCACTCTTGCAAAGTATCTTTTTCTTCAGGTACCTTTGAGTCTCTTTCAAGCCTATCGACAATTATATTAGACGACAATACTACCTTCGGATACAAAAGCTCCAACTCACCTGTTGCATTGGCAATGGATAGCAACTCTGCTGAAGGATATCGCGCAAGGACGAGGGCAAGCGTAAACCTAGCTCCCGCGAACACTTGAGCACGTATCAGGTTCTTGACCTTCTTGGCATTGCTGAACTCCGACATTAAAGTCAACAACGTGGGAGGAACTGCGTTCAACGGAAACATTGTTTTCCATATTACTCTCAGTCCCTTGTAACACTTGCCGAAGAAGTGGTGGACTTGTTGGACTCGATCTTGGAACTATCTTCGGCTAGACACTCGGGGGCTACTGACGTGGGCATAACCCTTCGGGTGACCGACATTGCCCTACCCTATACGATCTAGCTGGAGGCCCATGAAGGTATTCAATGACAAAGACGGGCCACTTGGATGGCGCGGCAGAAGATTCCTTGGCGAGCAAGACAACGAAGGAAAGTTTAGAGATAGATCTATTGTAAAATCTAGTCGTACTCGGTTAGACCTCTTGAGACCTGGTCTCCTATATAAAGGCCAGGAGAGGGGCTGCCGAGGGACACGTACAATCTTAGCCACCATAAGTCTAGAGCTAGGTCACCGCAGCACTTAGCCTCTCGACGAGATCTCAGCCGAACCCTTCGGCACCCCATTGTAACCCAATATTCTCATAATCAAGATCAGACAGGCAGGACGTAAGGGTTTTACCTCATCGAGGGCCCCGAACCTGGGTAAATCGCTCTCCCCGCTTGTCTGTGAACCGATGTCTCGTGTCAGATTACAGGATTCCATCAACCCTAAGCCCCTATCGGAGGGCATTGCCGAGGAGCACCCTCGACAGTCTTTAACCTGGCGAAGGCGGAAGACCAGGTCTCCTGTCATGAACGAGCGATTCCGAACTCGACGACTGTGATAGCGTCGGAGTTTCTGCTGGTAAATGGAGGAACGCTGGTCAGCTAAATTTCGAGCTTCTTCGATCAGGTCCACAGATACCTGTCGAGCCTCGTCAGCAGTTTCTTCATTGTAGGCGGAGACTCGCGGTGAATCGTGGATGATGTCGGAGGGGAGCAGTGCTTCGGATCCATATAGTAGGAAGAAAGGAGTAAATCCGGTTGATCTGTTAGGGGTAGTTCGCAAACTCCACAGAACAGAATCTAACTCCTCAGCCCAAGCTCCTACTGCGCGTCGCAGCGGTTCTTCAAGGCGAGGTTTAATTCCGGCTGACCATTAGATTGTGGATGAGACACAGATGTGCAAAGTTCGTGCCATTATCTGTGATTATGCTGTGTGGGATGCCGAATCTCGTCACGAGGCTGCAAACAAATTTTAGTGTTGTAGCACCATCGGCTTTCCTCACTGGCTTTGCCTCGATCCACTTACTGAACTTGTTAATAGCGACCATGGGGTATTCAAAACCACCAGGAGATGACTTTTTCAAATTTCCGACCATGTCTAGCCCCCAGACCGCGAACAGCCAAGTGATGGGGATGGTCTTCGGCTCCTGAGCCGGAGCGTTTGGTTGAGTAGCATAGTACTGACAACCTCGGCAAGTTTTTACCAGTTTATCAGCATCTTCTTTAGCTGTTAACCAGTAAAATCCTAGCCGGAAAGCTTTTGCAACGAGGGATCTGGGAGCGGTGTGATGCCCGCAGTCCCCTGCGTGGATCTCTCTGAGGATTTCAATGCCATCTTGATTTGAGACGCATTTGAGAAATACCCCATTTGCACTTCTTTTGTAGAGCTATCCATCAACGATTGTGTAGGATCTTGCTCGTCTGATGATCTGTCGTGCGAGGACCTCGTCCTCTGGCAACTTTCAATCGATGAGGTAATCCAGGAAAGGCTGCGTCCAGGCCGGAATAATAGCCAGTACCTCCTTAGCCGGAGACACTGCCATGTCTGGATTTTCCGGGTTAGCGCCCTTGACTGAGGGTATTCGTAAGTGCTCCAGAAAAACTCCGGGTGGAATTGGTTTCCGACCAGATCCGAGCTTCGACAGCATGTCTGCCGTTGTGTTATCATCTCTTTTGACGTACTTGACTTCGTATCTGAGGAAGCATTTGGCAATCTCGTCAACTTCGTCTCTGTAAGCCGCCATGACGGAGTTTCTGGCGTTCCAGGTTCCAGCTATTTGTTGTGCCACCAGGTTGGAATCTCCATAGCATATGATGTGCTTGATCTCAATTTCCTCAGCGATGCGCAATCCGTGTAGTAGAGCCTCGTATTCCGCCATGTTGTTTGTAGCTTCGAAGTGAATCTGCAAGACGTACTGCAGTTCTTCTCCGGTTGGTGACTTCAGGGTAACTCCAGCCCCCGAGCCTCGGTGTTGCTTGGATCCGTCAAAGTGCATGATCCATGGTTCAAGTTCCGGTTCAGGCTCGCCCTCCGGCGTTTCAGTCTAGTCAGCGATAAAATCTGCCAAGACTTGGGATTTGATCGCGGTTCTGGCTTGGTAATTGATATCGAAGGCAGATAATTCAATGCCCCATTTTTCTATATGTCCTGTCGCATTGGAATTGTGGATGATGGTTGAAAAGGGAGCCTTGCTCACCACTGTCATGGGATGCTCCTGGAAGTAGTGCCTCAGCTTTCGGCTGCCTAGGAAAACTCCGTAGACTAGCTTCTGAAAGTGAGGGTATCGTTGCTTGGATTCCGTTAGGACCTCGCTTATGTAGTAAACTGGCCTCTGGACTTTGTGCTTGTAGCCTTCTTCCTTTCACTCAACCACGATAACTAAGCTCACGACCTTGTTGGTGGCTGCTAAGTAGAGGAACATATGTCCTAACTCAGCTGGTGCCACCAAAATAGGTGGGGAAGTGAGTATTTCTTTCAACCCATGAAGTGCTGCGTCTTCTGCGTCATCCCAGACAAACTTTTCTAATCTCTTCAGCAACTTGTATAAAGGTAATGCCTTCTCGCCAAAACGGCTACCAAATCTACTAATTGCGGCGACGCAACCAGTTAATCGCTGCACATCTTTGAGACAAGTTGGCCTTTTGATGCACATAATTGCCTTGATCTTTTCCGGGTTAACTTCAATGCCCATGTGAGATACAATGAAGCCAAGGAGTTTTCCGGATGGCATGCCAAAGACGCACTTCAGCGAATTCAACATCATATTGTACCGTCGGAGATTATCAAACGTTTCTGTGAGGTCGCTGATCAAGTCGGATCCTTTCCGGGTCATGACCGCGATGTCGTCGACGTAGGTGTGCACATTCTGGCCAATTTGGTCGTTCAGGCATCGCTGCATCGTACGTTGGTAGGTGGCACCTACATTTTTCAAACCAAAAGGCATGGTGATATAGCAGTACGTGCCAAAGGGTGTGATGAACGAGGTCGCCTTTTGGTCGGACTTCTTCATCCGGATCTGGTGATACCCGGAATATGCGTCAAGAAAACACAGAAGTTCCGCCCCTGCCGTCGAATCAATGGCTTGGTCAATGCGCGGCAAGGGGAACGGATCCTTCGGACAATGCTTATTCAAGCCGGAGTAATCGATGCACATTCTTAGTATTTCAGAATTCTTTTTGGGTACAAGGACGGGGTTTGCGACCCAGTCAGTATGGATAACTTCTACTACAAAACCTGCCTCTAGTAACTTTGCTAATTCCATCCCTATGGCGCGGTGCTTCTTATCTCCAAAGCGTCGCATAGCTTGCTTCACCGGTTTTGCTCCCGGATTTATGTTGAGGTAGTGCTCGGCGAGTTCCCTTGGTACTCCGGACATGTCAGAAGGTTGCCATGCGAAGATATCCATGTTAGCACGGAGGAACTCGACGAGCGCGCTTTCCTATTTGGGGTCCATATCGGCTCCGACTGAAACCTGCTTGGAGCTGTCGCCTACCTCGAGGTCGACCTGCTTGGTTTCTACCGCGGCCTTGAACGAGTTCTTCTGTTCGAAGATCTGCTTCTTGGTGGTGTGCATCTCTGTCAGATCCACCGCGGCTCTGTAGCCTCGCAGCTCCTCTCCAGTGATGACGGATTCTGCAAAGGCGGCTTCGCCCTCCTCGTAGTCCTGAGCTTTCTTGTAGTCTCCGGATACGGTTATCATGCCATTAGGACCCGGAATCTTGAGCTTGTTGTAGATGTAGCATGCCCTTGCGTGGAACTTGTGGTAGGTGGGCCTGCCGAAGATTACATGGTAGGAGCTTTTGAACGGCACAACCTCAAACGTGATCATCTCTTCGCAGAAATTATTAACATCGCCGAAGGCCACGGGAAGTTTGATGCTGCCAAGGGAGTTCGCCTTTTTACCCGGAACCACGCCATGAAACTCAGTGGTGCTTTGTTTGAGCTGTTCCTTGGTAAGGTTCATCCTCTCCAGAGTCTCCAGGTACATGATGTTTAGGCTAGCTCCGCCATCCATAAGGCACTTGGAGAATTCATACCCGTCTATGCGGGGACTAACAACCAGGGCGTAGCACTCTTTTGGGATGATGGCCGGGTGATCCGCCCTGTCAAATGTGCAGGATTTTTCCGACCACTTGACATACTGAGGTATGGCCGGAACCGTTGCATTGAGGATCCGGAGGGCCGATTTTTTGGCCCAGACCGTCGGAGTTCCGAGGAAGGTGTGATATGCACCAACAATCTTTTTGACGAAGGGGTTGGACTTGTTAGCTGCGGAAGCCTCTTTGGGATCCGGCGAAGCGTCGTCCTCGTCCGCGTGGGTGGTGCTTCCGGGCTCGCTTGTAGCCTGCTTCCGGGTCAGTCTTGAGATCATTGACCCACTTGCAGTTGCGGTTTGTGTGAGAGGATTTGCCAGTAGCCGGATCTATGTGGGCTAAGCATGGCATGTCCCTGTATTCCTCGTAGGTTTGGGGGCGCGGGTTCCGGCAACGGTGACCTCGTCAGCGCGTTGCTGGCCCCTGCCGGCTCCGCCTCCGCGACCGTGGCCTCTTCCGCCTCCTTGACCTCCACGTTGGAACGCCATGGCAACCATGTCGGATCCGCCGCTCTTCTGGTCATCAGGGGGATTTTTCCGCTTGTTGTTGCTGCTGCCGCCGTTGTCACGGTTCTTCTTTTGCTGATGCAGGGGTAAGGTTGTGGCTACGAGGTCTACGCCTGCGTCGTCATCAACGGCGGTGTGATTGCTGGCGATGTTGATCATGTCATCCAAAATCAGCTTATTCTCATTGACCAAGCAGGTAAGCTTATGCCGTAGCAGGCTTCCCCTCTGCAATCCACCTATGAAGGCATGCATAGCTATGCGATTATCGACGTTCTCGCACGCGTTCCTGGTTTGCAACCATCGGGTGAGGAAGTTCCTTGATGTTTCACCCTTCTTCTGGATACATGCCTGTAAGTCGCTTGTTGTGGCAGGACTTTTGTAGGTTCCCCTGAAGTGTTTCTCGAAGGCGTTCTTCAGGTCGAACCAGCAAAAGATGGAGTTTTTCTCGAGGTCGCTGAGCCAGATCCGGGCTATACCCACAAGGTACAGCTAGAGCATGCAGCAGACTATGTTAGGGGTTCCTCCGGCGAAGGTTACTGCATTGTAGTAATCCTCGATCCAGGTATCCGGCCTTTCGCTGCCATCATAATGCTTTAGGTTTCCGGGTAGCTTGAGGTTCATCCTTGGCTTTGGTTCCTCTCGGATCATCCTGCCAAAGCACTTTGGGCCAATGTAGTCAGTTTTGTATTCGTTGAGACGTTCTTGTGCGTCCCGCGAGCCATTGCGGGGGGATTTCGAGTGTGAGCGGGATCTCCGGCCTCCGCCTCCACCGCTAGGTGGTGGGGAGGGAGATATGCGAGGGGGCCGATGTGATCTCTTGCTTCCGCCTTGTAACATCCCAAGTTTCAACTCAATAAAGACAAAGAAATCATTTACTCAAAATTTGGAACTAACAAAAAAAATTCTTTACATATAGTGCTATGCATAAGAGTTCATGCATTCTTGTATGCCATTTGCCATGATGAGTGTTGATGTGTTACTCTACTATGCTTAAACCCTAGTACATGATCATAGAACCCTAATTTGAGAGAAATAAAAAGAAATGGAAAAAGAGACAAGTTTCACTCACATACACATTTAGCCAATTATGCAAATCATCAACCAAGGCCACCTTTGCTTGTGCCATTGCTTGTGAGACACTAATATATCAATAACAAACACTTTTGCATCAAAGAAACACAAATCAAAACAAAGGAAAAATCAAATCTTTGTTACATATGATAATGGTCACTTTGCCCCTTTTTAACATCATGCCTACTTTGAGCCTCTGGTTTGGAAGATTCTTAAACTAAACCTGGCTAACTCTTTCCACCTCCTCCAAGACCATATCAAGGTGAACATTTTTGGTGTTGACCACCATGGTTGACTCTGCCTAGTTTGACCAGTATAAAGGTGACAAGTGGCAACATTGAATCAAAGAGAAGATCATCCACTTTTTGAAACTTTGCAAACCAAGCACCAAATTGCACACCACCACCACCATTCTACTCCATTAATTATTCAAATCAACTCCACCAAAAATATTTGAAAAATTCAAACATTTCTTTCATGCGGCCATTTCATCGAGCACTTGGCAGGCATCAAATCAGATTGGACACACACTCTTTTACACAGCAGATTTTAGCCTAAACCACTTTGGTGCTGAGATGATAAGTGCTCCTCTGTGTCTCCTGCATCAAGCCATGTACTTGCCCTTGCTGATTAAGGTGAGGAGAGAGCACTTTCCTCACCATGCCGTGCTCATGCCGGCCAGCATGCCCCCTCTTTCTCTGCTCCTCTCCTTTTCCTTTTACCATGTCCAGTACACTCTGCTGACCTTGTTGATCATCACGGTGCACGGCCTGAGCTCGCGCGAGGCTGGCATTGGCCGAGCCGCAGCGCGCCCGCATCGCCGGCAACCGTGCCAGCATGCGCGCTCACCGCGTACTGGACGCGCCAGAGCGCCGCTCGCCCCATCGCCTCAGTACTCCTCTACCCCTCTATCTATGCATCAAGCTTCTCCACTGCAACCTCTAGCCCTTAGACATCCTCAAGTGCACGCAGAGGCACCATCGCCGTCGTCCTCGTCAACTTTCCGCCGCCAGTACTGAGACGGACAATGCATGCGCCCGAGCGATCCCTTCACCCTTTTTCTGCGCCAGCTAGTCGTTGAGCATCGCCATGATGCCGCCTACACAACGCCGTCCTCGCCTTGCCCCTTCGCACCCTGGAACCGCCGCGCCATGCTCGACCTTCCTCGGCGCCCGCCGGTCACCTCTCCCACTATAAATAGAGCAGCCCCGCACCCCAACTCTTCACACTCACAGCTTCTCCTCCCATCCCTGCTTCTCCTCGACCAAGTCCCACACTCAATCGTCGCCGGAGTAGCCCCAATTCATCGCCGAAGCCCGCCAGTACCCGGAGATCATCGCCGTCGATTGGAGCTTCCCCACGCCACGCCACCAGTACCAGTCGACTCCCCATCCTCGCCAACATCGTCGCGTACCTCACCGTCGACCGCGGGAACGCCGGTAGGCTCTCCGCCCCCCCCCCACACCCTCGCCGCCAGAGCCACGGCATCTGGTCGAAGACGACGATGCTCGTGCACCGCACGATCACGTTCTAATCCAACGCCCCACTTCGCTCGTACCGTTTCGCTGGTTAAGTTACACTGACAGCGGGTCCCACTGGTAGTTAGCCCACTCGCGCGAGACGCGCAGATGGGCTGGCCCATTTAAATTTCCCCCTTTCGGCCCATCTTCCTTTCCCGCCAGAGCCCAGCAATTCAAATTCAGATTTAGGTTTTAATTTGAAATGCTTACATATGCTTTGCTAAAACTTGAATAGTTTCAAATTGGCTGAACCAAATTTTGTGAACTTTATATATTCTGAAAGCTTATGAAATGATCTGAACAACCACACTGGTCTCACCCTCAAATTCAGTGCAGAATTCAAATAGTAAAAATAACAAGGCAGGGACTTTTCAAACATCAAACTTTATTTAAAATTCAACCATAATTGATTTTGAGTTGATTCCAACACTCATAAATCACAATCGAGGTACTCTAATTGTTTATGCAAAAAGATAGCATAGTTGTTTGCATGATCATGGACTAGAGCAAAATAATGGCTATGGAGCCATTTCTAGTCCATTTAACTCATTTGAATTAATTTATTTAAATAGTATGAGAGCTACTCTCTCATTTAAATCTTGATCCTAAGTAATACAATAAGAGGTAATGACCTTAGTCTAATGAACCTCATATTCTATTACTTAGTGATATTAAATCATTACCATGCTATTATTAAAATGCATGAGGTGTAGCACCTCATTTAAATCATACTCCCACATAATAGATATGAAATATTGACCATGGTCAACATATATTCATACCTTATTATTATTTGGGAGATTAAAATCTTAATAAGATTTAATGAGAGGAAAGTATTTTTCTCCAAAGAATTAAATAGCAAACTCAATCAATAGTTGTAATGAGAGGAAATTATTTTTCTCTTAAACAAGAAAATCAAGTCAACCCTCATGCTATGAATGATGTGATGCTAGAATAAGCTTGTGTGAACCTTTGGTGTGTTTAGTCTAGCATGTAAGTTTTGTTTGGTGATTGTATACCTCGTATTCGTGTATAGATGCTAGTACCGAGGAGTATCAAGAGGAGGAGGGCTACTCTCAGGAGGGAGGAAGAGAACTGTGATCACTACCCCGCTCAAGGCAAGCTAATATTCTTGCAAACCACCCTAATGCAAAGCTCTACAAGAGCAAGGCACCATCACATTTTACTTTATGTCTAATAAACCTATCTCATGTTTTTACCTTGCATTTATTTTGCTTATTGTATTTCAAAGTTTATTTTTGATTTATGATTCACTTGGTATAGAATAGAACAAGAGCATCAAACTTAGCCTAGAGCAATCAAAGCTAGATATCACCCCTCATGATTAGTTGCTAGTGCTAACTAAATAAAATTGACTACTCTAGATGGGAACATGTGAAATGAAATGACTTTGAAAGATTTTGAAGGTGAATGTGACATGAATGACTTGGTGAATTTTGATGAAAACTGATGATTGGGTTTGGATGCGATACCCTTCCAATTCTACAAGTACCCCCACAATACCTGATTATGGGTAGGGCTTAACTAGAAGCTTATGTAGTTTAGTATGGGTTCCCTCTAAACAAGCATCATAGGGGTTATGCCGAGGCTGCCTCCGTTAAAAGTGAAATGATGTGAATATGAGGTGAATGTACGACCCAAGCCATGTGCAGTTCCCGGGTTGACAGTTTGTCTCCACCGGGAGGCCAAGCTCATGGGGAGAGGTGCCTATACTAGGGTATAAAAGTAAAAGGTTATGGTTGATGATCCGCGTACTGAGTTACGATGATTCGGGGTTATCCCCGACGGATGTAATCAAAAGTTGTGGCACAAGAGTACAACCTCTGCAGAGTGTTAAACCTATTCGAATAGCCGTGTCCACGGTTACGGGCGATTGAAAAGGCCATACTGTTCCGTTGTCAGAACTTTTGTCTTGAAAATGAAGGTTGAATTGAAAGGTGAACTGGCTTGAATCACAACTGAGTTGTGGGAATGACACTAATGTTCCCACTTGAGTTAGTTAGCAAAATGAGGAGTCTTTACTAAATGTTTATGAACTAAACTTGGCTTTATGCAAATAAACCTAGAGCTTAGCACCCCTTATTAAAATTGATAAGTAATTACATTAGTATTAGTTTGCGAGTACTTTAAAGTACTCATGGCTGTGTCCCTGGCTATTCAAATGCCAGACTATGAAGAGGAGCAACAGTATCAGGATGACGGACAGCAGGACGTCTACGATAACTAGGAGCATCTTCTAACGTCAAGCGTTACCTGTGGAATAGATAGTCCACTACTACTACGCTTCCGCTACTTGTTGTTGTTGATCATGTAGATCAACTATTTGTGTAATATTGGATCATGTGATCTATTGTTGTAAGATGATTATGTGTTGTAATAAATGATGACTCTATGATATTCAACTGTTATGTCTCGCAAAAACAATCTTCCTGGGATTGCGATGTATGGCATAATAGGCATCCGGACTTAAAAATCCGGGTGTTGACACACCTTCAGATTCTCCGCGCCCTTCTCGATGCTGACTCCGGCTTCGGTGGCTGCCTTCACCATGGTGACGGTAGCCTCCATCGTTCCGGCTTCTGCGAGGCTCCGGCTCGCGCTCCTCGTTCCGGCTTCGATGAGGTTCCGGCGTGCGCTCCCTGCTCCTGTTCCTCTGAGGGACCACGTTGTCGCGGATGTTGATTCCACCAGGCCCATGAGGCCTAGTGTTTCCGACTGGACTACGACGGCGAGGAGGTGGAGGACGCGGGTACCCGTTGGGCGGAGGTGACGGGTTTCGGTACTTGTCCCTGCCAGTGTACATCGCATCATTTCCCTTCTTCGGGTCAGACGGAGGTGTCTTTGACGGTACGGGGATCGGATTTGGGTGTTCTCTGGTTCTCCTTCTGCGCTCCATGGATCCGGTGCGCGATTCGTCGTCGCCATGCTTGCTTCTGGAGGCATCCTTCTGCGCAGTGGACACGCATAACTCCGGGTTAGATTCCAACTTGTGCGAAGTGTCTGCCTTGCTCTGCTGCTACACTGCTGAAGCGACGAGCGTTCGGATGTGGTTGATGTCGATTTCCTCATTCTTCCGGGCCAAAATCTCCGCAGCCTCCTGCATGTTTTCCTTTGGAGTTGTGAGCGGCTGATGATTAGAGGGAGTCGCAAAGGTGATCTTACGGGGGCCAATGGCATCCCGTTGGACATTGTCTGCCTCTTTGTGAGTGTCCTTTATCATGGATTCCCAATGTTCTCGGAGCTTTTTGGCCTTTTGTAGGGAGTCTACGGCTTTGCGCTCTCTCTTGAGGAAGCCATCCATTACTTCTCGAGCCTCTTGCCTTTCTTCCAACATCGCCGCTGCGGTGGTGGAAATTCTCTTGGCGGTAGCCAGCATTTCCTTCCTTGGAGCTTCTAGAGCTACTGGATTTGCGGCTTCCTCCGGAGTTATAGGCTTGTTGAGGACTTCTGTGTGAATCAAGGCTCCTATGCCTGCTTTCTCCACAAGCTCTTCCGGGGTCAGGTAATCCTTTCTCCCGGATTCGGAAGGCCCCGACTTCATGGGGTCGGAGGGGGTTGCGTCTTCGTCAGTTCCCTGCTCTAGCCCAACAATGGTTGCGAAGACCTCCTTGGGCGGAGCGGATTCCGCCTCAGCTTGTTCTTCATCCTCCAACTCCTTCATGGCGCGGTTGTACTCTTCCGTGTCCATAGTGGAAGCGTCGCCGGAGATTGGGCTTAGGTTACCTAGGATTGCTTCTTCTTTGTCTCCGGCATCCTCTTGCTGATCCGGTGCGTTGCTTTCTCCGACAGCTTCTTGCTGTTCCGGGGCGACGCCGGCTCCGGCAGCCTCATCCTGCATGGGTCCGGCTTCCTCCTGAGGAGGAGCAGTTCTAGCGGTATGTGCGAGGAAGTGCACGAAGTGGCACCTTTGCTTCTCTAACACCTGCGAGACCCAGGCGGATCTGCATTGGTCCTCCACCGTTGTTTCCTGCTCAGGGGCGGATTGGGTGGGTTTTGAATTTTCCAGATCTAAGGCGGAATCTTCCTCAGGAAGTTCCTGCATCTCAGATCGGATCTTCGCGACTGCGTCCTGCTCAGCGGCGGTCGCGTCAGCGTTACTTACCAGTGCGTTTCCGCCGGAATCGACGGTCTCGCCGATGAAGATGTGTATCCCGCCAATCGGGATGATGGAGAGCTTGACGGGGTTTGTCTTAGCCGGAATCCAGCACTCGTCCTCAGGGACGATCGGAAGGTTCCCGGCGTACATGACTCGCCCCACGGCGATGGTGTCGCCGATGCCTCCGAAGGTAGAACCCTCCCGATTCCGGCCTCCAGACGCCGCAGGCCCCACGGTGGGCGCCAACTGTCGTTGCCTATTCGACGATACCTCAGAGGAGGGATCCTCACGAGGGGGAGAAGAAGTAGGGGCCATAGGGCGGAGAGTCCTCGGGACGGTGGTACGCGATTTACCCAGCTTCGGAACACCTGCTCGACGACAGGAACTACTGCTGCTTGTCTGGAATTATATGGGCGCTTTCGCGTTGTTACAATGAGTTGTGGTTGTGCCTCTAGGGCTCCCAGGATCCGGCTTATAAAGGCGCACGGATCTAGGGTTTACACGGAGAGTCCTAGCCGGAATACAAGTCACCTAACTACGGTACAATATCTTGCCGTGCACGTCAAGGATCCGCCTTCCCTTGTGTGTCGTAATGGATCCGGCTTCCCCTGATGGGCCAGGCCGGATCTGACTTCCAACGTCGGTATGGTGGATCTGGCTCCTTGTTCCTGGGCTGGACTTCATCCATCTTGATCTACAGCAACTAGGCTGCCCGATGGGCCCCATGCCACCATCACCGTCTATGGGCCACCCGGGCTTGCCGGATCTAGGCACTGTCGATGGTACACCCATGAAGTATACCCACAACAGACGCCGCCAGAGCGGCGCGGAGGTCAGGGTCGTTCTCCTCCTCGGGCTTCGGCACTGGCGCGGGTTGCGCCAATGCCACGGACATTTGGCCTGCATCCTGGATGTGGAGGCCCAGTGGTGCCGGGCAACCCTCAGTGCTGGCGCGATCCGTCGGCTGCTGCAGACCTCGTTGTCGTTGGCGTAGGGAGCGAAAGCTCTCTTCGGGGCCATGGCGGCGGATGCGCGTGGGGAGTTGGAGTGGGAGTGGGGAAGTGGACTGGACATGGACAGTCCCCTCCCAGTCCACATTTAATAAGATGCGCGCCCGCCCACCGATAGCTGGGACCGGGGAGGCGAGCATGCGGACGCGCGAGGACGTCGTGTGCCATCCGCGGCCACGCAAACTTGGCCCAGATTTGGGCCGGGTTTGGGTCGTCCTGGGCACCGTGACCATCCGCTTTTGGGATGCGTCGCAGCGTTGGGCCGCGATTTTGTCCGACGCGACCCATCCGGACGCACGGGTACGGGATGGGTCGGCGCGTTGGAGATGGCCTTATGGCATCTCCAGCGGGCCGACACATTTTGGACGCCCAAAATGTCAGCGCGCGTCCGTTTGCGTCGGCTTGCGAACACGAAAATGGTCATGCGCCCGTTTGCGTCGGGGGTGGCTCCAGCGGCCCGATGCATTTTCGGGCGCGGGCCATTTTTTGGTTCAGAAATTTCAAACAATCAAATTGCACGAAATTTTAGCCATCATATTGGCTCAAATTGAGGTTTCAAATAAGTTCATCACATTTTGCACATGGTACGGCGCAAAATAGAGTCCAAAAGGGGCACAACATGGACATAACAACAAATCTAATCCAAAAGGAGGCCATCGTGCTTGACATTGGCGCCGCAGATCAGGCGTCTCGCGCGCGAATTTTGGCGCGCTTCTTCATGAACCAGGCCCTGGTGTCATTGTTCATGCGACCAGCATGATCCTTGTGTCCTCTGCGCGGGTCTCGACCTCGACGTCCATCCTTCTGGCCTCGGCGTTACACAATTTGGCCTTGGCGTCTACCTTTTTGGCCTCGACGTCCATCATTTGGACCTCAATGACCTCTTTGGTGAGGTTGAGGTAGATGACAGCCGCGACCTTTTTTTTCTAGACGCTTCTTCTCGTCCCTTTTCTCCATGATGGCTCGATTCTCGGCCATCATCTTCTCCAAGGTCTGCGTGAACGCAAGGGTTGTTGCCTCTCGGGCTAGATTGGCCTTGTTAGCCTTATGGCCCGGGGACGAGGTGGAAGGGCTTTCTGCCCATGACCGTCGTCTTTTGCTGTCGACGACAACCATTGATGTCCCATTTTTGACAGCTTCATCATAGGTCACTGGCGGGAATGTTATCCGCCCCCCCGCCACTGACGCGCGGGTCCTATGCAAGTTTCAGCGATCACTCAGCGCGTCCGCGCAGCGTCCGCCGAGACAGAAACTCAACGCATATTTGAGACAGATTTGCGTCGCTGCGAACGGCTCGATCACTATGCGTCGCTCCGCTGGAGTAGAGTCCAGGGACGCAAATGGTCCCGTTTAGCGTCCGTCTGCCATCGCCGCATTGGAGATATCTTTAGCCCTGGGTGACTTTAGGGTAGGGTTGAAAATAAAAGGGATACTTTCCTTCTGTTTCCGAAGAAAAAGGAAATGGAGGGCCAATTACGGAAAAGGAAGCGGCATTTGGAGGAAAAGAAACGGAAACGGCAAAATTATAAACGGAAACGGAAAAGAAAACGAGGGAGCCCTTTCCGACGGAAAGGGAAACGGCGGAGGAAATTCCGGAAAAATAAATACGGAAAGTTTTCGGAAATATAATCTAGAGAGGCCCGTGCATTTAGTAGGTCTACATTTACACATGAAACTGGGCTTGGCCATGTATCAAGTCCATTAATTACTCTAACCCTAATCACTTTGTATAATTACGTGTGCATGCAGCCGTTAAACGATGTGTGTTACTTTATGTCGAATTGCCGCTTATCGAAGTTAAGTGATATATCTTGTCTTATTTTTATTTATTTATGTGTGTCTTTCGGTCTACAAATCAAGGTATTATGCCGCATTGTGTTGTGGCAAATATCCGTTTTCGTAACGTATCCGCTACGTATCCGTTCTGTATTCATATCCGATGATTTCTGTTTTCATATTCGTTTCCGGGGTTTTCGATTCTATTTTCGATTTCCACAAGATAGAGGAAAACAAAAATGATAAAGCATGTTTCCGTCCGTTTTCGTTTCATTTTCAACCCTACTTTAGGGTCACCAAGTCACTGAGTCCATGTGTGAAGCCGGGAAACGGGTTCGTCACCACAAGTGCATCTGTAGCGGGAGGCAGGCACTCTGTTTTTCTCCCGAAAACCCCGTAGAGAAACCCAGGCCAGCAGCCAT
>NC_061508.1:157267472-157344179 GCF_022539505.1 Lolium rigidum
AGTTTAATTGAATAAGGAACAGGTTTATCGCACTCTCGAAACCCTAACCCTGTAAGGTGTCGAGAGAGAAACTTGTCCCCCTTCGATGCAGTTTTTGTTTAAAAGCGCGAAATTTCCCCAGAATTTGCAATGCAATGCACATCCCTTTCTAAAATCTATCCCTCGATCGTCTCTAAACCTGGGACATTACAAGCATGCAAGATCATAAACAACACATAGGTAATAGATTGATAATCAACATAACATGGTATTCTCTATCCATCGGATCCCGACAAACACAACATATAGCATTACAGATAGATGATCTTGATCATGTTAGGCAGCTCACAAGATCCAACAATGAAGCACATAAGGAGAAGACGACCATCTAGCTACTGCTATGGACCCATAGTCCAGGGGTGAACTACTCACTCATCACTCCGGAGGCGACCATGGCGGTGAAGAGTCCTCCGGGAGATGATTCCCCTCTCCGGCAGGGTGCCGGAGGCGATCTCCCGAATCCCCCGAGATGGGATTGGCGGCGGCGGCGCCTCAGCAAGGTTTTCCGTATCGTGGCTCTCGGTACTGGGGGTTTCGCGACGGAGGCTTTAAGTAGGCGGAAAGGCAGAGTCGGGAGAGTCACGGGGGCCCCACACGCTAGGGCCGCGCGGGCCCCCCTTGGGCCGCGCCGCGCGGGCCCCCCTTGGGCCGCGCCGCCCTAGTGTGGCGGCGCCCCGTGGCCCCACTTCGTCTCCCCTCCGGTCTTCTGGAAGCTTCGTCTAAAAATAGGCCCCTGGGCGTTGATTTCGTCCAATTCCGAGAATATTTCCTTTGTAGGATTTCCGAAACCAAAAACAGCAGAAAACAGCAACTGGCTCTTCGGCATCTCGTTAATAGGTTAGTGCCGGAAAATGCATAAATATGACATAAAGTATGCATAAAACATGTAGATATCATCAATAATGTGGCATGGAACATAAGAAATTATCGATACGTCGGAGACGTATTAGCATCCCCAAGCTTAGTTCATGCTCGTCCCGAGCAGGTAAACGATAACAAAGATAATTTCGGAGTGACATGCCATCATAACCTTGATCATACTATTGTAAGCATATGTAATGAATGCAGCGATCAAAACAATGGTAATGACATGAGTAAGCAAATGAATCATAAAGCAAAGACTTTTCATGAATAGTACTTCAAGACAAGCATCAATAAGTCTTGCATAAGAGTTAACTCATAAAGCAATAAATCAAAGTAAAGGTATTGAAGCAACACAAAGGAAGATTAAGTTTCAGTGGTTGCTTTCAACTTATAACATGTACATCTCATGGATAGTGTCAATGTAAAGTAATATAACAAGTGCAATATGCAAGTATGTAGGAATCAATGCACAGTTCACACAAGTGTTTGCTTCTTGAGGTGGAGAGAGATAGGTGAACTGACTCAACATAAAAGTAAAAGAAAGGTCCTTCAAAGAGGAAAGCATCGATTGCTATATTTGTGCTAGATCTTTTATTTTGAAAACATGAAATAATTTTGTCAACGGTAGTAATAAAGCATATGTATCATGTAAATTATATCTTACAAGTTGCAAGCCTCATGCATAGTGTACTAATAGTGCCCGCACCTTGTCCTAATTAGCTTGGGTTAACACTGATTATCATTGCATAACATATGTTTCAACCAAGTGTCACAAAGGAGTACCTCTATGCTGCTCGTACAAGGGTCTAAGGAGAAAGTTCGCATTGGATTTCTCGCTTTTGATCATTCTTCAACTTAGACACCCATACCGGGACAACATAGACAACATATAATGGACTCCTCTTTTAATGCTTAAGCATTCAACAACGATTAATATTCTCATAAGAGATTGATGTTTTATGTCCAAACTGAAACTTCCACCATGATTCATGGCTTTAGTTAGCGGCCCAATGTTCTTCTCTAACAAGTATGCATACTCAAACCATTTGATCGTGAAAACCGCCCTTACTTCGTACAAGACGAACATGCATAGCAACTCACATGATATTCAACAAAGAGTTGATGGCGTCCCCAGGAACATGGTTATCGCACAACAAGCAACTTAATAAGAGATAAAGTGCATAAGTACATATTCAATACCACAATAGTTTTTAAGGCTATTTTGTCCCATGAGCATATATTGCAAAGGCGAATGATGGAAATTTAAAGGTAGCACTCAAGCAATTTACTTTGGAATGGCGGAGAAATACCATGTAGTAGGTAGGTATGGTGGACACAAATGACATAGTGGTTGGCTCAAGGATTTTGGATGCATGAGAAGTATTCCCTCTCGATACAAGGTTTAGGCTAGCAAGGTTGTTTGAAACAAACACAAGGATGAACCGGTGCAGCAAAACTCACATAAAAGACATATTGTAAACATTATAAGACTCTACACCGTCTTCCTTGTTGTTCAAAACTCAATACTAGAAATTATCTAGACTTTAGAGAGACCAAATATGCAAACCAAATTTTAGCAAGCTCTATGTATTTCTTCATTAATGGGTGCAAAGTATATGATGCAAGAGCTTAAACATGAGCACAACAATTGCCAAGTATCAAATTATTCAAGACATTTTAGAATTACTACATGTAGCATTTCCCGATTCCAACCATATAACAATTTAACGAAGAAGATTCAACCTTCGCCATGAATACTATGAGTAAAGCCTAAGGACATATTTGTCCATATGCAACAGCGGAGCGTGTGTCTCTCCCACACAATGAATGCTAGGATCCATTTTATTCAAACAAAAACAAAAACAAAAACAAACAGACGCTCCAAGCAAAGCACATAAGATGTGACTCGAATAAAAATATAGTTTCGTGGGAGGAACCTGATGATGTTGTCGATGAAGAAGGGGATGCCCAAGGCATCCCCAAGCTTAGACGCTTGAGTCTTCTTAAAATATGCAGGGGTGAACCACCGGGACATCCCCAAGCTTAGAGCTTTCACTCCTCTTGATCATAGTATATCATACTCCTCTCTTGACCCTTGAAAACTTCCTTCACACCAAACTTCAAGCAAACTCATTAGAGGGTTAGTGCACAATCAAAAATTCACATGTTCAGAGGTGACACAATCATTCTTAACACTTCCGGACAGATGCACAAAGCTACTGGACATTAATGGATCAAAGAAATTCATCCAACATAGCAAAAGAGGCAATGCGAAATAAAAGGCAGAATCTGTCAAAAATAGAACAGTCCGTAAAGACGAACCTGGAAGGGGCACTTAACTTGCTCAAACGGAAAAAATCAAAACAAATGAACCAGGATCACGCAAGTAAATTTGCAGATTTTTTTGATTTTTTTACAGAGACTTCTGCGTGAATTCGTGACAGACAGCAATGCTGTTTCTGTGCAGCAATCCAAATCTAGCATCAACTTTACCATAGAGACTTTACTTGGCACAAAAACATGATAAGGAGAGGTTTCTACAGTAGTAAACAACTTCCAAGACTCAAATATAAAACAAAGTACTGTAGTAAAAACATGGGTTGTCTCCCATAAGCGCTTTTCTTTAACGCCTTTCAGCTAGGCGCAGAAAGTGAGAATCAAGTATTATCAAGAGATGAAGCATCGACATTACCTTGGGTGTTCGGAGTTTTATCAATTTTAGGCCTATAATAATTCTTTGGTTTAGGCACCTTAGAGACATACATGAGTTTTTGCTCTTTACCCACATAAGCTTTCTCCTTGTATTTAAGAGAAGAAAAAGTTGAACCCAAGGTTCCCATAGCCTTTTCAAGTTCGCCAATCCTATTGATTTGATTATCATGGTCAACACAAGTTCCTAGGACACTAATTCTTTCATCAATTCCTTCTAAGGATTTATCAAGTTCATCAGTTTTATCAAGTAACATTTCCAATTTAGTTTCAACACTTGGAAAAATTTTCTCTATGGCTTCCAACTTTTTCATGACGTCCTCAAGAGAGATTTCAATTTTAGTTTCATTAACAGGTGGTATTCCAACTAGAATCTCAATGATGCAACTAGCTTCTAAAGCAGGAGTACCTAGGAAATTACCCCCCGAAAGAGTATCAAGAACATACCTATTCCAACTAGATATACCAACATAAAAATTCCTAAGTAGGATAATAGTGGAGTGTTTCTTAGTGCACCTATGATGAGCATCACTAATTCTATACCAAGCATCTTTAAAACTTTCTCCACCTTGTTGTTTAAACGAACGAACTTCAACTTCAGGATTACTCATTTTAGCAGTAGTAATAACGCAAACTAGATAAAGTAAATGCAAATAACTAATTTTTTTGTGTTTTTGATATAGAGAGCAAGACAATAAATAAAGTAAAGCTAGAAACTAATTTTTTTGTGTTTTGATATAATGCAGCAAACAAAGTAGTAAATAAAATAAAGCAAGACAAAAACAAAGTAAAGAGATTGGAAGTGGAGACTCCCCTTGCAGCGTGTCTTGATCTTCCCAGCAACGGCGCCAGAAAATGTGCTTGATGCGTGCAATTAACACGTCCGTTGGGAACCCCAAGAGGAAGGTGTGATGCAGACAGTAGCAAGTTTTCCCTCAGAAAGAAACCAAGGTTTATCGAACCAGGAGGAGCCAAGAAGCACGTTGAAGGTTGATGGCGGCGGGATGTAGTGCGGCGCAACACCAGGGATTCCGGCGCCAACGTGGAACCTGCACAACACAACCAAAGTACTTTGCCCCAACGAAACAGTGAGGTTGTCAATCTCACTGACAGTGCGCGCGCAACCACAGATCACCGTCACCTCTCCGCTCATTCGTCTCCAGGATGCCGCCACACCGTCGCGGCTCGTCCGGTTTCCATGGCGTCCGAGCGCGTCCGAACGGTAGGTTCTACACCGAGATGCACGCCGGTGGCTTCCGCCTCACCCTCGGCACGTACAACACGACGGAGCTGGCGGCGCGCGCTTAGGACGCGGCCGCGTGGCGATTTAGGCGGCCACGGCGCGACATGAACTTCCTAGACGTCGAATCGCTAGAGGAGGTGGAGCTCCTCGCGCTGATGCCGTGCCTCGTCGACGATGCGGACCTTAGCCGCCACCGCCAGGTGCTGCGCCGGATCGCCATCGCCGAGCACGACGAGGAGTTGATGCGCCAGTGGAGGGTGCAGTTCCCCAATGACGTCGACAACACCGACGCGTTCTTCGCTGACCTCAGGGCACAACGCAGGTCCGACAGGCGCTGATACGTCTCCGACGTATCGATAATTTCTTATGTTCCATGCCACATTATTGATGATATCTACATGTTTTATGCACACTTTATGTCATATTTGTGCATTTTCTGGAACTAACCTATTAACAAGATGCCGAAGTGCCGTTCTCGTTTTCTGCTGTTTTTGGTTTCGTAAATCCTAGTAACGAAATATTCTCGGAATTGGACGAAATCAACGCCCATGTTCCTATTTTGCCCGGAAGCATCCAGAACACCCGAGAGTCGCCAGAGGGGGGCCACACAGGCCCCAGATGATAGGGTGGCGCGGCCCACCCCCTGGCCGCGCGACCCTATGGTGTCGTCGCCCCTTCGACCTTCTGACGCCGCCTCTTCTCCTATATAAAGGTCCCAGACCTAAAACCTCGAGACGAAAAAGCCACGGTATGAGAAACCTTCCAGAGCCGCCGCCATCGCGAAGCCAAGATCTGGGGGACAGGAGTCTCTGTTCCGGCACGCCGCCGGGCGGGGAAGTGCCCCCGAAGGCTCCTCCATCGACACCACCGCCATCTTCATCAACGCTGCTGTCTCCCATGAGGAGGGAGTAGTTCTCCATCGAGGCTCGGGGCTGTACCGGTAGCTATGTGGTTCATCTCTCTCCTATGTACTTCAATACAATAATCTCATGAGCTGCCTTACATGATTGAGATTCATATGATGATGCTTGTAATCTAGATGTCGTTATGCTAGTCAAGTGAATTTTACTTATGTGATCTCCGGAGACTCCTTGTCCCACGTGTGTAAAGGTGACAGTGTGTGCACCGTGTGGGTCTCTTAGGCTATATTTCACAGAATACTTATTCGCTGTTATGAACGGCATAGTGAAGTGCTTATTTATATCTCTTTATGATTGCAATGTGTTTTGTATCACAATTTATCTATGTGCTACTCTAGTAATGTTATTAAAGTAGTTTTATTCCTCCTGCACGGTGTAATGGTGATAGTGTGTGCATCCGTGTCAGTACTTGGTGTAGGCTATGATTGTGATCTCTTGTAGATTATGAAGTTAACTATTGCTATGATGGTATTGATGTGATCTATTCCTCCTACATAGTGTGAAGGTGACAGTGTGCATGCTGTGTTAGTACTTGGTTTAGTCGTGTCGATCTTTCATGCACTCTAAGGTTATTTAAATATGAACATTGAATTGTGGAGCTTGTTAACTCCGGCATTGAGGGTTCGTGTAATCCTACGCAATGTGTTCATCATCCAACAAGAGAGTGTAGAGTATGCATCTATCTATTCGTTATGTGATCAAAGTTGAGAGTGTCCACTAGTGAAAGTCTAATCCCTAGGCCTTGTTCCTAAATATCGCTATCGCTGCTTGTTTACTCGTTTCTATTGCGTTACTATCTGCTACCATATTACCACCATCAACTACACGCCAGCAAGCTATTTTCTGGCACCGTTGCTACTGCTCATACTTATTTATACCACCTGTATTTCACTATCTCTTCGCCGAACTAGTGCACCTATTAGGTGTGTTGGGGACACATGAGACTTCTTGCTTTGTGGTTGCAGGGTTGCATGAGAGGGATATCTTTGACCTCTTCCTCCCCGAGTTCGATAAACCTTGGGTGATCCACTTAAGGGAAAACTGCTGCTGTTCTACAAACCTCTCGCTCTTGGAGGCCCAACACCGTCTACAAGAATAGAAGCTCCCGTAGACATCAAGCTATTTTCACGGCGCCGTTGCCGGGGAGGAAAGGTAAAAGGAACTCATACTCCGAGTCCCGGGTAAAGTACTTTTCTCGTTGTCGTTGTGTGTGTGCTCGAAGCTATTTCCTTTAGATCCCGCAATTGCATCTTTTTGTTTCTTGTTTACACTAGTTTGGCATAATGGACAAAAATGAGCTTCTTATTCTATTTCCTGATTTAAGACATGGATGGTTTGATGCGAAAATTAAAAAACCCATGGAACATATTAGTATGAACGCTTTGAACACCATTATTGATAATGATATAGAAAGTTCTAAGCTTGGGGAAGCAGGCTTTGATGATGCTTTGCCTCCTATTTATGATGATTATAATGATAGTAGTCTTTTAGTACCGCATGTTATGGAGGATAAATTTGATTATGATTACAATATGCCTCCTATATTTGATGATGAGAATAATAATGATAGCTACTTTGTTGAATTTGCTCCTACTACAATTAATAAGAATAACTATGCTTATGTGGAGAGTAATAATTTTATGCATGAGACTCATGATAAGAATGCTTTATGTTATACTTATATTGTTGAGTTTGCTCATGTTGCTACTGAGAGTTATTATGAGAGAGGAAAATATGGTTGTAGAAATTTTCATGTTACTAAAACACCTCTCTATGTGCTGAAATTTTTGAAGCTACACTTGTTTTATCTTCCTATGCTTGTCACTTTGCTCTTCATGAAATTGTTTATTTACAAGATTTCTATGCATAGGAAGCATGTTAGACTTAAATGTGTTTTGAATTTGCCTCTTGATGCTCTCTTTTGCTTCAACTACTATTTCTTGCGAGTGCATCATAAAAACTGCTGAGCCCATCTTAATGGCTATAAAGAAAGAACTTCTTGGGAGATAACCCATGTGTTTATTTTGCTACAGTACTTTTATTTTATATTTGTGTCTTGGAAGTTTTTTACTACTGTAGCAACCTCTGCTTATCTTAGTTTTGTTGCATTGTTGTGCCAAGTAAAGTCTTTGATAGTAAGGTTCATACTAGATTTGGATTACTGCGCAGAAACAGATTTCTTGCTGTCACGAATCTGGGCCTAATTCTCTGTAGGTAACTCAGAAAATTATGCCAATTTACGTGAGTGATCCTCAGATATGTACGCAACTTTCATTAAATTTGAGCATTTTCATTTGAGCAAGTCTGGTGCCCTTTTAAAATTCGTCTTTACGGACTGTTCTGTTTTGACAGATTCTGCCTTTTATTTCGCATTGCCTCTTTGGCTGTGTTGGGTGGATTTCTTTGTTCCATTACCTTCCAGTAGCTTTGGGCAAAGTCCAGAAGTGTTAATAATGATTGTGTCACCTCTGAACATGTGAATTTTTGATTATGCACTAACCCTCTAATGATTTGTTTCGAGTTTGGTGTGGAGGAAGTTTTCAAGGGTCAAGAGAGGAGGATGATATACTACGATCAAGAAGAGTGAAAAGTCTAAGCTTGGGGATGCCCCGGTGGTTCATCCCTGCATATTTCAAGAAGACTCAAGCGTCTAAGCTTGGGGATGCCCAAGGCATCCCCTTCTTCATCGACAAATTATCGAGTTCCTTCTCTTGAAACTATATTTTTATTCGGTCACATCTTATGTACTTTACTTGGAGCGTCCGTATGTTTCTTGTTTTTGTTTTTGTTTGAATAAATGCTTGTGTGGGAGAGAGACACGCTCCGCTGGTTCGTATGAACACATGTGTTCTTAGCTTTTAATTTTCATGGCGAAGGATGAAACCGCTTCGTTAATTGTTATATGGTTGGAAACGGAAAATGCTACATGTAGTAACTGGTATGATGTCTTGAATAACTTGATACTTGGCAATTGTTGTGCTCATGTTTAAGCTCTTGCATCATATACTTTGCACCTATTAGTGAAGAAATACATAGAGCTTGTTAAAATTTGGTTTGCATGAGTGGTTTCTCTAGAGTCTAGATATTTTCTAGTGAGGTGTTTGAACAACAGGGAAGACAATATATAGTCTTATAATGCTTGTAATATGTCTTTTATGTAAGTATTGATGTGCTAGTTTATGCTTGTGTTTGCTTCAAACAACCTTGCTAGCCTAAGCCTTGTATCAAGAGGGAGTACTTCTCATGCATCCAAAATCCTTGAGCCAACCACTATGCCATTTGTGTCCACCATACCTACCTACTACATGGTATTTCTCCGCCATTCCAAAGTAAATTGCTTGAAGTGCTACCTTTAAATTTCTATCCTCTACCTTTACAATATATAGCTCATGGGACAAATAGCTTAAAAACTATTGTGGTATTGAATATGTACTTATGCATTTTATTTCTTATAAGTTGCTTGTTGTGCGATAACCATGTTCCTGGGGACTCCATCAACTACTCTTTGTTGAAAATCATGTGAGTTGCTATGCATGTTCGTCTTGTCTGAAGTAAGGGCGATCTACCACTTTATGGTTAGAGCGTGCATATTTTTAGAGAAGAGCATTGGGCCGCTAACTAAAGCCATGATCCATGGTGGAAGTTTCAGTTTTGGACATATATCCTCAATCTCATATGAGAAAATTAATTGTTGCTACACGCTTATGCATAAAAGAGGAGTCCATTATCTCGTTGTCTATGTTGTCCCGGTATGGATGTCTAAGTTGAGAATAATCAATAGCGAGAAATCCAATGCGAGCTTTCTCCTTAGACCTTTGTACAGGCGGCATAGAGGTACCCCTTTGTGACACTTGGTTAAAACATGTGCATTGCGATAATCCCGGTAGTCCAAGCTAATTAGGACAAGGTGCGGGCACTATTAGTATACTATGCATGAGGCTTGCAACTTGTAGGATATAATTTACATGATACATATGCTTTATTACTACCGTTGACAAAATTGTTTCTTGCTTTCAAAACCAAAGCTCTAGCACAAATATAGCAATCAATGCTTCCCTCTGCGAAGGACCATTCTTTTACTTTTATGTTGAGTCAGTTCACCTATCTCTCTCCACCTCAAGAAGCAAACACTTGTGTGAACCGTGCATTGATTCCTACATACTTGCATATTGCACTTATTATATTACTCTATGTTGACAATTATCCATGAGATATACATGTTATAAGTTGAAAGCAACCGCTGAAACTTAATCTTCCTTTGTGTTGCTTCAATACCTTTACTTTGGTTTATTGCTTCATGAGTTAACTCTTATGCAAGACTTATTGATGCTTGTCTTGAAAGTGCTATTCATGAAAAGTCATTGCTTTATGATTCAGTTGTTTACTCATGTCATTACCATTGTTTTGATCGCTGCATTCATTACATATGTTTACAATATGATCAAGTTTATGATGGCATGTCACTCCAGAAATTATCTTTGTTATCGTTTACCCGCTCGGGACGAGCGAGAACTAAGCTTGGGGATGCTCGATACGTCTCCGACGTATCGATAATTTCTTATGTTCCATGCCACATTATTGATGATATCTACATGTTTTATGCACACTTTATGTCATATTCGTGCATTTTCCGGAACTAACCTATTAACAAGATGCCGAAGTGCCGGTTCTCGTTTTCTGCTGTTTTTGGTTTCGTAAATCCTAGTAACGAAATATTCTCGGAATTGGACGAAATTAACGCCCAGGTTCCTATTTTGCCCGGAAGCATCCAGAACACCCGAGAGTCACCAGAGGGGGGCCACACAGGCCCCAGATGATAGGGTGGCGCGGCCCACCCCCTGGCCGCGCGGCCCTATGGTGTCGTCGCCCCTTCGACCTTCTGACGCCGCCTCTTCGCCTATATAAAGGTCCCAGACCTAAAACCTCGAGACGAAAAGCCACGGTACGAAAAACCTTCCAGAGCCGCCGCCATCGCGAAGCCAAGATCTGGGGGACAGGAGTCTCTGTTCCGGCACGCCGCCGGGGCGGGGAAGTGCCCCCGGAAGGCTCCTCCATCGACACCACCGCCATCTTCATCAACGCTGCTGTCTCCCATGAGGAGGGAGTAGTTCTCCATCGAGGCTCGGGGCTGTACCGGTAGCTAGCTATGTGGTTCATCTCTCTCCTATGTACTTCAATACAATAATCTCATGAGCTGCCTTACATGATTGAGATTCATATGATGATGCTTGTAATCTAGATGTCGTTATGCTAGTCAAGTGAATTTTACTTATGTGATCTCCGGAGACTCCTTGTCCCACGTGTGTAAAGGTGACGAGTGTGTGCACCGTGTGGGTCTCTTAGGCTATATTTCACGTAATACTTATTCGCTGTTATGAATGGCATAGTGAAGTGCTTATTTATATCTCTTTATGATTGCAATGTGTTTTGTATCACAATTTATCTATGTGCTACTCTAGTAATGTTATTAAAGTAGTTTTATTCCTCCTGCACGGTGTAATGGTGATAGTGTGTGCATCCGTGTCGAGTACTTGGCGTAGGCTATGATTGTGATCTCTTGTAGATTATGAAGTTAACTATTGCTATGATGGTATTGATGTGATCTATTCCTCCTACATAGTGTGAAGGTGACAAGTGTGCATGCTGTGTTAGTACTTGGTTTAGTCGTGTCGATCTTTCATGCACTCTAAGGTTATTTAAATATGAACATTGAATTGTGGAGCTTGTTAACTCCGGCATTGAGGGTTCGTGTAATCCTACGCAATGTGTTCATCATCCAACAAGAGAGTGTAGAGTATGCATCTATCTATTCTGTTATGTGATCAAAGTTGAGAGTGTCCACTAGTGAAAGTCTAATCCCTAGGCCTTGTTCCTAAATATCGCTATCGCTGCTTGTTTATCGTTTTATCGTGTTACTACTGCTACCATATTACCACCATCAACTACACGCCAGCAAGCTATTTTCTGGCACCGTTGCTACTGCTCATACTTATTTATACCACCTGTATTTCACTATCTCTTCGCCGAACTAGTGCACCTATTAGGTGTGTTGGGGACACAAGAGACTTCTTGCTTTGTGGTTGCGGGGTTGCATGAGAGGGATATCTTTGACCTCTTCCTCCCCGAGTTCGATAAACCTTGGGTGATCCACTTAAGGGAAAACTGCTGCTGTTCTACAAACCTCTGCTCTTGGAGGCCCAACACTGTCTACAAGAATAGAAGCTCCCGTAGACATCAGGCGCCACCGTCGGGCTGTCGCCGAGTTCGAACTTGACAACCCGAATACAACTTGGGCCGACAACGACCCTCGGTGGGAACACATTTGGACCGAGACAACCTTCGACGACGAGTAGATCGACTAGACTAGTTATTTATCTATTTTAATTGTATTTTAAATAAAGTCGTTGTCGATTGTTTTAGTTTAAATTTAGTTTATATACCCCTTTTATCCCAGAGCTGGTGGCTTCATCGTGGCTGACGCTGATGATGAGAAAGTTTCCCACCACGACGGGCGCACGGGAGGAAAAGGGCGGGAAACATTGGGTGGGAATAAAAACATTATTACGATTGAACTGGAATTAAAGTAGAGAGCTCAACTGAAAATTAAGATACATGGCCAAATTCGACTATTGGATTCATTCAGTCATACTCGTGCCTAGCCCTATAGTAGTCTCCATCGTAGTCTTCGTAGTCGCCGACATCGTCATCGCTGGCATCGGGGTCGCGGTAGTCGAACCTCGCCGGGTGAGCACGCGTGGGCTGGGACTGAGGGTAGCGCAGGCGGGGGCCACGGTAGGCCATGATGCTCTGGAGAGTCCGGCCGCGCCACCACAGCCGACGGCCGGCCTCGTTGAAGTTCGAATGAGGCGGGCCATCCTCCTCGTGCCTAGCAAGCGCACTCTCACGCCGATTGATGAAGAAGCTTTCCCAAGTCGGGCTGTAGTCGGGATGCCACTGGGGATTCCTCCGCTGCTCTGGCATGAGCTCGAAGTAGTAGTGGTTCGTGATGGCCATCTCGCGCGCCACACCTAGAGGGACAGGAGGGACCGGTACGCCTCCGATGCTCAGCAACCAGCCGGTCGGGACATGGTAGCCCGGCGGGCAGGGGTAGTTCGAGGCGCAAAGCGCCTCCGCCTCCCGGGGGGTTAGAGATACGATGGAAGCCATGGGACAGAGTGATGATGTTTGCAGATATGAGTCTAGATGTGATATGTAAATGGAGGCCAAGCCTACATATATATATAGTGAAAAAATGGCGCGAAGATGGAGGCGGGAAGCGGTGGAAAGCGCGGGAAAAAAAATAGGCGGGAACGCAGTGGCGCCGGAAACTTTCATCCCGGGTGGGGGCTCAAACCGGGACAATAGATGGGAGGCTTAATCTGTGGGAGGCTTATCTGGTTTTTGCATTACCTGGGGGGGTTACTTGGGGAGGATTAGTCAGGCAAACATTAGTCCCGGCTGGTGGGTGCAACCGGGACTAAAGATGTCGGCAGGATAAGAACGCATGGGTGGACGCACTGCTCGATGAGATAAAGCATGTAGCGCACGACGGCCTATCGAAGGAACAAGACAAAGTAGAAGTGGTGTCGTGCCTATAAAAGGAGCATCGATACGCCTTGCCAAGCAGATCAACAAGCCAAGCAGAGTTTCATTCCCATGGATGAAGGAAAGGGTTGGGAAATCTCCCGTGGCGCAGCTTCTCGAAGATGTCGTTGGTGCACACGCCCTACGGCATCTTCGGAAGCTGCGCCTCGGAAAAAATTCCTGCAAGCCCGTGAACGACTACATCTCCTCTAACAGTGTTGGGGAAAGGGTTGGGAAATTTCCCGTGGCATAGCTTCTCGAAGATGTCGTTGGTGCACACGCCCTACGGCATCTTCGGAAGCTGTTCCTCGGAATTATTTTCCTGCAAGCCCGTGAACGACTACATCTCCTCTATATATATGGTACAAAAATCCAACCATCTCCACTTTTAATATCTTACATACAGTTACATGATTACACAAAAAAAGGGAAATTTATTGCCATGTTGAGATACTCATTTGTGCCATGAACATTCTTCAATTAACTTGATGATGGAGGATCTTCATCATTTAACCTTCTTCAGCCGTAACCATGGAGCATCTTCATCATTTAACTTGATGCTTGGGTCAATGTTCACTCTGAAGGGTGGAATTTCATCAAACTTATTATAATCTTCTGACATGTCTGTCTTGTTCTCCACTCTCACGATGTTTCTTTTTCCAGAAAGAACTATGTGGTGCTTTGGCTCATTGATGCGTGCAATTAACACGTCCGTTGGGAACCCCAAGAGGAAGGTGTGATGCAAACAGTAGCAAGTTTTCCCTCAGAAAGAAACCAAGGTTTATCGAACCAGGAGGAGCCGAGAAGCACGTTGAAGGTTGATGGCGGCGGGATGTAGTGCGGCGCAACACCAGGGATTCCGGCGCCAACGTGGAACATGCACAACACAACCAAAGTACTTTGCCCCAACGAAACAGTGAGGTTGTCAATCTCACCGGCTTGCTGTGAACAAAGGATTAACCGTATTGTGTGGAAGATGATTGTTTGCGAAGAACAGTAAAACAAGTATTGCAGCAGATTGTATTTCAGATGTAAAGAATAGGACCGGGGTCCACAGTTCACTAGAGGTGTCTCTCCCATAAGATAAATAGCATGTTGGGTGAACAAATTACAGTCGAGCAATTGACAAATAGAGAGGGCATGACAATGCACATACATGATATGATAAGTATTGTGAGATTTAATTGGGCATTACGACAAAGTACATAGACCGCTATCCAAGCATGCATCTATGCCTAAAAGTCCACCTTCAGGTTATCATCCGAACCCCTTCCGGTATTAAGTTGCAAACAACGTGACAATTGCATTAAGTATGGTGCGTAATGTAATCAATAACTACATCCTCGGACATAGCATCAATGTTTTATCCCTAGTGGCAACAAGCACATCCACAACCTTAGAACTTTCTATCACCGTCCCAGCATTTAATGGAGGCATGAACCCACTATCGAGCATAAATACTCCCTCTTGGAGTTAAGAGCAAAAACTTGGCCAGAGCCTCTACTAATAACGGAGAGCATGCAAGATCATAAACAACACATAGGTAATAGATTGATAATCAACATAACATAGTATTCTCTATCCATCGGATCCCGACAAACACAACGTATAGCATTACAGATAGATGATCTTGATCATGTTAGGCAGCTCACAAGATCCAACAATGAAGAACATAAGGAGAAGACGACCATCTAGCTACTGCTATGGACCCATAGTCCAGGGGTGAAATACTCACTCATCACTCCGGAGGCGACCATGGCGGTGAAGAGTCCTCCGGGAGATGATTCCCCTCTCCGGCAGGGTGCCGGAGGCGATCTCCCGAATCCCCGAGATGGGATTGGCGGCGGCGGCGCCTCGGTAAGGTTTTCCGTATCGTGGCTCTCGGTACTCGGGGGTTTCGCGACGGAGGCTTTAAGTAGGCGGAAGGGCGAGTCGGGAGAGTCACGGGGGCCCCACACGCTAGGGCCGCGCGGGCCCCCCTTGGGCCGCGCCGCCCTAGTGTGGCGGCGCCCCGTGGCCCCACTTCGTCTCCCCTCCGGTCTTCTGGAAGCTTCGTCTAAAAATAGGCCCCTGGGCGTTGATTTCGTCCAATTCCGAGAATATTTCCTTTGTAGGATTTCTGAAACCAAAAACAGCAGAAAACGGCAACTGGCTCTTCGGCATCTCGTTAATAGGTTAGTGCCGGAAAATGCATAAATATGACATAAAGTATGCATAAAACATGTAGATATCATCAATAATGTGGCATGGAACATAAGAAATTATCGATACGTCGGAGACGTATCACTCATCGTTTGATGTATTTGTTTTCTTATGTTTTCTTTTTCTTGGTTTGGTAGACATATCCTTCACATTGAAAACCTGGGTCACATCCTTGGCTAGGACGAATGGTTCGTCTCTATACCCAAGATTGTTGAGATCCACTGTTGTCATTCCATACAACTTGTAATCCTGCCTCCTGTTTTTTTGACCCATTTGCACCTAAACAAAGGGACCTTAAAAGAAGCTCCATAGTCAAGTTCCCATATATCCTCTATGTAACCATAATATGTGTCATTTGGGCCTTCGTTGTTTATTGCATCAAAGCGGACACCACTATTTTGGTTGGTGCTCTTTTTATCTTGGTGTAAATGTATTCCCATTTATCTCGTACCCTTGGAAAGTCAATACAGTCGAAGATGGTGTCTGGGCCAACAAGTACAGCTGATCTTCAATAGTGATGTTATTCAGGAGATGTTTTTGCAACCAACCGCAGAAAGTCGACATGTGTTCATGTCTAATCCAATCATTCGACTGCCCCGTGTTCTGGGAGCGTACAAAATTCTTGTGTACACTGATCTACGGAGCCACCAAGGTGGAACTTTGTAGAACTGTGTAGTGTGCTTGAGTTAAAGAAATCTCATCCCTACATATCATTGATTTCCTTCCTAGCGTGCCTTTTCCACTTAGTCTCCCCTCATGCCGCGATTCAGGAACACCAATCGGTTTAAGGTCAGGAATAAAGTCAACACAGAACTCAATGACCTCCTCTGTTCCATAGCCCTTGGAGATGCTTCCTTCTGGCCTAGCATGCTTATGAACATATTTCTTTAAGACTCCCATGAACCTCTCGAAGGGGAACATATTGTGTAGAAACACAGGACCGAGAATGGAAATCTCATCGACCAGGTGAACGAGGAGATCTGTCATAATATTGAAGAAGAATGGTGGGAACACCAGCTCAAAACTAACAAGACATTGGACCACATCATTATGCAACCTCGGTAGAATTTCTGAATTTATTACCTTCTCAGAAATTGCATTGAGGAATGCACATAGCTTCACAATGGGCAGTCAAACATTTTCCGGTAGAAGCCCCCTCAATGCAATTGGAAGCAACTGCGTCATTATCACGTGGCAGTCATGAGACTTCAGGTTCTGGAATGTTTTCTTCTCCATATTTATTATTCCCTTTATATTGAAGGAGAAGCCAGACGGGACCTTGATACTGCTCAGACATTCAAAAAATATTTCCTTCTCTGCTTTTGTAAGAGCGTAGCTGGAGTAATGACGTCCTTTATGTGTCTCATGCAGTTTTTGGGGTCTTTCATACGTTGCTGGTCCTCCCGTGCTTCTGGTGTATCTTTTGTCTTCCCGTACACGCCCAGCAAGCCTAGTAGGTTCACGCAAAGATTCTTCGTCCCGTGCATCACATCGATTGAAGAGCGGACCTCTAAGACTTTCCAATAGGGTAGATCCCAAAATATAGATTTCTTCTTCCACATGGGCGCGTGTCCGGCAGCGTCATTCGGAACAGACCGTCCGCCAGGACCCTTTCCAAATATTACTTCTAGATCCTTGACCATACCAAATATATCAACACCATCACGATGGGGAGGCTTCTTTCGGTGATCAGCCTCACCGTTGTAATGCTTGCCTTTCTTTCTTACGGGATGGGTATGCCTAAGAAATCGACGATGCCCCAGGTACACGACCTTCTTATATTTATCCAAATAATCACCTTCGAGCTCATGTAAACAGTGCGTGCATGCATTGTATCCCTTGTTTGACTGTCCTGAAATGTTACCAAGAGAAGGCCAATCATTGATGGTTACGAAAAGCAGCGCTCGTAGGTCAAATTCCTCCTGCTTGTGCTCGTCCCACACAGGTACACCTGCTATGGACCACAGCTGTAGAAGTTCTTTGACTAATGGCTTCAGGTACACATCAATGTCGTTGCCGGGTTGCTTCGGGCCTTGTATGAGCACTGGCATCATAATGAACTTCCGCTTCATGCACAACCAAGGAGGAAGGTTATATATACAAAGAGTCACAGGCCAGGTGCTATGGCTGCAGCTCTGCTAGACCAAATCTTAAGTTCCTTGCATCCTCTGCAAAGTACGGGAACTCTCTATCTATTTTTCTCCATTGGGACCCATCAGCAGGGTGTCTAAACATCTCGTCTTTCTTACGGTCTTCTTTGCGCCATCGCAACAACCTAGTGTGCTCTTTATTTCTGAACAAGCGTTTCAGCCGTGGTATTATAGGAGCATACCACATAACCTTGACAGGAACCCTCTTCCTGGGGCGCTCGCCCTCAACATCACCTGGGTCATCTCGTCTTATCTTATACCGCAATGCAGTGCACACCGGGCATGCATCCAAATTCTCGTACTCATCGCGGTAGAGGATGCAGTCATTAATGCATGCATGTATCTTTTGCACATCTAATCCTAGAGGGCAGACAACCTTCTTCACTTTGTACGTCCTGGCGGGCAATTCGTTACCCCTTGGAAGCTTCCTCTTAATTATTGTCAGCAACTTTCCAAATCCTGAGTCAGTGACACCGTTCTCTGCCTTCCATTGCAACAATTCCAGTGTGCTGCCTAGCTTTTTATGGCCATCTTCGCAAGTTGGGTATAACAATTTGTTGTGATCTTCTATCATCTGGTCAAAGGCCAACCTTTCCTTTTCATTTTCACATTCTCTCCTTGCATCAGCAATGGCCCGACTAAGATCATCATCAACATGCTCATCTGGTGCCTCTTGATCTTCTGCTTCATTGTCTTCATTGCCTTCTGCAGTATCACCGTATTCAGGGAAAATGGGATAACTTTCATCATCCTCTTCCTCTTCTTCATTGTGTTCCATCATAACCCCTCTTTCTCCGTGCTTGGTCAAACAATAGTAATTGGGCATCAAACCGTCCCGCAGAAGGTGGCCGTGAATGGTACTCAAGTGAGCGTAATTTACGATATTCTTATAGTTAACACATGGACAATACATGAAGCCACCATGTTTGTTTGCCTCAGCCACGGCCATAAAATTACCCAGGCTCGAAATGAACTCGTCAAAGCATCGGTCAATGTACATCCATTGCCGATTCATCTGCATGATATAATTAAGCTTATCAAAAACCATTACAGAACATCACGATTAGTGACACGATGTATATATATATATATATATATATATATATATATATATATATATATATATATATATATATATATATATATATATATATACACATGCATTTTATCAATTACAGATGAAAGGATAAATTTGACCTCGATGGACTAAAGGGGCAGCGGTAGGGCACGGCAGGCTGTGGCAGGCCTCCGACCCCTTTAGTCCCGGTTTGTAATACAAACCGGGACCAAAGGCCCAAAACGGATCGGGACCAATGGGTGGGGGGTCGCCCAGCGCGGAACGAACCGGGACCAATGCCCCCCATTGGTCCCGGTTTGGTTCAAAACGGGGACATTTGCTCCCAGAGGCTTGGGACGGAAGGCCTCTTATCCACTAGTGCTAGCGGTGATCCCGGCGGAGTTTCCCCCTCAAATCTTCTGTGCAACAACCTCTGTTTTGGTGTTTCTGTCTTTCTGCGGCGCTCTCCTCCCGAGAACTCTTCAGGGTCATATATATTGTCAGTTTTAATGCAAAATACGTCGGTTCGTGAAAGAATCAGGGCAAACGGGCGATCGACGGCTGAAAGAGGTTTGGTGGGGCGGCCAGACTTCTAGCCGCACCACCTGGTCTCTTTTGACCCTAGGGCCTCTCCATGTGAGCTTCCAGGGCCCATGTTGTTCCTACCGATGAAAAAGTGACGCTCCAAAAATCCCAGGTCAATTTGACTCCGCATCGGTCTCTGAAAGTAAAAAAATACACAAAACAGAGTTTTCCTGTTCTGCACCGTTATAAACCAAATAAAGGGGATCATTGGTAAATCCTCATAAATAAATGTAAAACATGGTATTATCATAATATATGTTGCAAATATGTGGAAATTCAATATGATAAAGGACAAAGTTCATGTATGCATTTTACATGCATCAACATTCCCAAGCTTAACCTATGCTCGTCCCGAGCATGAAGGTGATAAAACTAACATGAACTTTGGAGTTTATAATATATAGCTTCTAAATAATCATACGAAGTATCACAAGGTTCAGTCAATAAAAAATAACAATAAGTAATATGAACTCATCAAGTGATAACTCTTACATTCTGCATAGCTTGCATAAAAGTAAATAGCATTGTAAGTAACATGAATGATAAGTATAATGAATCATAAAGCATGCTTGGAAATATCCTGTGGAATTGTTGCAAGACTTTGTCTTCTCTTTTTAGGAATATTTCTTTTGACTCTTAAACACAAGAAAGTAAGCAGGGAATGTATGTGCTAAACCTCCAACAAAAATAAAAAGTAGAGAGCATAAAACATGGTTGTGAGCTATGCAATTCATGTCAACAATAATAATAAGGATGGGGTACCAAGTATCTCATGTATGAATATATCTATGTGTCATGAGTTTGACCTCTTATGAGTAAGTGTTGCCTCACTTTCTTGAATGCTAAGGACTACACCTCTTGTTACTCAACTCCGGTTACCAATATTTTTCGACATACATGTTTTAACCAAGTATCGCAATGGGGTACCTTCATGCCACCTATACAAAGGACCAAAGGAGATGTGCATCTCAACTATAGGCCATCCATATTGGGACAACATGAAAAACAGACGTTGATCATCCCCTCTAACTCTCTCTCACTTTTTTCTCATACTATTTTTGTTTCTTTTCTCATACTCTTTTTTCACAACTCTTTTTTAACACAACTCTTTTTTAACTCTTCCTATTGAGGATGCTCGTTGCTGAAACTTCCACCATGATTAAGCATGGCTTTGGTTAGTGGCCCATTGCTCTTCTCTAACAAAGCGTGCTTAGTTGCTTAAATAACCTTTATTTATTTCACAAGAGATAGCCATCAACAAAACAAAATAAATAATGATAAATGCAGGGTGCAATACCCCAAGTGCAACTTTGAAAGACTTTCCCAGTAAACATGGTTACGGTCTAGCTCATTACTCATAATCAGTCAAACCAACAACATGCATAGTGGTATTTCCTACCAAACCTTACTTTCTTATGAGCTTTAAATTTCACAAAAAAGGAAATTTTGATAAGGTTGGAGGCAAAACACACACATTATACTTGGAATAGCAAGTGTTATGTAGGTAGATATGATAAACATTGGATTTGAGTTGAGCTTGGAAACAAGTCAATGCTTGTGTAAGAATTCAAATATTTTGGCTAGCAATAGGTCTAAAAGCATGCAACAGTATCCATAGATTATTCATTCATCATCAAACAATGATACTTAAAATTAAACGTCTATGTATACTAGCAAGAAGTAGTACTGAATAAGGCACATAACAAATCATCACTCAATAGAGCATGTGAAACTAGAGATATAATACACGAAATAAATTTTAGCTTTTGGGCATTCATCCTTTTCTTTTAAAAGCATGCAACTTATTTGACTTTGAACATTCAGAGATAAAGAGTTTGGTCCAAAAAGATCTTGATACGTTGGGACTCCAAGTGCAGAGTGTTGTATCAAGGGAGTATCTTCCCCAAAAGGGTGACTCGAGGATTCATATCGAATTATCGGGGAATTGGATGAAAGAGTGTATTCTTCTCTCTTCCTCAAGCAATCATGCAAGTAAAGTAAATGTCTTGTGTCCCCAACTCCACCGTGTGCTTGTCAAGCACAAGGTTTCGCGTAAGTAAATAACACAAGTAGAAATAAAAATAGGTAGAAACTAAACTAGATAAAATAACAAAGTAAAAACTGTAAAGAGGTTCATTGTTTTTGGTGTTTTGGATGCAAATAAGAAAAGTAAATATTTTTGTATTTTCGGATTAAAATAGTGCAGCAAATAGAAAACAATGTAAAAGCAATATAAAGGTGTTTCTTATGAGAAAAAGTGAACCGGTGTTCATGGGTTCACTTGAATATTATCTCGTAAAATTGCGGTGGACAAAAAGCAATTCATCAATGAGATATGAAGGTGCAGATAATATTATATGTGAGACCAGAATTAATATGGGCATCACGTCCTAACATAGAGATGATGCAACACATCCCACTTATACTCCACAAGAAAGAAACTTCATTAATCTTGTATTAAGAATTAATAGAGCATAGCAATAAGTACTTTGACATGAAATTTGAATATCAAATATGCTACCTTGAACAAACAAGATCATCATTGTTGTCACATGATGAACATAGCACATGCATTCACTTTATCCATGGTGAGGTAGCAAAAGAAAGGCAAAGCCATAATAGATCTTGAACATATTGTCACTATCCAATCAATAAAACAATGCTACTCCATCTAACACACACATCACCTCACGCACGCTCTTGCATAGATGTTGGAATTAATAACACAAATTTAAATTTTAGAATTTTTGAATTCAATTATAAACTTGGAATTTTTGAATTCAATTATAAAATCATGGAAAATTCCAAATGAATTCAAATATTTGTTATTCAAACATTTTCCAGGAAATTCTATTATTCCAAGTCTTTTCTTTTAAAGATATAAGATTTTACAAAAAGGAAATATTCCATTATTCCAAAATTTGTTTTATTCTCAAAAAGGAGGAAAACTCTATTATTTCAAATTCCTTATTTGAAATAAATATTTTCCAAAGGAAAATTCTATTACACTTAAATCCTTTTTTAGAATAGAAAACCATGCTAAAGGATTTTAAGGATTTATAAATTATTGCCAAAGGCGTAAAATATTTAATTCAACCTTAAATTTTAATAACTATACCGGGGTAAGGGATTCAACATAAAATAATACACCCATGCATGCATTATTTGGATTTTATAACATTGTCCTTACCGGACAATGATGCTTCTTTACAGAACCCAAGGTCCAGGTTCCATCCAACACGTCGAACTGCATTATCTCGCAGTCACTAGGCAAGTTCACCCTTGCTCATGTCATCTTGATTATCAAATGTTACTTTTCCAATTATGAGACTATGTGGTGGGCAATGGAACCATGGTATGTGTTGATATGGTGGAGGTTCCATTGCAAGGGTTCTACTCATATAGGACTAATCACCAACGCCGTCTAGTGATTCTAGCGTCGTACATTTCGCATTAACCATAAGATCTATAATAGCTCCGGGGAAGTCAGTTGTATATTTTCCCTTCTGCATATCAACAGACTTGATAGAGCCTGGCTGGGTGTTGGGATAACACCGCAGTAGGTTGGGAAATCCTTTTAAATCTCCCTCCATGTGGATGAGAGGCTCTACCGTCTATGAGGGATTGTCCATAGTACATCGGGGGTAAAGCCGTATGATCGGGAGATGTATACCGGGGATGTACGGATGGACAAAAGGGTGGGTATGCAGGGTCGCGGAGAAGGTAGTGATTGGCTTGGATCTTACACCTGGCCCCACACCAAGGAAGTGTGGACGAGAAACGCGTCTCGGTTGGTATCAAGGATAAGTTCTCTTATGGGAAAAGTAATGCACCTCTGCAGAGTGTATAATATTGTGGCTGTCACTCCCTGTTCCGGGAAGGGAACTACGAACGCGGGGGGAAGCAACTCCCTGAAATTCTGGTCAACCTGTGAAGACTAGCGGGCATAGTTTTCAGAATAAAACAAACCTTTTGAAGAAATGTTTTCGAAACATGCATTGACCTGAGATTTTCTGATCAATGGTCGTAGCTACTGCATCAAACACCTTTTCTCTTTTGAACTAGATGAGTACCTTTGTACTCACTTTCTTTCGACACCCTTGCTAGACTGTGAAAATGAAGTGGAGGCCAACGATGGAGCACTAGAAGGAGACTACGAGCTGGTCTACGAGGAAACTGATCTGTCCGGAGGAGTGGAAGGCGTGGACTACGGAATAGTCTACGGAGCTGACAACAATGAGGCGGAGGAGTAGTGTCTCACCCTAGACATCTTAGAGCCGAGCAGCGTAATATCTTACCTAAATAAGTTGTTGAGCTCAGTTTATTCTTTATGTTGAGTTGTAATAGTACTTCAGTAGTATCTGGGGTGTTCTCATCAGACCTGTGAGAATACCAACTTGTTAAGACCATGATTGTAATATAATCTCGAGTGTTATGACCTGCAATGTTTCTGTTGTACCACTCTGAGGGATGTGATATTTGTGAAGAAGTCCCTTCATGAAGATCATATCAACGACTTGTATACTATAACATGCAGTGGTATTCTGGGTCACCGCATACAGGTCGTGGGCGCAGGGTGCTGCCGCTGGTGGCCCTTACGGCAAGTTCTGGCCCGCTCGGGGTTGAGGCACGGGGTGCATGCTGGCGACGTGCTGGCAGGATGGAGGTGCTGGAGTAGTGCTGAGGAGTTGTTGTTGGTGGTCGAAGGAAGAGGTTTTGCATGGTGTGCAGTTTCTCCCGCTTGAGAGAAGGTCTAGTGGTCATGGCTGCCGGGACTGCCGGACTTTGGTCCAGCTGACGATCGGTGGGTGCGGGTGCTTCGGGTGAAAACTTTGCTCCAGCCTCGATCGGGGCAAGCAGCGGCAACACTATGGTGTTGCTATACCTTGTTGGAGGCGCTGCTGTGAAGCCTCGCCTATCCTACCGTGAGGTCGTGGGTGCTCAGGGTGAAAACCCAAGCTCCGGATCCAACGGAGCAGGCAATGACGATGTTCCCTCGTCGCTTCCTCCTTGGAGGCGTTGCCTTGGACACCTGATCTCTTGTCGCGGTTGAGGCTCGCACGCTTATGCGGTTTCTCTTGCTTTGGGGTCGGTGGACGCCGGGGTAGCGGCCCCGAGCGGTGGTTGTGCATCGAGGCGGTGGCCTCGGGATCTGTTACGGGCTTCATGGGGCGGAGTAGTTGCTTGCATCGCTTGGGTGACAATCTTGTTTCGCCAGGGTGGCGAGGTTGTCGGCTCGGTCGACGTGCCTCAGAGGAAGCGGTTTGACGTTTATGTCGGGGCGGCGGCCCCGGATGTTGGTGCGGCGGTCGTGGTCTGCGAGCGGTGTGCTCTGTGCAGTTTGGGCTGCGGGTTGCCGAGTCGTTCGACGTCATGGCTCCGAGTGTGAGCGGCGGTATGTCGGGATGGCGGTCCCGGAAGGTGGTGTTGGTGGTCTCTGCGCCGGGCGTGGTGGATTAGTTGGATGTCGGAGCGGCGGCCCCGAGAGCTTGACAGTGTTGAGGACATCGAGCTTGTGTCGCGAGGGCGACAAGGTTGTTTTGGCACAGTTCTCTGAGAGGTTCGTCTTCTTCAGCTATGTTGGAGTGTCCCGTGTCTGCTCCTCCCATAGTAGGCACGGCGTTTTCTCTCTGGCTTGGTTGGAAGGCAAGCTAGTCTTGGCGAGTGTGTCGTCTGCTTGTACCAGCGGGGGGGGGGGTTGATTGAGCTTGTCCTTATGGCGTGGCGAGTGTGAGCTTGGCCCCGTGGTGTCTTGTTGTATGATTTTCGCCTGGATTTCTCCTAAAAACCGTGCACTTTCTGCTTAATTAATGGATGAGGTAAAGATTTTGCCTCCGATTAAAAAAAAAACTGACAATCTTGTGAAACGTATCTTATTTTGGACGTACTCCAACTAGAGAAGGAGGTGGCAATGTCAAAATTGCGTTGAATGGAAATGACCAACTAGAGAAGGCGCGTTATTTCTAAGGGATTTGCTAGTTGCTAGTTCTCTGTCAGTTGAGAACTAACTTCATGCTCACTAAAATCCTACACATTAGATTTGTATGATTCGTGCTAATCATGAGCTGCAATATGAATTGTACCTGAGATTTAATGATATCATCTGACTGAGAACGAAATTAGTTCTGTCGACTGAGAAATAGTCACATCCTATTTCTAATCACCGGCACAACTTTATCACGTTTTCTAGATGCTTGTTTGCGTATTTCATTTTTCACAGCATGCCATGGGTCCATTTTTCTTATTTAGTCAAGTGCCATGAACAAAAAAAATGCAGAGGCAGACCAATGAAGAAAGCACACAGCTGAATTTACATATATTAGTGTTGAAAATCAATAGTGAACAAAAACTATACGATAACAACAGAGATGGTTGCTATACAGTGGCGGATTCAGCACAATATGTAAGGGTGGTCCAACAATGTATTTTTTATTTAACTATTTTTTCTAAGGTAGGCTAAGAAGAAATTTCACGGTTGTCCATGCACCACCCTAGCCACCGATCCACCTTTGCGTGCTATATGATACATAACATATACTCTTTTGCATTTTGATTTTTGATATAAGAATATTGCATGATATGAAGGAAGCCTGGCTAACAACCACGACTATCTTTATCATACAAAAATATCAGTACTTGATATTACAATTCATGAACATTCACATCTTACCAATGTGGTTCTAGTTTAGCATAGCAAGCGGCAAAAATCAAAAATACATGTAACAATGACCTTAAATTATAGGGATTTCTATTTTCGTGCCCCTGCTTCGTTAGTTGTACTCAGTTTTCCCCAGCTCGTTAGTTTTTCCTCAGCTTTCCCCTCCCTCTAGTTTGAAACCCCTCGAAGACGCGGGTTGCCGTCAGGTCAGAGGCCTTACCGTTACCGTTAATCTGACGGGTGGGGCTGCACAGAGGTGGGGCTGCATAGAGGGCAGTTCCTCTCTGACCGTCTCGTGCTGACGGGTAGCCATCCATCTACCGCTGACGCGTGGGCCGTTTTATTTCCTGATTGTATACGCAGTGCTGCCAATGACAAATGGGGCCGCTCTTAGCCATCCATCTACCGCTGACGCGTGGGCCGTTTTATTTCCTGATTGTATACGCGGTGCTGCCAATGACAAATGGGGCCGCTCTATGGGGCTGCCGCAGCCAATGACCAGTGGGTCGTCTATTTATTTATAGAAAATTATATATTGCCGCTCTGTGGGGCCTCCGCAGCCAATGACCGCTGTGGCAGGTGACTATTTTCTCAGCTTAATCTAAAGTGACTCTTATGCTAAACATTGTGCATCCCGACGTTGACCTAGCAGTGGCGGCGAGCATAGCCGTTCGACCATGCCGATATTGGCATCGGCATCGGCATCGTTTGGAGGATGTGGTGCTCGAATAATAGTGGAAATGCGATATTATTTTTTACATAATATATAGAAAATAGCTAGATCTCTAAATCGATGCATATGAAGCTACATATATATTCTTGGTCATAATCCCCTTATCTAAAGGGGATGGATGCATGGCTTCACGTCGTCGTCACTTTCATCGTCAGTATCTTCGTCGTCTGAGTAGTAGTACTTCCTGCACATTGTTCCGTCGAACACCTTCACTGTGAGCACATCATCGCCTTCATATTTGAAGTGTACGTAGCAGCCGAAATCCACACCGTGCGCGATGGCGAAATTCTCCCAGCCTTTGTCGAGATACATCCGGCCTTGTCTGTCAAATAGGACCTCCACGGTCCAGAGACGATGACCGCAGTCAGCTGCTCGCAGATACACCTTAGCTGGCTCCTGGCCGTCAAGATAGTCGGCAAACTTTTTTGCGAGTGCCTGCAAAGAGATCGAGCGCCGATCGTTTGAAATTAAAGGTTTTTTAGAACATGCCCATAATTAATCACATGCATCATATATGTGTGAACGCGTACGTACCTTCTTGACCAAAGGGTCTTCGTAGATGACGATGAAGAACTCCTCTATGATCAATGGCAGTGTTGACGACGGTGGTGGTGACAATGATGATGATCCACCACCCCGGCCGCCCCTTCCCCTTCCCCTTCCCCTTCCCCTTCCCCTTCCGGTCCGCGTCCGAGACGTGGAAGCCATGGCAATGGATGATCAAGTGTATGTGACCGAAGAAGAGAGAGGCAGAACCTATTGACACAAGGGATGGCCGTGTGGGTGTTTATAAGGGAGAGATGACCGTTGTAGGGGTTTACACAATAAAATAAGGAGGAGGTGAACGTTGGTGGGGGTTTACACAATAAATTAAGGAGGAGATGACCGTTGTGGGGGTTTACACAATAAATTAAGGAGGAGACGACCGTTGTGGGGGTATATATCTCAACAAAAAAGTAATGCGGACTATCTTGACGGAAATGGAACTTCGTGATATAGTTTATCATTTTACCGTGAAAAGTAATGCCTAAAAGAAATGGTAATTCGTGATAGTTTATCATTTACCGTAATGGCTACAACAAATCGTTGATGGTTTATCATTTTTTGCGTGAAAAGTAATGGCTACAAGAAATGGGTGATGGTGTATCATTTTTTGCGTGCAAAGTAATGGCTACAACAAAATCGGTGATGGTTTATCGTTTTTTGCGTGAAAAGTAATGGCTACAAGAAATGGGTGATGGTGTATCATTTTTGCGTGAAAAGTAATGGCTACAACAAAATCGGTGATGATTTATCGTTTTTGCGTGAAAAGTAATGGGTACAAGAAATGGGTGATGGTGTATCATTTTTGTGCGTGAAAAGTAATGGCTACAACAAATCGGTGATGGTTTATCGTTTTTTGCGTGAAAAGTAATGGCTACAAGAAATGGGTGATGGTGTATCATTTTTTGCGTGAAAAGTAATGGCTACAACAAAATCGGTGATGATTTATCGTTTTTTGCGTCAAAAGTAATGGGTACAATCCCTACAAGAAATGGGTGATGGTGTATCATTTTTTTTGCGTTAAAAGTAATGGCTACAACAAATCGGTGATGGTTTATCATTTTTTGCGTGAAAAGTAATGCCTAAAAAGAGTTTATAATTTAGCTCGTGAAAAATAATGCAGAAAACCAAACTTTGCGTGAAGCTAACCGACGACAGAGAGAGAGAGGGTGGTGGCCCCGACCAGAGAGAGAGAGATAGGGGTTATCCTGCCCGTTAGATCATACGATCAACGGTCGGCGGGCACGATCCGCGTGACATGGGCTAGACCAATCGGGGCAATGTTGGGCGTCCGTGAGAGTTTGTGAAGGGAGAGGGCAAAACCGAGTAGTATCAAGAAACCAAGGGCAAGTGAGTAGTAAACGGACTAAGGGATTCAAATATGAGATTTAAAAAATGGAAAATGCGTGTTTTGTACAATGAAACCCATCTTGGCCTACCTCAAACTATTTGCAATACAAATCTACATGAGTGTGAAAATTATGGCCTCATTCAGACAAAGTATGTTTTGGGGAAAGCTGTTTTGGGTAGGGCTTATTATGGAAAACCATGCACCTTCATAGCTACTAGGTGATTTGAGAAGTGGCAATTTGTGGTGAAACTTGATTTATCTATGATTTATCTATGATTTGAGAAGTGGCAATTTGTGGTAAAGACTCCATGAGTAAGTGCCACTCTTTTCGGAATTTTTTGCACATTAAATAACTCATTTAACTAGTTAATCCCATTTGTTGACTCTCTGTTGACCAGCCACTTGAGGGTAAAACTGAGTATATTACACTAGCCAGTATTAGCACTCAAGGAGAAAAGCTGAGCACACAAAAAATGCTAGTATATGACTCGGGGGTATACACGAGTATATCTAAATTTCCAGGGTTAGACCCGAGTACGCGTGTTGCGGTGCGAAGTGGAAGACGTGCCATTGTTGACGCGTGTTGCGGTGCGGACGTGCAAATAGTGGACGCGGGTCGCATTTAGGGACGCGTAAGCCCCTCCCTCCCTCCCTCCGCACACGGTCGTCTCATTCTCGCTCACGCACGAAACCACCCCTCACACGTCCCATCAACTTCTCCAAATCGAAAAAACCCCAACCGCCGTACGCACGCTACCCTGCCGGCGATGGAGAAGAAGAATGCGCCGGCGGCCGTCGTCTCCGAGCCCGTCGCCTCCGAGCCCGTCGCCGCCGAGCCCGTCGCCGCCGAGCCCGTCGCCGCCGAGCGCGTCGCCGCCGAGCGCGTTGCCTCCGAGGGCGGCGCATCCAAGCGCGGCGCCTCCGTGAACTGGGCCTCTCTCTCGGCTGATGGACCACTTCACAAGATCGGCCAATGCTTACTGGCGAACGAGGAGTACACCGACACCTACTCTGCTATGAGGCAAGTCTGTAGAAATTGGCGCTCAGGTTTGCCTGAGCCCGACGTGCACCTGGATGAATGGATCATGCTACACCACGCCCTTCCACGCGTCGCTGAGTTCACCTTCCTCCAACTCGGCACATCACGCTACGTCACCATAGATCTATCGGAAGTTCATACAGGGTTCAAATTCCTCCATATCTACCTTTTTATTTTCAATCTTAAACACATCTTAGTGCTGAATGTTATCTTCATCAATATATTTTAGATACTACTTCGTCGGCTTTTGCCGTGGTATCATAGTGCTTGCCCAGAAGAATCCGTCGCACAAGATACGGCTGCTGAACCCACTCACAAAGAAATCGAACACTACGTTTGAGGCGCAGATGCCATCTGTTTTTCTGAAATCAGTCGCTGTTATCAAATCCCCGACTATGGTCTTCGTTGCCACACATTACCCGTCGGAAATTGGTTGGGTCGATGAGAGCACTCCAACTAAGGATATAAATGAAGATTGGGTAAAAGGAAGATTTTCGATCAAGAACCATTGTCTGCGTTGCATTACCCCGTTCAATGGTGAACTGTATGCAGTAGCTGGTGACAATTTTGAGATCGGAAGAATAGTGTGCGCCAATGTACAGTTGCGGCAGCGCGCGAGCACTGTCAAGATGGAGACACTAATTTCATTTCCAGAACTTGGACGTCAGAAGTTCTACCTTGTGAAGTCGGATGGTGATCTGCTTGCTTGTGTTGTTGGTCGGCGAGGCTTTGGCGGGCAAACCATTGGTGTACCGTGTGGACACTCAGAGCCGCTCTCTCCATCCGGTCGATAACATTGGCAGTAATGCCTTCTTCGTGAATTATATCCGGTGTATCTCCGTCGACACCGAGTGTACCCGACACTTCGACCTGGCAGCATCTACTACGCGGATTTGGGTTATATCGAGAGTACTCTCATGATACAAAGGCCTGGGATGAGTGGCCGGTACGTGTGGATAGAATAGGAAGCTACGGTATGAGTAATGAACACGAGGCCATACCGTTTGGAGGATGTATTGGCCGCACACTGCAGACGGAAGGAGTTCAATGAATATTTCCTTGGGGAAATGCACGAATGGAGCGACGAAGAAATATATGAGGAGGAATGAAGAACAAATTCATTCATCCTAATCTTCTTGTTGTCCATACATTGCGATGCGTGATCTTGTATATTTTTCAGCTTAGTTTGTCGTGAACATTAACAACGTTATTGCCTGCTTTTGGCTGCTGTATGCAGTTTATGTATTATACTTAGTTTTGTGATTATGCTGTTGTGAATTTATCATATACTAGCTTCTAGATTTGCTACTAGATTTGCTGCCATATTGGGCAAAAAACGAGGGCCAAAAGGCATAAATAACCCCAGAGATTTGCTACTAGATTTGCTGCCATATTGAAGAAAGACAGAAATAGAAGCTTCTCTAGATTTGATACTAATTTGGTGAAAAAGACAGAGAGAGAAAGAGGGGAAAAGGTGCTCTTAAAAATGCCAATTTGGGCCGAGTGAGACAAAACCCAGCTCCTGCTCACGTGCAACCAAACGCTTCTCGTCCTGTCCCACGCGGTCCCTTTCTACCAGCCCCACGCGACGCGGCCCCACACGACGCGGCCCCACGGACGACGCGGCGCAACACGTCGGCACGGAACGTCCAAATAAACGGATTCCTTCCGTCTGAGCTCCTTCTGCGGGTTTCAGACATAGGCTTGGGGAAAACTGAGGAAAAACTAAGGGGCTGGAGAAAACTGAGTACAACTAACGACCCGAGGGCACGAAAATAGAAATCCCTAAATTATAAAAGGAAAGGGAAGTGTGGAGGAAACTGACAAATAATTTCTTAATCAGCATTGTAGGTAGGTTGAAATTCTCTGCTAGTCCATCCACCTGATGAATTCACCAAAGGACTCGTAGACTGGAGCTGCAATGCTACCACGGGATGGAAGAGAGCAAGGAGGATATGGGAGATGATGATGAGAAGGTAGAGCATGCGTCCCATGAAAACTTCGTGACAGCATCCTTGCGGAGTTGTCGTGTAAGCGATGGGTGCCTTCGTGATGCAGCAGTGCAGCACCATTAGTCAAGCTTCCGTGATGCTGACAACCTCGACATGGATCCGAAAGAGAAACACCAATGATTAATAAAGAGACACAAGAACATGCATATAGATACTCGTACGAATCTGGATGAACAAGATGACATAGAATGTGTAGATAGGATGGCAAGCAAACCCGTAGATTCTGGCGCGGCTACAAGAACGACGCAAGATCCGGCGCGACTTTAAGGGCCCGTAAAGATCCAGCGCGTGGAGTTCGCCTATTAATTGACATGGGAGGAGAGTGTTAAACCTTGGGTTGGTTCGATCCCGACCATTGCGTGTAGAGTGGTGGGAGTGCGGTGGGGTGGGGATAGCTTGTGGGAGTGCTAACTTGGGATAGGGCTCCCTCTCTGTTATATAGAGGGTGGGAAGTGGTAAGTGCAGATACAAGTTTGTTCTTTGGGCCCTTTGAGCAGGTGCATACCAGCTATATGAGCCACACTTTCTAAAAAAGCCATAATGCATAATTTGTCATGGATTGGCTGAATTCCACGAAAATATAACTTTTTATATATTCATTCATAATACAAGTTAAATCATTGACTGAAAGCGGTATAATAAAATCTCAAGGTTCATTTATCCAAATATGATGGTCATACCTTCGAGCTACCCTAGCTAATTCGTGGACGACCTGGTTTACTTCTCGATAGTTGTGCTCAAATTATTAGGTATAACTATCAACAAGGCCACACTTTCTAAAAGAGCCCATAATGCATAATTTGTCATGGATTGGATGAATTCCACGAAATATACGTATTTTATATATTCATTCATAACACAAGTTACATTATTGACCAAAAGAGGTATAATAAAATCTTGAGGTTTATTTATCCAAACATGATTGTCATACCTTCGAGCTACCCTAGCTAATTCGTGGGCGACCTGGTTTACTTACCGATAGTTGTGCTCAAATTATTAGGTATAACTATCAACATGAAACACAACATTGCAAATAGTACCAGTCCGATAACTTAAAAGGGTCGCACCAGTTTGTGAGATGCGGTTGGCCAGCCAACACGTCGCTCACAATCCATAATGTAGTATCATGTGCCTCCCATAATATACCACGAAATTAAATGGTGTCGGGCTTGCCTGCCACCTACCGCGACATTTTTATGTGCTGATATGGGATTTACCATGATGGAAAACTGTGTGCGACGTGTGCCCATCCGCTGGCCAACAACTTTTGCATGCGACTACGGCTTGTGCCGTCCAAAAATCCGCAAGGTATGGAGGGTGTTTTTGTAGTGCCACCATGGTTACTTAACTTATATATGAAGCATATCAAGTAGCTTGGAGGAACAATCTTACCACAAGAAGAAGGTTGATTTGAGCCAGAAGACACAAGCATGTATGCAAGCAAGCAGAAGGTTGTTACTTGAGATCACAACAACACATTTAACATATTACTTGTCCAGATCAACATGGAACTGTCCCAAAATATTTCATACAAACACAACCATACTCATGTATAATATAGCTAGATATGATGGATTTTATCATCATTTGGACCATTCATGATTCAAGATGGAAACTATCAGTAGGCATAGCCAGCTACATCACCAGATCATGCCATTCAAGCACTTCATCTGTGCATACTCATTTGAGGTACCAAAGAGTTGATCCTATCACTAGAAGATGGCACATGGGATGCTATGCAAACAAGAAAAAGGCAATAGTCATAAATCACAACCTATACCGTTAGATCTTTGCACAGGAAAACATAAAAGGTTAACTTATACTTGAGATGTACATAGACATCTCTGTATCCCTCCAAGAAAATAATTCATCAATAGTTGATGATCTGTACCAAGTTGAATAGCAACAATATTAGAAGATCATGCTACCAGTAGAGTTACCACTATGAACACTCCAAAGAGACACCACAGTAGTAGCTCTAGAGTCAACATCCATCACTAAACCCAATAAGCTCATAAGTAATGCACACCACAGTTTGCAAGAAAGCCAAGGTACCATAAAGCAATATCTTGCACAACTGTAATTAAAAAAGAGCTAGGCAACACTCAGTCACTATTTGCATACTCACTTTAATTGAAAATTAAGGTAGAGAATCTAGACAATTCCTAAACAAAGGCTAAGTGGTAATTCAGGAGTCAACCATATTGCCAAATGAACTGCAAAGATACATAAAAAACCACAAATCACCACAGGTACCAAATCAATAGTTAACTGATGAAACCGTTAGTCAAGTTTGGTTAACTGAACTTGGCAGTGAGGGAGACAACTAGTTACAACTAGAGAACATAGCACATAGATCAGGCGTATGAATTAACTACAGTTCATCAGAGTAACAATGAACCAAAGAAATCGATGACCTCCACATCTATCCATGACAAAGAGAGGATGTAAGAGAGAGATAAGACAAGCGAGAGAGAAGTTTCACTTGCGTCTGGGAGCTACCATTGTGGCATGGTGGAGAAATTCCTACAAGGCAACGATAATGCAAGCATGAGTAATAAACCAACGTTCGTCATCACCGCATGGACATGAGGAGCACCAAAGTGCTCCAACCCATGCCGAGCTACATCAGCTTGAGGAACACGTCCACGACCAGCTGAGCACTGGAGAATCGAACATGGAGGCGACAGAGCACCATGGAGTGACACCGTCCAAAACCCTAACATTGGAAGGGATGAACATGGAGGCGCGCACGAGAGAGTGATAGTTGAATCGATTTGGGAAGGACAAACTAGATGTCAATGGAGAGTCGCCTGGGACCAACAACGATGACTAATTTGGCTGGAGTAGGCCAGAATCGAGGGACGACGATGGAGGTGACATAGTTGCTGGAGCGTTAGGGTGAGGAGAAAGGGGATAAATTTTAATACCTTTAGATAAGTAAGGAGTGTCAAACCCACGAGGAGCTAAAGGACATAAATCACTAGCTTGACAAAGTAAACGGTAAACGATGCAAAGTTTTTGGTATTTTGTTATATAATTCCCGAAAGGTAAAACACAAGAAAGTTAAAAATGCAAGTAACAAAGTAACAAACTCTTTTCGCAGAAAGCCCAAACCTCTATGCAACAAGAGGACAACTTTGGTGTGCAAATATGTGAGTCAACCGTCCCCGAGGACGACATTGATTATCCAGCACATAGATTCTATATGAGCATGGAGATTATGTTTTTTCAAATTTTATTCCTATTTGGATGGAGCTAAGATATGTGCAGTCGTCTGCAATTGCACCCCTATTGATTGATCCCAATGGCACATATGTGGGCAATCAAGAGAGTATTAGGACATAAGTCCAACAAGTGTGATCAAGAATCCCCTATTGCAAGTCTACAAGTTGGAATATGGTTGATGTCAACTCTAACTGTCCTAAGGTGCACCCCTATGAGCCTATATAGGTGAAGTAACATGTTATCGATGTTCGCATATTACTATCATAGAAACACAACAAAGTACAAAACTTGGTCAAATACCCAGAGCATATATTATATAGAAATCATGGCTAAGTCATCCAATACCCTCAGGAACATGCGGGGCTAAGTTGAAACATGCACATGATCTGTGGTATATGGATTACAAGACAATCTGAAAATATAACTTCACAAAAAAAATCTCAATAGCCAACTAGACTCATGCACAAGACACCACAAAGATGTTCTAGGGTTTTGGTCTACACAAACTAAGAGGGGGATAAGGTCGATCACGACAATAGAGATGGTGCTAATGTTGATGGTGGTGACGGAGACGGTCCTCCTAACGTCGAGGAGGCTATGGTGGAGGAGGAGATGTGCATGGAGGTGATCAGGCCAGCGATCCCCCTTTGAGCTCTCCTCCGTCGGCACTCTACGCAGCTTCTGAACACTTATCTTCCCCTAGCACCACCTTCCTCTGTGAGAAAAAATGTCCAAAGATATTTGTAGTAGTTTTTTGGTCGCAACGAAGATGATGGCGGTGGATCCAACGACATCCAAGGCTCGACGCGCCAGCTTGTAGGGCCCCCGAGGTCCTACTTTATCTCATTGGATTCGTATAGAAATTTTCTAGCCGGCATCTTTGGTCTAGCTCCTTTTTAAGTCCTGCAGCTCCCTATAAGTTAAAAAAAAATAAGGTTTTCTGCTGCCGCCGCTTGCGCTCGCCCATGCGAGGTCGAGCCGAGAAACTTGCCATCCAGCACGCAGATTCCGGCGAGGTTAAGCTCGTTCTTGAGCCGCATCACCACGCCTGCCAGTTCCTCATCGACCGTCGACGGGCAGTAGCACCACGGTGGCTCAAATAGGTTGAATCTCCTTGCAATTTAGTGCTAATTTTGGTTTTTGTATGTGTGTTCCGTGTGTGCTGGTGGAATTGTTAGCTAGTTCATGTGCTAGTTCTAGTTCACCTTGAATTTCTACCTAGCTCTATTGATATGGAAGCTCTCGATTTTCTACTATAATACTCCCTCCGGTCCTAAATATAAGCTATATAGTTTTTGACACGGAAATTAAGGAATGCATATTTAGGAAAAATTACACCATGTTTGGCTAGGATTAACCCTAAGTAATTGCCGTGAGCTAATATAGGACTTTGCATAAGATAAGTAAACCTAATCAAATCTCTAAAAATATTGTCCATACAAATAGGGCAATGCAATAAACCTTATCTTCTGAAATTTTTCTCAAAAAAACTATATGGCTTATATATAGGAACGGAGGGAGTAGTTGGTATGAAGCTAGCCGATTAATTTAGCAAATATGGGTATCGACTTAGTATTATGACATTGGGTCATATTTGTCATTATAACTATAAACAGAACGGATAAATGGGTGTTCCCGTTAGGTGAATCCCACAAACAAATGCGAAATTAAGGCAAACATAGATCCAAATAGAGCAAAACAGACATGTTCTATGCTAAAATAGATCGGGCCGCTGGTGACCATTCATCCACCTTTAATGGATCCTTAGGGGCGCTTTTGGTTGCCTGCAGCTATTTCCTGCACCACGCAGTGGGAAGGAGCCCCTGCGCGTCCAAGAGGCCATGGTCCATAAAAGCGACTTTGTTTGGTGGCCTGCATGGAGAATTTTTGGCCCCATGGAGATTTAGGCTCTGGCCGTTTGGTAGGTCGGTTTTCAGGCCTTGTAGTAGCCCAGAACGGCGCCCCTGTTGTTTGGTTGCAACCCATAATCCGGTTCGGGTAACCTCTTCCCTTCAGTGGCGAGATTACCAGCGATCAACAACACAAGTAAGAACACAATCATAGATGACAGAGAACTTAGCAGTGAACATAGACGCCACAAGTTCACGACACAACATTTTGCAGACACGATCATAGTCCTGGACATGGCAGACAGGATGATAGTTCAACACACTAGACAGGAACAGCAACTAGAGATGACATGGTACCAGGTTAGCTTCAGACATGATGCTCGGAGACGACGCACCTGGTGTCATCGCCATGGTACGGGCACCTGCTCACCACCTCAGTGCAGGTATGGTCGAAGATGACCACATTGTACTCCAAGGAGGCCACCTTCCTGAAGGTGACGAACTGGCCTACCTTGAACTGATGGGCGATGGCGAAGGTCGTCCAATCCATCCCTGGTCGATGAATGCGTCATTGCCTTCTCTCCTTGTAGTCATCCTCCAGTTGCATCCGGTGTTGGTGGTGATGATGATGTTGGAAGGGATTTCTCTGAACCACTTGACGGAAGCTTTAGGGATCATGAGCCGGCCGAAGGTGGGCTTGAAGATGATTTTGAGGAAGTGGTCCGGCCGTGCCTCCTCGTGGAAGTGGCCGACCTTAGCCGGCCTTCCACAACGCTTCTTCGCCGGTCCCTCACCGGGAACCTCAGCAGGTGACCCAAGCATGATCTTCTCGGTCTGCCAGAAGAACACAAGCAATTAGAGGTGTGCCTGCTCACAAGTAGTTTAGATGAAAACAGACATTGATAACATTAGTAAGGCCTCATACATTTGCTCACACGACAGGCATAGGGAGTGGCCACAAACTAAGTGTAGTGTGCTACGACAGTGGCACACATGACTAAGTTTGAGGCCACCACCTAGCCTTTCATTGTGCCTTTTTGAATCATTGGCCAATGCACCAGACATACGAAAACGAGGCCTCATATGTAGGATCACACTGCAGGCAAAGGGAGTGTCCCCAATCTAAGTCTAGTGTGCCAGTCATATGGCACACATGACTAAGTTTGAGGGCAGCACCATGCCTACCGTTGTGCCATAGTTGAATCACTGGCCAATGCAGAACTGAAGAGGCAGAAACATGCAAAGCAGGGTATCAGAAGCCTCATACAATGAGGACATATATAGGAAATGTTTGAACATAATCAATGGCATGGTCATGTTAAGTCATGCCATAGGTTCTGATCAATCATCTCCTCATACTATGATCCCAGGTTATAATCATTGGCCTAGTTCAATCAAGAAACAACACAAGTAGCACTTCAAATTGAGTACATTACGAGTGGTACTTAGGGTACATTACAAATTGTACTTAGGCCACATTACAAATTCTCGTACAGTACATCTACATCACATTCATCACTCGTCACAAGTAGCCATGATCCTCTTGAGCTTGTCCTTGATTGCAAAGTTCACTTGAAGTAGATGGTATATGTCATACTCTAGCTTTCTCTTCTCAGCCTCCAAAGCCTTTTTCTGCCTCTCATTCCTGTTTCTTAGCCCTCATCACTTGTGCTTGTGTTCTCTACATACTCTTAAGCATAGCAACTTCGTTCTTCAAGTCCTCCCACTCCTCTTGCGTCTGCACAAACTAGCGTGACTCAGCTCAATCTTTCGCACAACAATCAGAACATGGTAAACCCGAACACACAAAAAACCTTCCCCTCTATGCATGCACAGTACAATCTGCCAGTTGCAGCAACCCAAAGCCCGATCTAGGAAGGATCTACCGCAATCCGATACTAGAGTAACAGATCTAAGCAAAACGAGACCGTGAAAAGCAAGAACTGGACAAGAACAACAAGAAATAGGGACGAACAACTTGCAAACGTCAATCCGAACGCTATCCTAACGGAAACCCTAGCAGATCTAATGTGCATGTCGTCGGAAATGCCCGAGAATGGCATGTTCTGCCAGAACGAGTACGAAGGTGAGAAGGAGAGTTCGTTACCGCCATTGTTCCGACCGAGGATGAGGTCGAGGTCGTGGGCGAAGTCGAGATGTCGATGAAGACTGCGGAGCAGATTGCGGCCGATGTCGCGGTGCTGCTCGCCGAGGTATCCTCCTCTGGTACCGGTGCTCCTCCGTGCGTCGGTCCGGCGGATTGGTCGGCGGGAGGGGAACCGCCGGGTGATGTGACAGTTTGGGGGGGAGAGTGCGGTCGCGAGTGAGAGGAAGGAGAGGGGAGCGGTGAGGCTAATTATGGCGCGTGTTCCCGAAGGGGCGCGGCGTTTCTGCTTCCCTTCCCCACGCGTGCAGCCTTCTGGCTGCAACGGGTCTGCCCCCGGAGAAACTGCCATTCCAGACGTTCCTCGAGGACCTGTCTCAGGGATGCTTTGAGAACCGTGCGATGCAACAACGCGGCTCGACCCATGCATCCAAACGGGCCTAAAATTGTTGGCGCCATGCTAGCCAAGGGGCATGCAGCCTACCAAACGCGTCATAGGAGAAGCAAGCTGACCTAGATATCTCGTAAATTACTGTGCTAGCTGTAAAACGTGTAATTTGGGAACTGCTCAACATCCTAAACTGGGCGTCTGGGCATGGCTATCTCTTTGTATGTAGAGTACAACCAGTGTACAATACACACATACAGCGTAAATACAGAAGCTATACACAGTATCTAACACTAGCCATTGCTAGGCTGCAACGCATAGACACAGTGACAAACCGTCCCCCCTACTCAATGACTGTTCTAATTAACTCGCAAGAACTTTGAAAAGATGCATGAATGGAACGGATATACTAGGAAGGTAGAGGTCTGTCACTCCAATGGCCACGGTCACGTTGCTTTAGCTTTGGCCTCCGGGTGTCATGTCGTTCTACAGTAAGGAAAGGCTCTGCACACTGCACAGATTCCAAGTAAATCTCAATCAGCACTGCCTAAATTGGGTGGTCTTGCCCTGCTAGAATCTTGGTTTTGTACTGTCGATGATGGACATCTCTCTCACACGCACGCAAGCACGCGCGAACACGCAGCATGCACACAACTAGCTACAATAAGTTGACCATATATACATTAGTTACTAGAGATTCAGATCAGCATAATCCGATCGTATTCCAGCAGGAGTTAATTTAGTGCTTTCATCCCTACATGGACACCAAGGTGCCGCCAAAGTATCAGGTGAGCGGTGGCCTCATTCTTAGGATACCCTCTACTACATGCTCGTGCTGCTAGCACAGTTGATCTCCCTCACCTTACGTGTAGATCGACGTGCACATGGATACGCCAGGGAGAAGACCCGCCATTGTTGACGTGGGTTTTTGAAGCGAGTCGTTTGATGAGTATAGCATGGGAGAATGAGGCAGGGGCAGCCTCATGGTTTGCCCATTTCCATGTTGGTTTGTACCTCTTCACTTGAGTGTAGCTCTTACATGCATGATAGCTCTTGGTGGATCGCAGACACTATCATGCACATAAATTGACATGACCATCGAAGGAACAAATATGCATGATGAGAGAGAGAGAGAGAGAGAGAGAGAGAGAGAGAGAGAGAGAGAGAGAGAGAGAGAGAGAGAGAGAGAGAGAGAGGTCTATGTGCGTGTGATAAATCCTTGGCATGTAGTACAGTCCAATGATCTAAAGATATCTAACCCTCTAAATGATACCAGTCCTCAAAATTCAAATTCAGAAGTTAAGTCTCTACAAAAATGGGAAAAATGTGAGTGTTCATAAGATGTGTGTTTACAATTATTTCCTAAAAATTTCAGAACCAAATTGGAAACACACACAGAGAAGCAGGAAAGATATATCCAACATGAATAGTTCCACAAAAAGACAAAGGCACAAATAACACTGTTCACATATCAATTTGTCTTTTTTGTTCCTTTGTTTGTGTTTCGAACTTGGTTCTGAAAATTTTAGGGATTGTGGTTTTTCAGAACCTTGAAAATTTGAGGACAGGTATATATCATGCATGGTATAGTTAATTCAGAGGGTGGTGTCATTCTTGCAGTCCAATTTCCAGCTAGTCCTGACTTCTAGTGAGCATAGATTGCACGTGGTCAAGCTGCTGCATGCATGCTTGAAGAGGCTGCTTGTAAAGCTGGTCGATTCTGGACTGGAGTGGCCCTGCAGTTTGTTATCCAAGGAAAGATTTCGCTGCACACGTTTGACAAAGGGGGAAATGACATTACCGAGGTATCTATATCTGGGTCAGTTGAATGGCCCGGTCACGCACACACCTGGCCCCGCATGCCAAGCACGAAACAGTGAAACCTAACTAGTACATGCGTGCATGACCTACAGTGCCCACCGCTGTTCCCGGCCAGGACTCTGTCGCTCTCTGTTGTGTGAGTTATAGAGAGGGAGAGAGACTGATGGAGTGTGGCTAGCCAAGCCCATAGCCATCATAGCACTGCTCAGAGGAGAGATAAGTGGCGGACTGATCCATGAGAGTGACCAACAAGAACAACCAGTGGTCATCATGGATAGCCGTCTAGCCAGTACAAATACCGAGTGCCACTTCACTCCACTTGTCATATCTCCATCCAGCACTCCCTGTTCTACACTTCTACCTCAGCTAAGCTAGCTACTTGAGTAAGGCTTGATCAACACGATGGAGAGCAGGAGCACGAAGGAGCCGCAGCAGCAGCAGCCATGGAGCTACTGCAGCTTCGCGGCGAGCATCACGTGGCCGCCTAGATCGTACCCCTGCAGCTTCTGCGAGAGGGAGTTCCGGTCCGCGCAGGCCCTCGGAGGCCACATGAACGTCCACCGCAGGGACAGGGCCAGGCTCCGGCAGGGCTCCCCTCCTCCTCCTCCTCGCCCTGCTGCTGCCGGAAGCGTTAACCCCAGATGGGCTGCAGCAGCTATCCCCAACCTCAACTATCCTCCTCCACCACCGTCGCAGCCATCTCTGTACCATCCCGGCGGCAGGAGCTATGAGTGCAATGAGCGCTCTTCGGTGGCCGCTTCCGCGAAGGCGAAGGGGCTGGAGCTGGGGGTGGGCGCTGGGGTGCATTGTTGTGTGGAGGAGGAGAAGGAGGATGGCCTGGATCTTGAGCTTAGGCTCGGCTGGTCTTGATCTGTCGAGCATATATATCATTCTCTGGCTCTGGCTGGTTACCTCGATCACTTGGTTGCTTCTGTAGTCAGTTAGTGCCCTAGCCAGCTCGCTTAGTATTAAGGGAAGATCTAGTGGCCAGTAAATAACTAGGTATAGTTTGTTCAGCTAGATGTAAGAAGGCCTGAACTGATGTCTTCTTCAATTTTAAGTACTAGTTTGGTTTGGATGTTTCAGCTAGCTAGCTTGCCAGCTAGGTCTTATTGGTGTTTGTACACTTGTCTGTTAGTATGTGAAACTGATGTATTTGATAGTCTCTGGTCTAGCAGACACCAGAGTCTTGGATCTAGAGGCTCCTCGACAACACATTTTTCTGTAATTTCTCCCGAACATCATCTGGTGGGTGCAATTTGGTGCGCGCGTGATAAAAGGACCAAACCTTCCATTGAGGAACCCTACTTGATAGTGCGGACACCTAAAGCTACACAACCATAAAATTAAAAGTGTTGTCTTGATCTTTCACTTTTTGAGGGGTCGATCACCATCTTGTGTCTATCATACATATTACCTAAAACACTCAAGCGCACGGTTAAACATCCTTGTGTTATTAACGAACACATAAAACACATTTAGATAGGGAAATGCTCTTTCTACGTTGCTGACAGCCCGTTCGTGAGCACAGAAATCGCTTGGAGTGCCAAAATAGAGTGCCAAACGAGCTTGAGCCATCGTTGGTATGGCTGAGGTTGGCGTTCGGACGTGGGCGGGGGTCGGAGATGCTCGGGGAAAACAAGGCATTTGGGTTGAATCCACCATGCCCGCTATCAGTGTACTCGAGAGAGAACCTTGATAGCGGCTTCGAGCTCGCGCTTTCGTGGAAGTAGGTCCGGGATAACGACGATGCGCTCCTTGAATGGTTCACCAACTAGTGCCCCTTTGGCTTCTGCCGGCGGCAGCGGGAACGACATAGCACAATTCCCAGAGCTAAAACCAATTTCAACTCATGAAGCACATGGTTTTTTTGTTTCTTTCCTCTTTATCCATATGCAATAAGTTAAGATTGATTAGATGATATATTGATAATAACAATGCCACCTATTCCAATGACATCATTAATATAAGTAATCAACTAGATATCTCAGCACACGTACAATGAGGTAAAGATATGCTTCTCTTACTTAATCTAGATGATCGAGCTGCTTCTCCCACTTGATCTTGATGATTAAGAGCAACTTTCCCCACTTGATCTAGATGATCATCAAGCGCTTCTTGTCCTAGTTGATCTAGATGGTAAAGATCAGCTTCTTCCACTATAGGCGCATCATATGGTTCACAATTATAAACCCACATAATATATGTGTTACCCATCCCAAAAATATGTAAATTATTTTCATTATATGTTGAGGCATCTTCGCACCACTCATAAATGTGTTGAACTCGCAATACTCGTTTAGGTTGTGACCTTCATGAGCTCTAACGAATCTCGTAAAGCTATTTGCGGCACTCTTTGAGGTATCTATAGCGAAGGAAAAGAGCAAGGTCCCCGTTGCTTCATGATCCTTGCTATTTGCGGCACTCTTTGAGGCATCTATAGCAAAGGAAAAGAGCAAGGTCCCCGAAATAATCTTCAGGGGATCGTGAGCCCAGTCGAATCTTCAAGGGACTGTGAGCACAGTCAAATCTTCAAGGGACTGTGAGCCCCGAGGTTCGTTGTAATATACGAACAAGGTTCCTGACGATGCAGTTCGGGTGTCCCGAATTACTGCAATTCTTCAAAACTTGAGTCTTCATATCTTCTCGGGTTCCAGCGAACCGGCGCTCCTCTTCATCGACCACGTTTGCCTGGCGCCCGCATGGACTATCTTGGATGGCGGGATTATTTCGGCTGCGCCCGCCGGCATGAATTATCTTGGATGGCGCAATTATCTCGGCTGCGCCCGCCGCGTGAATTATCTTGGATGGCGCAATTATTTCGGCTGCGCCCGCCGCACGGACTATCTTTGGCCGTGCAACTATTTCGACTGCGCCTGCAGAACTAAGTGTTCCTCTTTCTCTCGCCACACCCGATGATTGGGGAGGCGCCATTACATCGTTACCTCCAGTACTCTCGATTACTCGGTGGATTTATTTTCCCCGAATCAGTGGATTTATTTTCTCCATCATCTATGATTACTCGATGGACTTATCTTCTTCGGCTCTGGATATATCTTCTCCCGATGCACTCTCGGGTTGGTGGATTCATCATCTGGAATATTCAATGGATATCATCTTATTTAATATCGACCCGATGCGATCCCATCGGGAGCGCTGGAATTACTCGGGGGCTCCTGGAATATCTTCGAGCTATTGCGGTTACTCCCATCGGGAGCACTGGTTCGTTGGAATTCAAGAAGATATGAAGACTATTACTCACAACGGGAGCACCGGTTTGCTGGAACCCGATGGGATATGAAGACTATTACTCCCATCGGGAGCGCCGGTTCGCTGAAGATATGAAGACTATTACTCCCATAGGGAGCGCCGGTTTGCTGGAACCCGATGGGATATGAAGACTATTACTCCCATCGGGAGCGCCGGTTCGCTGAAGATATGAAGACTATTACTCCCATCGGGAGCGCCGGTTCGCTGGAACCCGAGAAGATATGAAGACTATTACTCCCATCGGGAGCGCCGGTTCGCTGAAGATATGAAGACTATTACTCCCATCGGGAGCGCCGGTTCGCTGGAACCCGAGAAGATATGAAGACTCAAGTTTTGAAGAATTGCAGTAATTCGGGACACCCGAACTGCATCGTCAGGAACCTTGTTCGTATATTACAACGTGTAGGGATTCGTAGCATAGAAAACAAAAAATTTCCTACCGCGAGAACGCAATCCAAGCCAAGATGCAATCTAGAAGATGGGAGCAACGAGGGGATGAACGAGACTAACCCTTGAAGATTTCCAAAGCCTACGAGAGGAGGCTCTCGTTGCTGCGGTAGACGATCACTTGCCGCTTTCAAAAGCGCGTAGAAGATCTTGATCACGGTGCCACGATCGGGCAGCACCTCCGTACTCGGTCACACGTTCGGTGTTGATGAAGACGACGTCCTTCTCCCCGTTCCAGCGGGCAGCGGAAGTAGTAACTCCTCCTTGAATCCGGCAGCACGACGGCGTGGTGGCGGTGGCGATGGAGATCTCCGGCGGAGCTTCGCTAAGCGTTGCGGGAGAGGTGGAGGAGAGAGGGGGCGGCTAGGGTTTGGGAGAGGGGGTGGCCGGTGATACGTCTCCGACGTATCGATAATTTCTTATGTTCTATGCCATATTATTGATGATACCTACATGTTTTATGCACACTTTATGTCATATTCGTGCATTTTCTGGAACTAACCTATTAACAAGATGCCGAAGTGCCGGTTCCTCGTTTTCGCTGTTTTTGGTTTCGAAATCCTAGTAACGAAATATTCTCGGAATTGGACGAAACGAAGACCCGGGTTCCTATTTTCACCGGAAGCATCCGGAACACCCGGGAAGGACCGGAGGGGGGCACTCGGGCCCCCGGACCATAGGCCGGCGCGGCCCAGGCCCCGGCCGCGCCGCCATATGGTGTGGCCACCCCTTTGACCCTCCTCGCGCTGCCTCTTCGCCTATATAAAGCCTCCGTCGCGAAAACCCCGATACGAAAAACCACGATACGGAAAACCTTCCGAGCCGCCGCCATCGCGAAGCCAAGATCTGGGGGACAGGAGTCTCTGTTCCGGCACCCTGCCGGAGCGGGGAAGTGCCCCCGGAAGGCTTCTCCATCGACACCGCTGCCATCTCCACCGCCATCTTCATCACCGCTGCTGCTCCCATGAGGAGGGGGCTGAGGGCTTCGCTGTAGCTATGTGGTTCATCTCTCTCCCATGTACCTCAATACAATAATCTCATGAGCTGCTTTACATGATTGAGATTCATATGAGTTTTGTATCACAATTCATCCATGTGCTACTCTAGTGATGTGTTATTAAAGTATTCTATTCCTCCCGCATTGGTGTAAAGGTGACTAGTGTGTGCACCATGTGGTTCTTGTCGTAGGCTATGATCATGATCTCTTGTAGATTGTGAAGTTAACTATTACTATGATGGTATTGATGTGATCTATTTGGTTATGTTGATCTATCTTACACTAAAGGTTACTAAAATATGAGCATTATTGTGGAGCTTGTTAACTCCGGCATTGAGGGTTCGTGTAATCCTACGCAATGTGTTCATCATCCAACAAAAGTGTAGAGTATGCATTTATCTATTCTGTTATGTGATCAATGTTGAGAGTGTCCACTAGTGAAAGTGTAATCCCTGGGCCTTGTTCCTAAATACTGTTCGCTGCTTGTTTACTGTTTTACTGCGTTACTACTGCTGCGTTACTACTGCTACCATATTACCACCATCAACTACACGCTGTTACTACTGCTCATATTTATTCATACCACCTGTATTTCACTATCTCTTCGCCGAACTAGTGCACCTATTAGGTGTGTTGGGGACACAAGAGACTTCTTGCTTTGTGGTTGCGGGGTTGCATGAGAGGGATATCTTTGACCTCTTCCTCCCCGAGTTCGATAAACCTTGGGTGATCCACTTAAGGGAAAACTTGCTGCTGTTCTACAAACCTCTCGCTCTTGGGGGCCCAACACTGTCTACGGGAAAGGAGGGGGAACGTAGACATCAAGCTATTTTCCGGCGCCGTTGCCGGGGAGGAAAGGTAAAAAGGCACTCATACTCCGGTTCCGTGTAACGCATTTTCCGGCGCCATTGTGTTTGTGCTCGAAGCTATTTCCTTTAGATCCTGCAATTGCATCTTTTTGTTTCTTGTTTACACTAGTTTGGCATAATGGACAACAATGAGCTTCTTATTCTATTTCCTGATTTAAAACATGGATTGTTTGATGCGAAAATTAAAAAACCTATGAAATCTTATTTGCATGCTGGTAGTAATATTAGTATGAACGCTTTGAACACCATTGTTGATAATAATATAGAAAGTTCTAAGCTTGGGGAAGCTGGTTTTCATGATCTTTTTAGTCCCCCAAGCATTGATGAGAAAATTTTCTTTGATGATACTTTGCCTCCTATTTCTGATGATTATAATGATAGTGGTCTTTTGGTGCCACCTACTATGGAGATTAAATTTTGTTGTGATTATACTATGCCTCCTACACTCGATGAGAATAATAATGATAGCTACTTTGTTGAATTTGCTCCCACTACAACTAATAAAATTGATTATGCCTATGTGGAGAGTAATAATTTTATGCATGAGACTCATGATAAGAATGCTTTATGTGATAGTTATATTGTTGAGTTTGCTCATGTTGCTACTGAAAGTTATTATGAGAGAGGAAAATATGGTTGTAGAAATTTTCATGTTACTAAAACACCTCTCTATGTGCTGAAATTTTTGAAGCTACACTTGTTTTATCTTTCTATGCTTGTTGCATTATGCTTCATGAACTTGTTTATTTACAAGATTCCTATGCATAGGAAGCATGTTAGACTTAAATATGTTTTTGAATTTGCCTCTTGATGCTCTCTTTTGCTTCACATACTATCTTTTGCGAGTGCATCATTAAAACTGCTGAGCCCATCTTAATGGCTAAAAAGAAAGAACTTCTTGGGAGATAACCCATGTGTTATTTTGCTACAGTACTTGGTTTTGAATTTGAGTCTTTGAAGTTGTTTACTACTGTAGCAACCTCTCCTTATCTTAGTTTTATGTTTTGTTGTGCCAAGTAAAGTCTTTGATAGTAAAGTAAATACTAGATTTGGATTACTGCGCAGAAACAGATTTCTTTGCTGTCACGAATCTGGGTCTAATTCTCTGTAGGTAACTCAGAAAATTATGCCAATTTACGTGAGTGATCCTCAGATATGTACGCAACTTTCATTCAATTTAAGCATTTTCGTTTGAGCAAGTCTAGTGGCCTAATAAAATCCATCTTTACGGACTGTTCTGTTTTGACAGATTCTGTCTTTTGTTTCGCATTGCCTCTTTTGCTATGTTGGATGAATTTCTTTGATCCACTAATGTCCAGTAGCTTTATGCAATGTCCAGAAGTGTTAAGAATGATTGTGTCACCTCTGAACATGTGAATTTTTATTATGCACTAACCCTCTAATGAGTTGTTTCGAGTTTGGTGTGGAGGAAGTTTTCAAGGATCAAGAGAGGAGTATGATGCAATATGATCAAGGAGAGTGAAAGCTCTAAGCTTGGGGATGCCCCGGTGGTTCACCCCTGCATATTCTAAGAAGACTCAAGCGTCTAAGCTTGGGGATGCCCAAGGCATCCCCTTCTTCATCGACAAATTATCAGGTTCCTTCTCTTGAAACTATATTTTTATTCGGCCACATCTTATGTACTTTACTTGGAGCGTCTGTGTGCTTTTGTTTTTGTTTTTGTTTTTGTTTGAATAAATGCTTGTGTGGGAGAGAGACACGCTCCGCTGGTTCATATGAACACATGTGTTCTTCGCTTTATCTTTTAGTGTTCATGGCGAAGTTTCTTCTTCGTTAAATTGTTATATGGTTGGAATTGGAAAATGCTACATGTAGTAACTCTAAAATGTCTTGGATAATTTGATACTTGGCAATTGTTGTGCTCATGTTTAAGCTCTTGCATCATATACTTTGCACCCATTAATGAAGAAATACTTAGATCTTGCTAATTTGGTTTGCATATTTGGTTTCTCTAGAGTCTAGATAACATCTAGTATTGAGTTTTGAACAACAAGGAAGACGGTATGGAGTCTTATAATGTTTACAATATGTCTTTTATGTGAGTTTTGCTGTACCGTTCATCCTTGTGTTTGTTTCAAATAACCTTGCTAGCCTAAACCTTGTATCGAGAGGGAATACTTCTCATGCATCCAAAATACTTGAGCCAACCACTATGCCATTTGTGTCCACCAAACCTACCTACTACATGGTATTTCTCCGCCATTCCAAAGTAAATTGCTTGAGTGCTACCTTTAAATAATTCAAAATTTATCACCTCTTATTTGTGTCAATGTTTTATAGCTCATGAGGAAGTATGTGGTGTTTATCTTTCGATCTTGTCATTTACTTCGGACAGACTTTCACCAATGGACTAGTGGCTCATCCGCTTATCCAATAATTTTGCAAAAAGAGCTGGCAATGGGGTTCCCAGCCCGATTAATTAACTTGCATTAATAATTCTATTCACATGTTTTGCTACGATTCATCGAGTAAGCAACTTAATTTTGCAAATAGACACTCCTTCATGGTATGTGATTGTTGGAAGGCACCCGAGGATTCGGTTAGCCATGGCTTGTGTAAGCAAAAGGTTGGGAGGAGTGTCATCCATAAATAAAGAAAAACTAAACTAAAGTACATGTGTAAACAAAAGAGAAGAGGGATGATCTACCTTGCTGGTAGAGATAACGTCCTTCATGGGAGCCGCTCTTGAAAGTCTGGTTGATAAGGTAGTTAGAGTGCCCACTACCATTCGTTGACAACAACAAACACCTCTCAAAATTTTACTTTTATGCTCTCTATATGTTTTCAAAATAAAAGCTCTAGCACAAATATAGCAATCGATGCTTTCCTCTTTGAAGGACCATTCTTTTTACTTTTATGTTGAGTCAGTTCACCTATCTCTCTCCACCTCAAGAAGCAAACACTTGTGTGAACTGTGCATTGATTCCTACATACTTGCATATTGTACTTGTTATATTACTCTATGTTGACAATTATCCATGAGATATACATGTTACAAGTTGAAAGCAATCGCTGAAACTTAATCTTCCTTTGTGTTGCTTCAATGCCTTTACTTTGATTTATTGCTTTATGAGTTAACTCTTATGCAAGACTTATTAATACTTGTCTTGAAGTACTATTCATGAAAAGTCTTTGCTTTATGATTCACTTGTTTACTCATGTCATTACCATTGTTTTGATCGCTGCATTCATTACATATGTTTACAAATAGTATGATCAAGGTTATGATGGCATGTCACTTCAGAAATTATCTTTGTTATCGTTTTACCTGCTCGGGACGAGCAGAACTAAGCTTGGGGATGCTTGATACGTCTCCGACGTATCGATAATATCTTATGTTCTATGCCATATTATTGATGATACCTACATGTTTTATGCACACTTTATGTCATATTCGTGCATTTTCTGGAACTAACCTATTAACAAGATGCCGAAGTGCCGTTCTCGTTTTCGCTGTTTTTGGTTTCAGTAAATCCTAGTAACGAAATATTCTCGAATTGGACGAAACGAAGACCCAGGTTCCTATTTTCACCGGAAGCATCCGGAACACCGGGAAGGACCGGAGGGGGCACCGGGCCCCCGGACCATAGGCCGGCGCGGCCCAGGCCCCGGCCGCGCCGCCATATGGTGTGGCCACCCCTTTGACCCTCCCGCGCCGCCTCTTCGCCTATATAAAGCCTCCGTCGCGAAAACCCCGATACGAAAAAACCACGATACGGAAAACCTTCCGCAGCCGCCGCCATCGCGAAGCCAAGATCCGGGGGACGAGGAGTCTCCGTTCCGGCACACTGCCGGAGCGGGGAAGTGCCCCCGGAAGGCTTCTCCATCGACACCGCTGCCATCTCCACCGCCATCTTCATCACCGCTGCTGCTCCCATGAGGAGGGAGTAGTTCTCCCGAGGCTGAGGGCTTCGCCGTAGCTATGTGGTTCATCTCTCTCCCATGTACCTCAATACAATAATCTCATGAGCTGCTTTACATGATTGAGATTCATATGAGTTTTGTATCACAATTCATCCATGTGCTACTCTAGTGATGTGTTATTAAAGTATTCTATTCCTCCTGCATTGGTCTAAAGGTGACTAGTGTGTGCACCATGTGGTTCTTGTCGTAGGCTATGATCATGATCTCTTGTAGATTGTGAAGTTAACTATTACTATGATGGTATTGATGTGATCTATTTGGTTATGTTGATCTATCTTACACTAAAGGTTACTAAAATATGAGCATTATTGTGGAGCTTGTTAACTCCGGCATTGAGGGTTCGTGTAATCCTACGCAATGTGTTCATCATCCAACAAAAGTGTAGAGTATGCATTTATCTATTCTGTTATGTGATCAATGTTGAGAGTGTCCACTAGTGAAAGTGTAATCCCCGGGCCTTGTTCCTAAATACTGTTCGCTGCTTGTTTACTCGTTTCTATCGCGTTACTACTCGCTGCGTTACTACTGCTACCATATTACCACCATCAACTACACGCTGTTACTACTGCTCATATTTATTCATACCACCCGTATTTCACTATCTCTTCGCCGAACTAGTGCACCTATTAGGTGTGTTGGGGACACAAGAGACTTCTTGCTTTGTGGTTGCGGGGTTGCATGAGAGGGATATCTTTGACCTCTTCCTCCCTGAGTTCGATAAACCTTGGGTGATCCACTTAAGGGAAAACTTGCTGCTGTTCTACAAACCTCTGCTCTTGGGGGCCCAACACTGTCTACAGGAAAGGAGGGGGAACGTAGACATCAGCCGGCCTCAAGGGGTGCGGCCAGCTTGTGGCTTTGTGGTGGCCGGCCCCCTCCCCTATGCCCCTCATTATATAGGTGGAACCCCAAGTGTTGGACTACAAGTCTTCGAATAAGACCCCAACCCAAAACCTTCCATGTAGTAGGGAAACCTACCCAAGGTGGGACTCCCACCCAAGTGGGATTCCCACCCTTCCATGAAGGGGTGGCCGGCCCCCTTGGTGGAGTCCACCTTGGACTCCCCCCTCTAGGGTTGGCCGGCCATGGGGAGGTGGAGTCCCTCCGGGACTCTTCCTTCCTTAGTGATTTCTTCCGGACTTTTCTAGAACCTTCTAGAACCTTCCATAAATGCAACGGATCATTTCCAAACTTGGAATATGACTTCCTATATATGAATCTTATTCTCCGGACCATTCCGGAACTCCTCGTGATGTCCGGGATCCCATCCGAGACTTCGAACAATACTTCGAACTCCATTCCATATTCAAGTTCTACTATTACAACATCAAACCTTAAGTGTGTCACCCTACGGTTCGTGAACTATGTAGACATGGTTGAGAACTCTCTCCGACCAATAACCAATAGCGGGATCTGGAGATCCATAATGGCTCCCACATATTCAACGATGACTTAGTGATCGAATGAACCATTCACATTACCAATTCCCTTTGTCACGCGATATTTTACTTGTCCGAGGTTTGATCATCGGTATCACTCTATACCTTGTTCAACCTCGTTTCCTGACAAGTACTGTTTACTCGTACCGTGGTATGTGGTCTCTTATGAACTTATTCATATGCTTGCAAGACATTAGACGACATTCCACCGAGAGGGCCCAGAGTATATCTATCCGTCATCGGGATGGACAAATCCCACTGTTGATCCATATGCCTCAACTCATACTTTCCGGATACTTAATCCCACCTTTATAACCACCCATTTACGCAGTGGCATTTGATGTAATCAAAGTACCTTTCCGGTATAAGTGATTTACATGATCTCATGGTCAAAAGGACTAGGTAACTATGTATCGAAAGCTTATAGCAAATAACTTAATGACGTGATCTTATGCTACGCTTAATTGGGTGTGTCCATTATATCATTCATATAATGATATAACCTTGTTATTAATAACATCCAATGTTCATGATTATGAAACTAATCATCTATTAATCAACAAGCTAGTTAAGAGGCTTACTAGGGACTCATTGTTGTTTACATAACACACATGTATCAATGTTTCGGTTAATACAATTATAGCATGGTATATAAACTTTTATCATAAACATAAAGATATATAATAACCACTTTTATTATTGCCCCTTGGGCATATCTCCAACAGTCTCCCACTTGCACTAGAGTCAATAATCTAGATTACATTGTAATGTACCTAACACCCATGGCATTCTGGTGTTGGTCATACTTTGCCCTAGGGAGAGCTTTAGTCAACGGTTCTGACACACTCAGAAAACGTATGTATTTTGCAATTCACTTGCGTCTTCACGCATCACTCATTTTTCAAATGAGTCAGCATTAAATATGTTTGGTCTTCTGGTGGAACCTTAATTCTGCGGTCTGAAATATGTCACTAATATTGTCATATACAATATAGCTTCAAAGTTCTAACACTATCGAAACTACACCAAATTCTCAAAGAACCTCTTGACTTAACATCCTCAGTCATTGTCAAAACAATGACATATTCTGCCTTCGTTTGTAGAATCCGTCACAACATTTAGAACTCATCTAAATCTAGCATAGACAACTTCTAGCTCATTGTGCTACCTTTTAAACAACACTTAGCCTAATTTGAGAATGAAATTTTAGTTTTTTTATATGTGACCAAACTAATATCGGTGCAACACCTTACAGCGATTTGTTTGTCATTACTCATACAAAACTATATATCCTTGATTCTTCTAAAGCACTCAGGGATATTCTTACTGTTTGTCCAATGATCATCACATGAATCATTCTGGTATATGCTCCTAACTTTTTAGAACACAGGACATCTGATTGTGTACATATTATTCGTGATCTATAATCACTCATGTGTTTTTTACTCATTGAGTGTCAGATACACTCAAGTCTTATTAAACCTTCACATGACAAGAACATTTTCTTAAAATTTATATATTGAACTACTTCAATATCCATTCTATGTACTTTGACTTAAACTTATTATGTGTTTCAATCTATCTTCATAGATCTTGACACTAAATATGTTTCAGTCCATATTCTTTCATTGAAGTTAATTCTCAATGAAATCTTTTAATCAATTATATAATTACATCATTTATAACCAACTATATGTCATCTACATAAAGTATTATAAATATGTCTCAGCGCTCCCACTTAATTTCTTGCAAATGCAAGCATCTTCATCGTTTCTGATGAAATCAAAAACTCTTTGACTATTTCATCCGGTGAAGATTCCAACTCCGCGATACTCACTTCATCCAATTGAAGTTCGTATACCTATCTAGTATTCCACGGACTAGCAAAACAATTGATTGTATCTTGTATACACCTATAGTACACACTTCTGTTAAGTAATGTGTTTTGCCATCCTACTATCATATCTCATGAAAGAAATATGTAGCGATTACTAGAATGATCCACATAGACTATAAGCATTGCTACGGAAGATCTAATCTTATCGTAGTCAACTCTTTGAACTTTGTCGTAAAAAACTTGTCGACAAGTCGAGCTTATTCAAGGATATTCCATCCAAGTCCATCAATTTTATAGATCCATTTACTTTCAAAAAGTATTCATCTATCTTGGATTTCATGGCGTATAGCCATTTTAACGGAGTCAGGGCCCATCATAACTTATTTGTATGTAGTTGGTTTATCATTGTTCAAAAAACAATCCTTTGTTCACAAATCATTTATTTGATCACAAAGTAAACCATACCTACAAGGTTCAATAAGTACTTCGATCTCCATAACTATAACATTTTGTAGACATGGGAGCCATGATCGTCGTGGCCGCTTCCGGAACCAATTCTGATGCTGCGCTACTCTGATCATTATGCTCAGGTTCATAAACCTTATCAAGTTATATTGTCCTCCCACTCAAATACTTCGCTAAAAACAATTTCTTGGAAATAAGTAAGAAACATTGACAAACACTTTTGTCTTTGTCTCCATAGTGGAAAGAATTCCCAATCAATTCTGTGGGATAACCAACAAAGACATTCATCCGATTTTGGTTGTAAACTTATTTACTTTATGCTATGCATTCCAAAATTTAAGAAAAGACTATTAGGGTTCATACCCATGCCATAACTCGTATGGTGTCATTTCAACGGATCATGATGATGCTCTATTCAGTGTAAAAGCGGTAGTCTCTAAAGCATAATCCACAAAAATATAATGGCTTCATTTTATTTTAGGGATTTCTATTTCCGTGCCCTCGGGTCCTTAGTTGTACTCAGTTTTCCCCAGCTCCTTAGTTTTTCCTCAGTTTTCCCCAATCCCTTGTTCGAAACCCGCAGAAGGAGCTCGGACGGAGGATTTCCGTTTAGTTGACGTTGGTTGGTGCTGGCAAGTGGGGCCGCTGTTGGTGCCCCGCAGTGGACACGTCTCCACTTATCCGGATCATCGTGGGACCCACAACTTGTCCACCTTAGCGCGCCGGACCCACGGCTTACCCGGGTGACCGTTGCAAAATGGGAGCCCGAGCCAGCCCCGCGCCCGTGCCCGTGCCATTGCTTCCCCTTTCTTTCTCCGCGCCCCATTGTTCTTCTTCTCCGCCAGCGGCAGCCCTTCTCCGGTAGGCGGGTGATGTCTAGTTTCTCTTCGACCTCCCGTTCTTCATGGCCGCGAGTATGGACCTGTGCCTTTGACAAGATGCCCCGACTGCCCACGCCAGGAGCCTGCGAAGCGGTCGATCCGCAAGACGGACGAGAACGGCAACCGTGGACGTGAGTTCGTTGCATGCGAGAGCTTGCCATATAGAGAGGGGGATAAGGTTAGATCTCGCTCCAATTTCTCTGTTTTCTCTCGATTTTCTTGTTATTCCCTCGAATTTGGGACTTAGGGTTCACGTTGTTGTTTTCAGATCTTGAAGAAATGCGGGCATTTCGAGTGGATCGATGTGTACGTTCGGAGGCTTCGGTTGCGAGGAATCAATTAGCGCTATTGGGGGCGCAATTTGGGAGGGGGGGACTTGTTGTAGAGAATGCGGCGGAGAGAGGAGCCGTTCCGATTATGCCTAATGCTCCCAATGCGAGAGCGGTGGAAGTGAAGGGAGAACTGAAGAAAATGAACAAGCGATTAAGGCAGCTGATCGAGTTGAAGAAGCAAGCTAACCTGATGGCTGGTTTTTTTTTTGTTGTATAATTACGATCGGATTCTTATCATTGCTCACCGGGCGCTAGAAGTTGTTACAAGGGATACCTTACAAATCCATTATTCAGTTACATGTACTTGTAGTTGTTTTCAAAGTTAGTGTGTGCATTCACCGAAATTACCAACTATATTCCCTAAAAGAAAAGGAAAGCTAAAGATAGTTGATAATTGTTAGAGGGGTGACAAATAATGCAATCACCGAAATCCGCAAATATGTATGCCTCGTGTTTATACCAAAATTATACCACTTTTAGGCCGTTTCAAAATACCAATACCATATCCCAAACTATATTCCCTAAAAGAAAAGGACAGCTAAAGATAGTTGATAATTGTTAGAGGGGTGACAAATAATGCGATCACCGAAATCCGCAAATATGTATGCCTCATGTTTATAACAAAATTATACCACTTTTAGGCCGTTTCAAAATGGGATCCCATTCAAAATAGGGTCCTGATACGTCTCCGACGTATCGATAATTTCTTATGTTCTATGCCATATTATTGATGATACCTACATGTTTTATGCACACTTTATGTCATATTCGTGCATTTTCTGGAACTAACCTATTAACAAGATGCCGAAGTGCCGATTGCTTGTTTTCTGCTGTTTTTGGTTTCAGAAATCCTAGTAACGAAATATTCTCGGAATTGGACGAAACAAAGACCCGGGGGCCTATTTCGCCACGAACCTTCCGGAAGACCGAAAGCATACGAAGTGGGGCCACGAGGTGGCCAAACCACATGGCGGCGCGGCCAAGGGGGGCCCGCGCCACCCCGTGGTGTGGGCCCCTCGACGACCCCCGACTCGCCCTTCCGCCTACTTAAAGCCTCCGTCGCGAAACCCACGAGGCGAAAAACCACGATACGGAAAACCTTACGAGACGCCGCCGCCGCCGATCCCATCTCGGGGGATTCTGGAGATCTCCTCCGGCACCCTGCCGGAGAGGGGATTCATCTCCGGAGGACTCTACACCGCCATGGTCGCCTCCGGAGTGATGAGTGAGTAGTTCACCCCTGGACTATGGGTCCATAGCAGTAGCTAGATGGTTGTCTTCTCCTCATTGTGCTTCATTGTTGGATCTTGTGAGCTGCCTAACATGATCAAGATCATCTATCCGTAATACTCTATGTTGTGTTTGTCGGGATCCGATGGATAGAGAATACCATGTTATGTTAATTATCAAGTTATTACATATGTGTTGTTTATGATCTTGCATGCTCTCCGTTACTAGTAGAGGCTCCGGCCAAGTTTTTGCTTTTAACTCCAAGAGGGAGTATTTATGCTCGATAGTGGGTTCATGCCTACATTGACACCCGGGACGATGACGAGCAAGTTCTAAGGTTGTGTTGTGCTGTTGCCACTAGGGATAAAACATTGGCGCTATGACCGAGGATGTAGTTGTTGATTACATTACGCACCATACTTAATGCAATTGTCTGTTGCTTTGCAACTTAATACCGGAAGGGGTTCGGATGATAACCCGAAGGTGGACTTTTTAGGCATAGATGCAGTTGGATGGCGGTCTATGTACTTTGTCGTAATGCCCAATTAAATCTCACTATACTTATCATGACATGTATGTGCATTGTTATGCTCTCTCTATTTGTCAATTGCCCGACCGTAATTTGTTCACCCAACATGCTTTTATCTTATGGGAGAGACACCTCTAGTGAACTGTGGACCCCGGTCCATTCTTTAATACTGAAATACAAATCTGCTCGCAATACTTGTTTTACTCGTTTTCTCTGCAAACAATCATCTTCCACACAATTCGGTTAATCCTTTGTTACAGCAAGCCGGTGAGATTGACAACCTCACTTGTTTCGTTGGGGCAAAGTACTTTGGTTGTGTTGTGCAGGTTCCACGTTGGCGCCGGAATCTCCGGTGTTGCGCCGCACTACATCCCGCCGCCATCAACCTTCAACGTGCTTCTTGACTCCTACTGGTTCGATTAAACCTTGGTTTCTTACTGAGGGAAACTTGCCGCTGTGCGCATCACACCTTCCTCTTGGGGTTCCCAACGGACGTGTCAACTACACGCATCAAGCAAATTTCCGGCGCCGTTGCCGGGGAGATCAAGACACGCTGCAAGGGGAGTCTCCACTTCCCAATCTCTTTACTTTGTTTTTGTCTTGCTTTATTTTATTTACTACTTTGTTTGCTGCATTATATCAAAACAAAAAAAAAATTATTTGCTAGTTTTACTTTATTTACTGTCTTGCACTCTATATCAAAAACACAAAAAAAATAGTTTAGTTGCATTTACTTTATCTAGTTTGCTTTATTTACTACTGCTAAAATGGCCAACCCTGAAAATACTAAGTTGTGTGACTTCACTAGCACAAATAATAATGATTTCCTATGCACACCTATTGCTCCACCTGCTACTACAACGGAATTCTTTGAAATTAAACCTGCTTTACTTAATCTTGTCATGAGAGAGCAATTTTCTGGTGTTAGTTCTGATGATGCTGCTGCCCATCTCAATAATTTTGTTGAACTATGTGAAATGCAAAAATATAAAGATGTAGATGGTGACATTATAAAATTAAAATTGTTCCCTTTCTCATTAAGAGGAAGAGCTAAAGATTGGTTGCTATCTCTGCCTAAGAATAGTATTGATTCCTGGACTAAATGCAAGGATGCTTTTATTGGTAGATATTATCCCCCTGCTAAAATTATATCTTTGAGGAGTAGCATAATGAATTTTAAACAATTGGATAATGAACATGTTGCTCAAGCTTGGGAAAGAATGAAATCTCTGGTTAAAAATTGCCCAACCCATGGATCGACTACTTGGATGATCATCCAAACCTTCTATGCAGGACTAAATTTTTCTTCGCGGAATTTATTGGATTCAGCTGCTGGAGGTACCTTTATGTCCATCACTCTTGGTGAAGCAACAAAGCTTCTTGATAATATGATGATTAATTACTCTGAATGGCACACGGAAAGAGCTCCACAGGGTAAGAAGGTAAATTCTGTTGAAGAAACCTCTTCCTTGAATGATAAGGTTGATGCTATTATGTCTATGCTTGTGAATGATAGGACTAATGTTGATCCTAATAATGTTCCATTAGCTTCATTGGTTGCTCAAGAAGAACATGTTGATGTAAACTTCATTAAAAATAATAATTTCAACAACAATGCTTATCGGAACAATTCTAGTAATAACTATAGGCCATATCCTTATAATAATGGTAACGGTTATGCTAATTCTTATGGGAATTCTTACAACAATAATAGGAATACACCCCCTGGACTTGAGGCCATGCTTAAAGAATTTATTAGTACACAAACTGTTTTTAACAAATCATGTTGAGGAAAAGCTCAATAAAATTGATATTCTTGTTTCTAGAGTTGATAGTCTTGCCTCCGATGTTGATCTTTTGAAATCGAAAGTTATGCCTAATAGGGATATTGAAAATAAAATTGTTACTACAGCAAATGCCATCCAAGTTAGAATTAATGAGAATATAAGATTAATGGCTGAACTGCGTGCTAGGTGGGATAGAGAAGAAAATGAAAAACTAGCTAAAAAGGAAAATGTAGCTAAAGTTTGGACTATTACCACCACTAGCAATGCTAATAATTCACATGTTGCTGCACCTCCTACTATCAATGGTAAAATAATTGGTGTTGGCAATGCTTCTACTCCTAGTGCAAAGCGCGCAAAATTACCCGAAACTGCTAAAACTGCTGAAACTGCTTGTGATAAAACTGCTGAAATTTTTTCCAACCTTGGGGATGATAATCCCATTGCTTTAGATTGTAATGATTTAGATTTTGATGATTGCCACATCTCTGAATTTATAAAGTTCTTGCAAAAACTTGCTAAGAGTCCCAATGCTAGCGCTGTAAACTTGGCTTTCACAAAACATATTACAAATGCTCTCATAAAAGCTAGAGAAGAAAAACTAAAACTTGAAACTTCTATTCCTAGAAAGCTAGAGGATGGTTGGGAGCCCATCATTAAAATGAGAGTCAAAGATTTTGATTGTAATGCTTTATGTGATCTTGGTGCAAGTATTTCGTTATGCCTAAAAAGTCTATGATATGCTTGACTTGCCACCATTGAAAAACTGTTATCCGGATGTTAATCTCGCTGATAATGCTAAAAAGAAACCTTTGGGGAAAGTTGATAATGTTCATATTATGGTTAACAATAACCTTGTCCCCGTTGATTTTGTTGTCTTGGATATTGAATGCAATGCATCTTGCCCCATTATATTGGGAAGACCTTTTCTTCGAACCGTTGGTGCTACTATTGATATGAAGGAAGGTAATATTAAATATCAATTTCCTCTCAAAAAAGGTATGGAACACTTCCCTATAAAGAGAATGAAGTTACCTTATGATTCTATTATTAGAACAAATTATGATGTTGATGCTTCGTCTCTTGATGTTACTTGATTTACACTTTCTGCGCCTAGCTGAAAGGCGTTAAAGAAAAGCGCTTATGGGAGACAACCCATGTTTTTACTACAGTATTTTTGTTTTATATTTGTGTCTTGGAAGATTTTACTACTGTATCAACCTCTCCTTATCTTAGTTTTGAGTTTTGTTGTGCCAAGTAAAGTCTTTGATAGTAAAGTAAGTACTAGATTTGGATTACTGCGCAGAAACAGATTTCTTTGCTGTCACAAATCTGGGTCTACCTCCCTGTAGGTAGCTCAGAAAATTAAGCCAATTTACATGCATGATCCTCAGATATGTACGCAACTTTCATTCAATTTGAGCATTTTCATTTGAGCAAGTCTGGTGGCCTAATAAAATCCATCTTTACGGACTGTTCTGTTTTGACAGATTCTGCCTTTTATTTTGCATTGCCTCTTTTGCTATGTTGGATGAATTTCTTTGATCCATTAATGTCCAGTAGCTTTATGCAATGTCCAGAAGTGTTAAGAATGATTGTGTCACCTCTGAACATGTGAATTTTTATTATGCACTAACCCTCTAATGAGTTGTTTCGAGTTTGGTGTGGAGGAAGTTTTCAAGGATCAAGAGAGGAGTATGATGCAATATGATCAAGGAGAGTGAAAGCTCTAAGCTTGGGGATGCCCCGGTGGTTCACCCCTGCATATTATAAGAAGACTCAAGCGTCTAAGCTTGGGGATGCCCAAGGCATTCCCTTCTTCATCGACAACATTATCGGGTTCCTCCCCCGAAACTATATTTTTATTCCGTCACATCTTATGTACTTTGCTTGGAGCGTCGGTTTGTTTTTGTTTTTTTTGTTTTGTTTGAATAAAATGGATCCTAGCATTCACTTTATGGGAGAGAGACACGCTCCGCTGTAGCATATGGACAAATATGTCCTTAGGCTCTACTCATAGTATTCATGGCGAAGTTTCTTCTTCGTTAAATTGTTATATGGTTGGAATTGGAAAATGCTACATGTAGTAACTCTAAAATGTCTTGGATAATTTGATACTTGGCAATTGTTGTGCTCATGTTTAAGCTCTTGCATCATATACTTTGCACCCATTAATGAAGAAATACTTAGAGCTTGCTAATTTGGTTTGCATGTTTGGTTTCTCTAGAGTCTAGATAACATCTAGTATTGAGTTTTGAACAACAAGGAAGACGGTATGGAGTCTTATAATGTTTACAATATGTCTTTTATGTGAGTTTTGCTGTACCGTTCATCCTTGTGTTTGTTTCAAATAACCTTGCTAGCCTAAACCTTGTATCGAGAGGGAATACTTCTCATGCATCCAAAATACTTGAGCCAACCACTATGCCATTTGTGTCCACCATACCTACCTACTACATGGTATTTATCCGCCATTCCAAAGTAAATTGCTTGAGTGCTACCTTTAAAATTCCATCATTCACCTTTGCAATATATAGCTCATGGGACAAATAGCTTAAAAACTATTGTGGTATTGAATATGTACTTATGCACTTTATCTCTTATTAAGTTGCTTGTTGTGCGATAACCATGCTTCTGGGGACGCCATCAACTATTCTTTGTTGAATATCATGTGAGTTGCTATGCATGTCCGTCTTGTCTGAAGTAAGAGAGATCTACCACCTTAATGGTTGGAGCATGCATATTGTTAGAGAAGAACATTGGCCGCTAACTTAAGCCATGAATCATGGTGGAAGTTTCAGTTTTGGACACATATCCTCAATCTCATATGAGAATAATAATTGTTGCCACATGCTTATGCATTAAAGAGGAGTCCATTATCTGTTGTCCATGTTGTCCCGGTATGGATGTCTAAGTTGAGAATAATCAAAAGCGAGAAATCCAAAATGCGAGCTTTCTCCTTAGACCTTTGTACAGGCGGCATGGAGGTACCCCATTGTGACACTTGGTTAAAACATGTGCATTGCAAAGATCCGGTAGTCCAAGCTAATTAGGACAAGGTGCGGGCACTATTAGTACACTATGCATGAGGCTTGCAACTTGTAAGATATAATTTACATAACTCATATGCTTTATTACTACCGTTGACAAAATTGTTTCATGTTTTCAAAATAAAAGCTCTAGCACAAATATAGCAATCGATGCTTTCCTCTTTGAAGGACCATTCTTTTACTTTTATGTTGAGTCAGTTCACCTATCTCTCTCCACCTCAAGAAGCAAACACTTGTGTGAACTGTGCATTGATTCCTACATGCTTGCATATTGTACTTGTTATATTACTCTATGTTGACAATTATCCATGAGATATACATGTTACAAGTTGAAAGCAACCGCTGAAACTTAATCTTCCTTTGTGTTGCTTCAATACCTTTACTTTGATTTATTGCTTTATGAGTTAACTCTTATGCAAGACTTATTAATACTTGTCTTGAAGTACTATTCATGAAAAGTCTTTGCTTTATGATTCACTTGTTTACTCATGTCATTACCATTGTTTTGATCGCTGCATCCACTACATATGTTTACAAATAGTATGATCAAGGTTATGATGGCATATCACTTCAGAAATTATCTTTGTTATCGTTTTACTCGCTCGGGACGAGCGAGAACTAAGCTTGGGGATGCTTGATACGTCTCCGACGTATCGATAATTTCTTATGTTCTATGCCATATTATTGATGATACCTACATGTTTTATGCACACTTTATGTCATATTCGTGCATTTTCCGGAACTAACCTATTAACAAGATGCCGAAGTGCCGATTCGTTGTTTTCTGCTGTTTTTGGTTTCAGAAATCCTAGTAACGAAATATTCTCGGAATTGGACGAAACAAAGACCCGGGGGCCTATTTCGCCACGAACCTTCCGGAAGACCGAAGAGCATACGAAGTGGGGCCACGAGGTGGCCAAACCACATGGCGGCGCGGCCAAGGGGGCCCGCGCCGCCTCGTGGTGTGGGCCCCTCGACAGCCCCCGACTCGCCCTTCCGCCTACTTAAAGCCTCCGTCGCGAAACCCCCGAGGCGAAAAACCACGATACGGAAAACCTTACCGAGACGCCGCCGCCGCCGATCCCATCTCGGGGGATTACGGAGATCTCCTCCGGCACCCCGCCGGAGAGGGATTCATCTCCCGGAGGACTCTACACCGCCATGGTCGCCTCCGGAGTGATGAGTGAGTAGTTCACCCCTGGACTATGGGTCCATAGCAGTAGCTAGATGGTTGTCTTCTCCTCATTGTGCTTCATTGTTGGATCTTGTGAGCTGCCTAACATGATCAAGATCATCTATCCGTAATACTCTATGTTGTGTTTGTCGGGATCCGATGGATAGAGAATACCATGTTATGTTAATTATCAAGTTATTACATATGTGTTGTTTATGATCTTGCATGCTCTCCGTTACTAGTAGAGGCTCGGCCAAGTTTTTGCTTTTAACTCCAAGAGGGAGTATTTATGCTCGATAGTGGGTTCATGCCTGCATTGACACCGGGACGAGTGACGAAAGTTCTAAGGTTGTGTTGTGCTTGTTGCCACTAGGGATAAAACATTGGCGCTATGTCCGAGGATGTAGTTGTTGATTACATTACGCACCATACTTAATGCAATTGTCTCGTTGCTTTGCAACTTAATACTCGGAAGGGGTTCGGATGATAACCTCGAAGGTGGACTTTTTAGGCATAGATGCAGTTGGATGGCGGTCTATGTACTTTGTCGTAATGCCCAATTAAATCTCACTATACTTATCATGACATGTATGTGCATTGGTATGCTCTCTCTATTTGTCAATTGCCCGACAGTAATTTGTTCACCCAACATGCTTTTATCTTATGGGAGAGACACCTCTAGTGAACTGTGGACCCCGGTCCATTCTTTAATACTCGAAATACAAATCTGCTTGCAATACTTGTTTTACTTGTTTTCTCTACAAACAATCATCTTCCACACAATTCGGTTAATCCTTTGTTACAGCAAGCCGGTGAGATTGACAACCTCACTATTTCGTTGGGGCAAAGTACTTTGGTTGTGTTGTGCGGGTTCCACGTTGGCGCCGGAATCTCCGGTGTTGCGCCGCACTACATCCCGCCGCCATCAACCTTCAACGTGCTTCTTGACTCCTACTGGTTCGATTAAACCTTGGTTTCTTACTGAGGGAAACTTGCCGCTGTGCGCATCACACCTTCCTCTTGGGGTTCCCAACGGACGTGTCAACTACACGCATCAGGTCCCTTCAAAATACCAATACAATATCCCAAACTATATTCCCTAAAAGAAAGGACAGCTAAAGATAGTTGATAATTGTTAGAGGGGTGACAAATAATGCAATCACCGAAATCCGCAAATATGTATGCCTCATGTTTATAACAAAATTATACCACTTTTAGGCCGTTTCAAAATACCAATACTATATCCCAAACTATATTCCCTAAAAGAAAAGGACAGCTAAAGATAGTTGATAGCAATCACCGAAATCCGCAAATATGTATGCCTCATGTTTATAACAAAATTATACCACTTTTAGGCCGTTTCAAAATACCAATACTATATCCCAAACTATATTCCCTAAAAGAAAAGGGCAGCTAAAGATAGTTGATAATTGTTAGAGGGGTGACAAATAATGCAATCACCGAAATCCGCAAATATGTATGCCTCATGTTTATACCAATACTATATCCCAAACTATATTAAGTGGCAAACTCGTTATTGCACATAAATAGAGGGGTGGGCATTCTCCACCGACAGAGAGAGAGGGGTGGCCACGAAGAGAGAGAGAGAGAGAGAGAGAGAGAGAGAGAGAGAGAGAGAGAGAGAGAGAGAGAGAGAGAGGTTGCCACGAAGAGACGGATAGGGGTATACTGCCCGTTAGATCAGTGGATCAACGGTTCGTGGAGTCGATCCGTGTGACAACGGCTCAACCAATCGGGATAAGTTTGGGCTTCTCGGAGCATTTGTGACAGATACTTGAGGGCAAAACTGAGTAGTACTAAGAATCCAAGGGCACATAAATAGTAAATAGACTAAGGGATTCAAACAAAAGAATTACAAAATGAAAAATGTGTGTTTTGTACAATATAATTCATATTGGGCTACATCAAATTATTTGCAATTCAAATATACATGAGTGTGACAATTATGGCATCATTTAGACAAACTATGTTTTGGGAAAGATGTTTTGCAAAGGGGTTTGGGTGGAAAACCAATCATCTTCATAGCTACACTAGTGATTCCGAGAAGTGGCAATTTGTGGTAAAACTTGATTTATATATGTTTGTTAAGGTTTTCTAGGTGGCGAGGTTGCGTAGGAAGACTCCATGAGTAGTTGCCACTATGTTTTTATTTTTTTGGATTTTTTTGCGCATGAAATGACTCAATTAGCTATGTTAATCTCATTTGTTGACTCTCTGTTGACCAGCTACTTGAGGGTAAAACTGAGTATATTGCACTTGCTGGTCTAAGTCCTCGAGGGGAAAATTGAGTACAGATAAAATTTCTGTATAAGGCCTGAGGTTATAACTGAGTACACCAAACGTCCCAGGGTTAGACTCGTGTAGCGGTGCACGCTGCAGCTGTGCATAGCGGACGCGTGTTGCGGTACACGCCACCTTCGTCTTTATAGAGCCCCTATTTCTCTCCCTCGACGCACGTTCTCACTGGCTCACTGCAACCGCCTCTCCTGTCCCATCATCTTCTCCACAACCGAAGAAAAAACCCCGAAGAAAACCGCCGGCGATGGAGAAGAATGAGATGCCCATTGTCGGCACATCAGCCGCCGCCCCGTCCGAGGCCCGTGTCGCTGCTTCCAACGTAGGAGCCGGCGCATCGGCCGCCGCCCCGTCCGGGCCCCCGTCGCTGCTTCCAACGTAGCAGCCGGCGGATCGGCCGCCGCCCCCGTCCGGGCCCCCGTCCCTGCTTCCAACGTAGCAGCCGGCGGATCGGCCGCCGCCCACGTCCGAGCCCCCGTCGTCGCTTCCAACGTAGCAGCCGGCGCATCGGCCGCCGCCACCGTCCGGTCCCCGTCGCTTGGGACCCGTACGAACCGAGTGCAATACGACGCGCCGGAGAACCCCTACGACACCGGCATCGTCGACAACGAGCCGGAGGTAACCCTTTGTTCCCTTGTTCTTATCTCATTTCAATCATTTTGTGTTAGATCTAGCGTTATTACGGTTCGTCCGTTCCTAGTTCAATCCTTTTGTGTTAGATCTTGCGTTATTACTGTTCGTCTGTTCCTAGTTCGATCCTTTTGTGTTAGATCTTGCGTTATTAGTGTTTGTGATTTGCTTTTGTTTAAGATTTGTGCCGATGATGATGAATATTTGGGCATAAATTGATTCAGGGTTTGGTCAATAAACAATTGGTGTGTACAAATTTGTTGTGCATGATCTTTGGTTTGCTGACTCAAATCCTGGATATAAGTGTGTCCAATGTAACTGAGGCTACCTCTTTTTTCGAGCCCATATTATCATGCATGATTTTTTGTTCACTCTCTGTTCCATCATCGTTGCAATTGACTCCGTTTTTTGCACGATCTTTGGTGCTACGTGACGAGGTGCAGAAGCAGCGACGTCGACAGCGACGACGAGTCCTTCCACACCAAGACTCGTCACGTCCTCGGGAGGCTGCGATCCGGCCATTACGATGGCCCCTTTGCTCGAGGCATTTACAAGTGCCCCTTCGCAACAGGAAGCTCCGCGCCACCGACTTCAACTCCCTGGTGAACCATGCTGAATCCATTGGCAGATGTGGCGCTAGAGTTGGAAGGACCGTGAACGTGCATGCGTACATGGCCAAACACAAAGCACTTGGGATTCACTCGCGCAACCTCCAAGCGAGTCACACGCGCTACCCGGAGGCGTTGAACTTGCCTACTGCACTCTTCGTATGTGATCTGCTCTATCCGTAGAGCAGCTTAAATTCATGTAAAATGTAGCTTATGTTGGATCTATCGGTACTACTTTTGGATCTGTCCTGAATATATCTATGCTATGTTGGTTGCTTTGTATGCAGCTTATCCTATATTTTCTCTCTGGATTTGTGCCCTAGATTTCCTACCTGATTGGGTAAAAAGGAAGGCATAAAGAAATGAATGGCGTTAAAAAACAGAAGGACAAGCTGCTCTCGATTTGCTACCAATTTGGGCTATCAAATATGAATGAGATCGAGCGAGAGAGAGGAAAAAGGTACATTGAAAACTGCTAATCCGGGCGAAAGAGACGAAACCACTCGTGCTCCCGTCCCGGACCCACACGGCTCCACACGCTACGGCCCCACAAACATGGTCTCATCCTGTCCCACGCGGTCCCTTCCTACCAGCCACACACGACGCGGTCCCACACGACGCGACCCCACAAACGACACGACCCCACTCGTCAGCACGGAACGGTCAACTTAACGGATTCCTTCCGTCCGAGCTCCTTCTGCGGGTTCAGACAAGGGCTTGGGGAAAACTGAGGAAAAACTAAGGAGCTGGGGAAAACTGAGTACAACTAAGGACCCGAGGGCACGAAAATAGAAATCCCTTTATTTTATCTCATCATTAATCCAACAAGGTTTGGATACGTCTCTCGGATACTTCATCATCACTATGCTACTCCAAGAAACGTGAGTTGTAGAACAACTTCATAACTCTCTTAGATGTTCGCTAAAACTCGTAATTCAAATATTTCCACTATGATCCGATCATAGATATTTGACTTTTCTATTACGATGATTTCCACTTCATGCTGAAATTTATTTGAATCTATTCAAATGTTTCAAACTTCTTCCTTATCGAATATATCCACATATATATACTCAATTCATTGTTGGAAGTTTTCATGAAGTAGAAGAATCTCCCGCATACACCTATGCCCAGTGAACCACATACATCATCATGTATTTTTCCACTAAGTTAGTTGCCCGTTCAACTCTTGGCCTATGAACAGTATTTCAGTCATTCTCTTTAGAAAAGATTTGCAAGCGCCAAACGATTCAAAAATCGAATGACTCCAAAAATCCATTTGCATGGAGTTCCTTCATGCGTTCCTCTCTAATATGACCTAAATGGCGGTTCCACAAATAAGTGGAATTCAAATCATTTGCCTTATGGCATTTTAGCGTCAGTATTATGTATGTGTGTTTCACCATTAAGATTTATAATAACTTATCCATCATACATGGAGTAATGTCATAATTTGAACAACTCATTGTTTTCATTTGACCGAGCAAAATAACAATTATTAAGTTCTTTATTATAAATTCTAAGGGCTAGATAGAATGCCAACGACGGACATAATAACACTTTATTTTTGTTCCGAAGTGCATTCCTATCATATTCCTTGTCGATCACTTAGGCCATTGTATTCTTGTATTGCGTTGTTTTGTATGGCATTTCATACCAACCAATATGGTACTAATACCCAAGAATTTCATTGTGTGACCAAACTAGGAATACAACCATAACATGTATATCATGTATATACACCTGAGCTAGACTTTCTAGTCTTCTCTTTTCTTTCTGCCAAAATATCTTTTGTAGTTTCTCTTTTAGCTTTTCTCATTATTCAGAGAACACTTCACTTTCAATAACTTCTAGATTTGTTGGTCAAATACCTAATAACCTTGAGGTTCTTATTTTGAAGTTGATCATCATATGACAAGTGTTCCAGATTTCACTATTAGTAACTTTGTAATATGATGAACAATTTCACTCATAATTTTATCCATCAATTCATGACGACTTTCCGAGACCATGTCTGTACATGCTAGGCTCGTAAAGTTTAACCTCCATATTCGCATGTGCAAATCTGGCTTGCACCCGTTGTATGCACACGTAGAATCTATCACACCCGATCATCACGTGATGCTTCGAAACGACGAGTCTTAGCAACGGTGCATACTAAGGATGATCACTTCATGGATATGCGAATATCGTTAGTGCCCCAATAGTTGGAGGATTGGGACGCCTTGCGTCTTCAACCTTTGAACATTCCCATAAAATTTATGAGTTTATGTAGTCTCACCAAATTATATTCTATCATCTTGCAATAAGGTCTTAGATATCACATATATCTCATACCTTGATTATTTCTGAAAACAAAATTTTCAGCTCCTTACTTTTCAAACAGATTTGAACTTCAAGTTTCACGGAGACAAGATGACTTTAGGTACTAATTGAAATCATAACTCTTTGAATCAACAATGTGAGATTTACTAAAAGTTTGCAATAGGATTTAAACAATTCTTGATTCTTCAACAATACGGTACCAATCCGTAAAGTTTCTTGTCAGATTTTAACAGTATTTCTATCTCAATTACAAGACTAGCGCATGGTAGAAAACGGATGCCAATTCTACAAAATTAATTCAAAATACTACTCAGACTATGTTTACGATAATTAGTTCATGTTTTAATCTAATTACTAATGAACTCCCACTTAATACAACATCCCTCATAGTTGTTAAGTGGTACACGATCCAAATCCACTACACCAAAACCGATCATCACGTGAGATGATGTAGCTTCAATGGTGAACATCAACATGTTGATCATATCATCCATATGATTCGTGTTCAACCTTTCGGTTTCCGTTGTCCCGAGGCCATGTCTGTACATGCTAGGCTCGTCAAGCAAACCCAAATATTCCGCGTGTGCAACATGGCTTACACCCATTGTATGTGAATGTTGAGTCTATCACATCCGATCATCACGAGATGCTTCGAAACGACGAACTATATCAACGGTGCATACGAGGGGAGAACACTTTATTATCTTGATATTAATGTGAGGGATCATCTTATAATGCTACCGTCGCGTTGTAAGCAAAATAAGATGCATAAAGGATTAACATCACATGCAATTCATATGTGATATGATATGGCCCTTTAGTCTTTGCGCCTTCGATCTTCATCTCCAAAGCACGGACATGATCTCCATCATCAATGGGCATGATCTCCATCATCGTTGGCGTAGCGTCAAGGTCCATGGCGCCGTCTTCATGGTTGTTCACCTCATGTAGCAACTATTACAACTACTTTGAAATACTACTCAACATGAAATTTAAAGACAACCATAAGGCTCCTGCCGGTTGCCACAATACAATAATGATCATCTCATACATATTCATCATCACATCATGGCCATATCACATCACCAAACCCCTGCAAAAACAAGTTAGACGTCTCTAATTTGGTTTGCATATTTTACGTGGTTTAGGGTTTTCGAGTGAGATCTAATCTACCTACGAACATGAACCACAACGGTGATACTAGTGTTGTGTTATCACCAGAATTTGACCGAGTCAGAGGTGGGCCGCGATCAGGATGGACTTAAAGAATATATAGATGGAAGAAATACGTGAATCGGCCTTACATGCAAAGTTGGGCTAAATTGCCCGTGTATCTGTAAGATATTAGATCGCATCTTAGTTTAGAAGTTAGAGTTTTACCCGTGCACGGTTTAGTGCACGCCCACATTAGAAAGTCCGCTTGGACTATAAATATGTACCTAGGGTTTATGGAATAAACAACAACCAACGTTCAACCACAAACAAATCTCGGCGCATCGCCAACCCCTTCGTCTCGAGGGTTTCTACCGGTAAGCATCATGCTGCCTAGATCGCATCTTGCGATCTAGGCAGACAAGCCTGCCCACGTTGTTCATGCGTTGCTCGTATCGAAGCCTTTTTGATGGCGAGCAACGTAATTATCTTAGACATGTTAGGGTTAGCATTGTTCTTCATATTACATGCTTTCGTAGTGCAACCCTTGCATGTCTAGCCGCCCTTACACCTATCTTAGGTGTAGGGGCGGCACCCGCTTGATCATAGTTTAGTAGATCTGATCCGTTACGATTGCTCCTTGTTCTACAAGGATTAGTTTAATATACTGCAATAGTTAGGCCTTACAAAGGGGGAGGATCCGGCGGCACGTAGGGTGTCGTTCGTTGGCCCTAAGCGGGATGTTCCGAGGAACAACCTCGTGTTGGTTTTTAGGCCTTGTTTAGGATCGGCTTACGATCACCGTGCGTGGCCGCGAGGCCTAACCTGGAGTAGGACGATCCGATTATGCGGTGAAAACCCCACATCGTCGTAGATCTCATTAGCTTTACCTTGATCAAGCGGGACCACCATATATTCGGACACCTCGTCCGAATCATGGGTGGATCGGCTCTTTGAGCCGATTCACGGGATAACCTGAGAGCCGATCGAGGCTCGTATTTAACGTTTACGTGTGTGCCTCGCAGGAAACTAAGCGAGGCATCATCCACACCTTCCCGACCAGGTATAGGTCGGGTGGCACGCCCTTGTGATAAACATCGGTGCGTGCGACCAGGAGGCTTTGCGGGCCGTCGCTCAGAGGGACTGGGGCCAGCCGCAGCCCTAGTTGTTCCCGGCTCTACCGTGTTGCCCGTCTCTGCCCGCCAGGGGGTTTCTGACGTCAACACATTCTGGCACGCCCGGTGGGACTACCTTCAACATCCACAACATCGCCATCTACATCCGAGATGGCGGAAGACACTCCGGTCACGTACGCGGATCTGCTTGGTGAGCTCAAGAAGAAGCATGACGAGATCAAGGCAACCCTCGAAGCCGAACTCATCGGCTCCTTCCACCGAACCCGCTCCCATGGCGTCAGGTGGAAGGGTTTCACACCTGAAGGCGCGCTCGATGGAGTGGACCTGTCCGCCCCGTCGAGAAGAACGCACCGGGTCGCTGCGGCGGGAGATCAACTACATGGTGGCTCATTCGCTGCACCGCCACTACGAGAGCCTGGTGAACACCTTGGAGCGTGTCGCTCGCGCGTCGTCCGGGAAATCATGAGACACCGGTACTCCCCGTCGGGACCGGCTGCGGGGACTTTCAAAGGAGAGATGCCGCTCCGGCCCCGGCCGTTCGCATGGGTAGCACCGGAACTGCCGAACTCATCGGCATACGTCGTCTACAAGATTGGTGGTGATCCTAGTGACTACCAATTCCTACCTGAGCCACCTAAGGAGGTCCCGCACGGATACTCGTGCGCATACGTGCCGGACTGCAACGCCTGGGCACTCTCGAACCAGGCTGCAATAACAGCGGCCTCTGGAACGGCGGGAGGAACGTCGGGAGCCGATCACGAGAAGCGGTCGTGGCTGGCTAAGTACGCCGCCCGACAAACCTCCAAAGCCCAGCTCCTGCGGTTGGCTTAGAACCGGAAAAACAAGCATGGCTGGTTAAGTATGCCACCCCGGCGAATCTTCGGGGTTCGACACCTTCAGCCATCACAGCGGATCAGATTTGTGCAATTCGAAAGATCGGTTCGGCATGATGCCGAAAAGGAAGAGCGTTCGGCTACACCAAGCCGTACCCCAACAGCTACGAGCCGATCCCGCTGCCACCTAAATATCGGCTCCCGGACTTCACAAAGTTCGGTGGATCGAGACGGGTCCAGCTCCATCGAGCATGTGAGCCGATATTTGGCACAGGCTGGGCACGATCTCAGCGTCGGATGAGTTGCGCGTGAGGTTCTTCTCACGGTCCCTCACGGGATCGGCTTTCGGGTGGTACACATCGCTACCACCGAACTCCATCCAAACTTGGAAGCGATTGGAAGAGCGGTTCCATGAACGGTACCATTCGAAGCTTCCGAGTCTAGCATTGCCGATCTAGCACAACTACGTCGAAGCGCGGAGAAACGTGACGAGAATACATCCGGCGCTTCGGGAATCTTAGGAACCGATGCTATTCGGTTCGTATAACTGAAAAGGAAGCGATCGAGTTGGCGGTAGCAGGCCTTGCAACACAGCTCAAGGACACGGCCTCCCAAGCGGATTATCCCTCGGCGGCGCACATGGTTCGAAACTTTCAGCATATGAACAGCGCCACCCGGACCTGTACCAAGATAAGTTCAAGCGTGCGGTAGCCACGGTCGATGCGAGAGGAAGACGAAGTTCTCGCGGGAGACCAAGAAGTAGCGATGGCTGAGTGGACTCGGGGAGGAACCCCCGTGTCCCGCAAATGGGTAAAGCCACCGGGCCCGCCCGGGGGATTTGATTTTGACGTGACCAAGACCGAGCAAATCTTCGACCTCCTACTCAAGGAAAAGCGGTTGAAGATACCTGAAGGTCTCAAATTCCCCACGGCGCAAGAGCTGAATGGAAAGCCATACCGCAAATGGCATAACTCGCTCTCCCATGCCACCAACGACTGCGAGGGTGTGGCGTCGGCACATCCAAGCGGCGATAGAGAACGGGCGTCTAATTTTCAACCGATACGCCATGAAGGTCGATACCCAGCCCTTCCCCGCCGTGAACATGGTGGAGTATGCTTGCCATGGAGGGTGCCGGCCGGGTTTCTGTGCAATATCAACATGGTAGATCTTGGACACCACGGCGGCAAGGATGGAGATGAGGGCAGCTGCTCTCATAGCAAAGAAACAGAGGAAGCCGCTCCACGCGATCGGCTCCGCCAAGACGGCAAGCGCTACGTAACAGAGGGAGAAGTGAAGAACATAAGATCGACCTCTCTCTGATCACCTCCTCAACAAGTATGTGAGTCAGTACGACCAACGCCGACGGTCCAGCGATGATGATGAAAGAGATCGTCTGGCTAGAAGACATCGTCGGCATAATCGCGATGAGGAGGAGCACGAGCGTTGCGCCAAGGGAAAGGCAAGGGAGCGGGACGACGAGGACAGGCCGCGGGATTGCCCTTTCTTCGAGCACTGCTGGGATTCAGGAATGAGCCGATTGCCAACAATCGGCAATTGCCCGAGATGCAACCGAAAAAAGAAGGAGGCAGCCAACGTGTCCGTGTTCGAGCGCTTGGGACCTCTCCCGCCACGGAGCAAACGAGCTGAGTCCCCTCGGTTGGAAGATCTCGAAGATTCGGAAGACGAGGGAGAAGAAGAAGACAGTACCACCGGCCAAGGTGGTGCCCCGACGGACTCAGCCGTTCCCGAAACGCAGGGTTCAACGATTGCGCGGCCTGGAAGAAGCCGAGAGGTTATACTTGCATACATTGAGGAAGGCAAGGCCTGATCCGGCTGCGAAGGTTCGGCGAACCCTGGATGAAGAGGGTCGTCCACGAAAAATGGAGTGGCGCCCCAAGCAAAGGAAAGCCGATGATGAAACATCGGCTGGCACAAACATGGTGCTCGTTCTTCCGACGAAGCTCGGTGCTCCACGGTTACACGATACATCCAAGGTGGACGACGGCAAGCGCACCAACATGATAAAGTCGAGAGATTGGGCTGGTTTTGTCTACCGGCACGAACGAGTAGCAAGAGCACGTCAAGGAGCAAACATGGCGAGGCTGATCCTTGTGATCGGCCCCAAAAATTTATGAAGGGAACTTACAAAACCTTCACCGAGCAAGCAACGTGGAGGCCGATTCCGAGCAATCGGCCAAAATTATCCTCACCCACCATTCGCACTGGGTTCAACATGTTATCCAACGAGCCGATACCATCAATTCTCTTGACGAGAATCGGCTCGGGGGGCACCAGTGTAGATAGAACACGAGGATATGTAATGGAAGCGTCTCATCTTTTGGTGATGGGTATTGGAATATGGGGGCCGATGCATTAGTCGGCCGTAAAAAAAAATGCTGAAAATTCGAAAATTTTCGAGCACAGCCGATGCAGCAGACATCGACTTAAGGATATGGAAGCCGATGCATGGCCATCGACTCGAGAGGAATAACTGTCACGAGCAGAGGTTCAATGGAGCACGAAGAGGGTTTTAATGAAAGAACTCCTTAATGGGGTAGCTTAAGAGCTCGGATTCTCTCTTCAGGAACAATGCCAAGAGCAGCCTGAACGTGTAGATCAGGTCAAGGATGGATTGCCTCAGATCCACCAAAGGAAGGGAGCCGATCTAGTCAACAAGGCGCTAGAGGCGGTCTGAAGAAACTCGGGGGGCAGCTCACCTTGAAGGCTCTCTGCTCTGGGGAGCCGATTTGTGTTCAGATCGGCTGGCTCTGCATGATCAAGCCTAGGCCCATTCAGCTAATTTGCGCATCCTCGTCTCTGTTTTGCCTTGGCCGAGACTCGGGGGGCAACAGGCCTGGTAGATGTTCTATCAAGGAACCGATTGGAGTTACATTGGCTGACACTGCATCGTGATCTCCTCAGAGAGGATCTGGGAAGAAAAAGCCGTCGTCTTGTACGAGGGTTGGACCGTGCTGGTACTGCATGAAAAGGAAGGAAACTGGTTTCTCAAATTGGCCGATGAAAGGTCATCGGGCTGCGGGACCGCAAAATACCACGGTCAAGAAAAAACACAATAATCCGATTCGTTGCTATCGGTCTTGGTGTGGCAAGCGGAAGGAAGGAAATTGGATTAATGGAAGAAGAAATTGAGAGAACAATTCTCATTAATTCAAAGGAGCGGCTTTACAAGAAGAGCCGATGGCTCTCAAAAGAGGAATCTGGTGCCTAGTGCACTGCTACTACTAATCCTACTCTACTAGTCGTCGCTGTCCTCATCATCGCCATCGTCGAGGTCGTCGGCGCTGCTCCCAGGAAGCTCCTCGCCGTCTGCTGCCCCGGCCGTCGGCCGGAGCTTCCTCCTCCTCCTCGTCATCGTCATCATCCTCGCTATCCGCCCGGTCCGCGGAAGCGCTTCGTTGGAGGATATCCGGCGGAGGAGGAGGAATCGTCTTCCTCCTCCTCATCTTCTTCTTCCTCGTCGTCATCATCGTCCTCGCTGTCCGCCCACATGCGGGAGCGCTTCTTCGGCGGAAGCTACGGCGGAGGGGGAGGCCTTAGCCCTCTCCGCTCCTCCTTCTTTCTTCTCCTGGTCAGAGGAGATGGGGTTCGCCCCGGAGCGGGGATCGTCCTCTTCCTTGTTCTTCGGCGACGATTGGAGAGAGAGGCCTGAAGCGGAGGAGGAAGAGGAAGACATTGCTACAGGAGGAGAGGGTTTTTTGGTGCCGACCGCTAGAACAGAGGAAGGGGATGAAGAGGACTGGTCAATTGGCATGGTTAAATAACAAGGAGCCTAGTGGAGATTCAATGCCATTGCAGTTTCCGAGGAAGTGATGCTAAGGCTATCAAATTTCACAGAGAAGTGGGAAAGAAAAGGTGTCATGATGAAGGATGTTGCAACAGTTCTGCTCTGCTACGACATGACCCGACGAAAGGAAGCATAATGATTTTGGAAATGTCATTTCCAAAACCAGGGGGGCATGTGTTATCACCAGAATTTGACCGAGTCAGAGGTGGGCCGCGATCAGGATGGACTTAAAGAATATATAGATGGAAGAAATACGTGAATCGGCCTTACATGCAAAGTTGGGCTAAATTGCCCGTGTATACGTAAGATATTAGATCGCATCTTAGTTTAGAAGTTAGAGTTTTACCCGTGCACGGTTTAGTGCACGCCCACATTAGAAAGTCCGCTGGACTATAAATATGTACCTAGGGTTTATGGAATAAACAACAACCAACGTTCAACCACAAACAAATCTCGGCGCATCGCCAACCCCTTCGTCTCGAGGGTTTCTACCGGTAAGCATCATGCTGCCTAGATCGCATCTTGCGATCTAGGCAGCACTAAGCCTTCCCACGTTGTTCATGCGTTGCTCGT
>NC_061508.1:157344279-157382909 GCF_022539505.1 Lolium rigidum
GGACTCCTCCCCCACTAGGGTTGGCCGGCCATGGAGGTGGAGTCCCATGTGGACTCCACCTTCCTTGGTGGTTTCTTCCGGACTTTTCTAGAACCTTCTAGAACCTTCCATAGAACCTTCCGCGACATTTTAATTCACATAAAAGGACATCCTATATATGAATCTGATACGTCTCCAACGTATCGATAATTTCTTGTGTTCCATGCCACATTATTGATGTTATCTACATGTTTTATGCACACTTTATGTCATATTCGTGCATTTTCTGGAACTAACCTATTAACAAGATGCCGAAGTGCCAGCTCTCGTTTTCTCGCTGTTTTTGGTTTCGAAATCCTAGTAACGAAATATTCTCGAATCGGACGAAATCAACGCCCGTGTTCCTATTTTACCCGGAAACATCCGTAACACACGAGAACCGCCAGAGAAGGGAGGCAGGGCCACCAAACCCTACCCCGGCGCGGCCAAGGGGGGCGCGCCCCTAGGGTGTGGGCCCCCTTCGACCTTCCCGCGCCGCCTCTCCGCCTATAAAAAGCCCCCGGATCGAAAACCCGATACCAATTGACGAAACCCACGTAAACCCGCCGGAGCCGCCGCCATCGCGAAGCCAAGATCCGGGGGACATGATCTCTGTTCCGGCACCCCGCCGGAGCGGGGAAGTGCCCCCGGAAGGCTTCTCCATCGACACCGCTGCCATCTCCACCGCCATCTTCATCACCGCCGCTGCTCCCATGAGGAGGGAGTAGTTCTCCATCGAGGCTCGGGGCCGTACCGGTAGCTATGTGGTTCATCTCTCTCCTATGTGTTTCAATACAATAATCTCATGAGCTGCCCTACATGATTGAGATTCATATGATGATGCTTGTAATCTAGATGTCATTATGCTAGTCAAGTGGGTTTTACTTATGTGATCTCCGGAGACTCCTCGTCCCACGTGTGTAAAGGTGACAGTGTGTGCACCGTGTGGGTCTCTTAGGCTAGATTTCACAGAATACTTACTCATTGAATGGTATAGTGAGGTGCTTATTTATATCTCTTTATGATTGCAGCATGTTGCATCACAATTTATCTATGTGCTACTCTAGTGATGTGTTATTAAAGTAGTTTTATTCCTCCCGCATGTGTGCAAAGGTGACAGTGCGTGCACCGTGTTAGTACTTGGTTTATGCTATGATTATGATCTCTTGTAGATTATGAAGTTAACTATTGCTATGATATATTGATGTGATCTATTCCTCCTACATATGCATGAAGGTGACAGCAGTGCATGCTATGCTAGTACTTGGTTTAGTCTCGTTGATCTATCTTACACTTAAGGTTACTAAAACATGAGCATTATTGTGGAGCTTGTTAACTCCGGCATTGAGGGTTCGTGTAATCCTACGCAATGTGTTCATCATCCAACAAAAGTGTAGAGTATGCATTTATCTATTCTGTTATGTGATCAATGTTGAGAGTGTCCACTAGTGAAAGTCTATTCCCTAGGCCTTGTTCCTAAATACCGCTGAGTTACTACCGCTTGTTTACTACTGCTGCGTTACTACTACCGCGTTACTACCGCTTGTTTACTCGTTTTATCGCGTTACTACCGCTGCAATACCACCACCATCAACTACACGCCAAGCACTTTTCTCGGCATCGTTGCTACCGCTCATACTTATTTATACCACCCGTATTTCACTATCTCTTCGCCGAACTAGTGCACCTATTTGGTGTGTTGGGGACACAAGAGACTTCTTGCTTTGTGGTTGCAGTGGTTGCATGAGAGGGATATCTTTGACCTCTTCCTCCCCGAGTTCGATAAACCTTGGGTATCCACTTAAGGGAAACTTGTCGCTGTTCTACAAACCTCTCGCTCTTGGAGGCCCAACACTCGTCTACAGGAAAGGAGGGGGAACGTAGACATCAAGCACTTTTCCGGCGCCGTTGCCGGGGAGGAAAGGTAAAAGGCACTCATACTACGGTCCCGGTAAAGTATTTTTCCGCGCTCGTCGTGTGTGTGCTCGAAGCTATTTCCTTTAGATCCTGCAATTGCATCTTGTTGTTTCTTGTTTACACTAGTTTGGCATAATGTACAAGAGTGAGCTTCTTATTCTATTTCCTGATTTAAAACATGGATTGTTTGATGCGAAAATTAAAAAAACCTAAGAAATCTTCTTTGCATGCTGGTAGTAATATTAGTATGAACGCTTTGAACACCATTGTTGACAATAATATAGAAAGTTCTAAGCTTGGGGAAGCTGGTTTTCATGATATTTTTAGTCCCCCAAGCATTGAGGAGAAAATTTTCTTTGATGATACTTTGCCTCCTATTTCGATGATTATAATGATAGTGGTCTTTTGGTGCCACTTACTGCTGAGAGTAAATTTTGTTGTGATTATACTATGCCTCCTACACTTGATGAGAATAATAATGATAGCTACTTTGTTGAATTTGCTCCCACTACAACTAATAAAATTGATTATGCTTATGTGGAGAGTAATAATTTTATGCATGAGACTCATGATAAGAATGTTTCATTTGATAGTTATATTGTTGAGTTTGCTCATGATGCTACTGAAAGTTATTATGAGAGAGGAAAATATGGTTGTAGAAATTTTCATGTTACTAAAATGCCTCTCTATGTGCTGAAATTTTTGAAGCTACACTTGTTTTATCTTCCTATGCTTGTTACTTTGCTCTTCATGAACTTGTTTATTTACAAGATTCCTATGCATAGGAAGCATGTTAGACTTAAATGTGTTTTGAATTTTCCTCTTGATGCTCTCTTTTGCTTCAAATACTATTTCTTGCGAGTGCATCATTAAAACCGCTTGAGCCCATCTTAACGGCTATAAAGAAAGAACTTCTTGGGAGATAACCCATGTGTTATTTTGCTACAGTACTTTGTTTTATATTTGTGTCTTGGAAGTTGTTTATTACTGTAGCAACCTCTCCTTATCTTAGTTTTGTGTTTTGTTGTGCCAAGTAAAGTCTTTGATAGTAAAGTAAGTACTAGATTTGGATTACTGCGCAGAAACAGATTTCTTTGCTGTCACGAATCTGGGTCTAATTCTCTGCAGGTAACTCAGAAAATTATGCTAATTTACGTGAGTGATCCTCAGATATGTACGCAACTTTCATTCAATTTGAGCATTTTCATTTGAGCAAGTCTGGTGGCCTAATAAAATCCATCTTTACGGACTGTTCTGTTTTGACGATTCTGCCTTTTATTTCGCATTGCCTCTTTTGCTATGTTGGATGAATTTCTTTGATCCATTAATGTCCAAGTAGCTTTATGCAATGTCCAGAAGTGTTAAGAATGATTGTGTCACCTCTGAACATGTGAATTTTTATTGTCCACTAACCCTCTAATGAGTTGTCTCGAGTTTGGTGTGGAGGAAGTTTTCAAGGGTCAAGAGAGGAGGATGATATACTATGATCAAGGAGAGTGAAAGCTCTAAGCTTGGGGATGCACCCGGTGGTTTACCCCTGCATATATCAAGAAGACTCAAGCGTCTAAGCTTGGGGATGCCCAAGGCATCCCCTTCTTCATCGACAAATTATCAGGTTCCTTCTCTTGAAACTATATTTTTATTCGGCCACATCTTATGTACTTTACTTGGAGCGTCTGTTTGTTTGTTTCTATTTTTGTTTGTGTTTGAATAAATTGGATTACATCATGCTTGTGTGGGAGAGAGACACGCTCCGCTGGTTCATATGAACACATGTGTTCTTAGCTCATAATATTCATGGCGAAGTTTCCTCTTCGTTAAATTGTTATATGGTTGGAATTGGAAAATGATACATGTAGTAATTGCTATAATGTCTTGGGTAATGTGATACTTGGCAATTTTTGTGCTCATGTTTAAGCTCTTGCATCATATACTTTGCACCTATTAGTGAAGAATACATAGAGCATGCTAAAATTTGGTTTGCATAATTGGTCTCTCTAAAGTCTAGATAATTTCTAGTATTGAGTTTTGAACAACAAGGAAGACGGTGTAGAGTCTTATAATGTTTTCAATATGTCTTTTATGTGAGTTTTGCTGTACTAGTTCATCCTTGTGTTTGCTTCAAACAACCTTGCTAGCCTAAACCTTGTATCGAGAGGGAATACTTCTCATGCATCCAAATACTTGAGCCAACACTATGCCATTTGTGTCCACCATACCTACCTACTACATGGTATTTCTCCGCCATTCCAAAGTAAATTGCTTGAGTGCTACCTTTAAACAATTCAAAATTTATTACCTCTTATTTGTGTCAATGTTTTATAGCTCATGAGGAAGTATGTGGTGTTTATCTTTCAATCTTGTTGGGCAACTTTCACCAATGGACTAGTGGCTTCATCCGCTTATCCAATAATTTTGCAAAAAGAGCTGGCAATGGGATTCCCAGTCCCAAATTAACAAACTAAAAATAGACACTCCTCCATGGTATGTGATTGTTGGACGGCACCCGAAGGATTCGGTTAGCCATGGCTTGTGTAAGCAAAGGTTGGGAGGAGTGTCATCATAATAAAACTAAAATAAAAAGGTACTCCTTCATGGTATGAGATTGTTAGCGGGCACCCGAGGATTCGGTTAGCCATGGTTTGTGAAAGAAAGGTTGGAAGGAGTGCCATCCAAAAATAAAATAAAATGGGAGCCGCTCTTTGAAGGTTTGTCCGGCAAGGGGTTAGAGTACCCGCTACCATTCGTTGACAACAACAAACACCTCTCAAAACTTTACTTTTATGCTCTCTTTATGTTTTCAAAATCAAAGCTCTAGCACAAATATAGCAATCGATGCTTTCCTCTTTGAAGGACCATTCTTTTACTTTCAATGTTGAGTCAGTTCACCTATTTCTCTCCACCTCAAGAAGCAAACACTTGTGTGAACTGTGCATTGATTCTTACATACTTGCATATTGCACTTGTTATATTGCTTTGCATTGACAAACTATCATTGAGATATACATGTTACAAGTTGAAAGCAACCGCTGAAACTTCATCTTCCATTATGTTGCTTCAATGCCTCTACTTTGAATTATTGCTTTATGAGTTAACTCTTATGCAAGACTTATTGATGCTTGTCTTGAAGTGCTATTCATGAAAAGTCTTTGCTTTATGATTCACTTGTTTACTCATGTCATACACATTGTTTTGATCGCTGCATTCTCTACATATGCTTTACAAATAGTATGATCAAGTTTATGATGGCATGTCACTCCAGAAATTATCTTTGTTATCGTTTTACCCGCTCGGGACGAGCGAGAACTAAGCTTGGGGATGCCGATACGTCTCCAACGTATCGATAATTTCTTGTGTTCCATGCCACATTATTGATGTTATCTACATGTTTTATGCACACTTTATGTCATATTCGTGCATTTTCCGGAACTAACCTATTAACAAGATGCCGAAGTGCCGGTTCCGTTTTCTCGCTGTTTTTGGTTTCGAAATCCTAGTAACGAAATATTCTCGGAATCGGACGAAATCAACGCCCAGTGTTCCTATTTTACCCGGAAGCATCCGAACACACGAGAACCGCTAGAGAAGGGAGGCAGGGCCACCAAACCCTACCCCGGCGCGGCCAAGGGGGGCGCGCCCCTAGGGTGTGGGCCCCCTTCGACCTTCCTGCGCCGCCTCTCCGCCTATAAAAAGGCCCCGGATCAGAAAACCCGATACCAATTGACGAAACCCACGAAACCCGCCGGAGCCGCCGCCATCGCGAAGCCAAGATCCGGGGGACAGGATCTCTGTTCCGGCACCCTGCCGGAGCGGGGAAGTGCCCCGGAAGGCTTCTCCATCGACACCGCTGCCATCTCCACCGCCATCTTCATCACCGCTGCTGCTCCCATGAGGAGGGAGTAGTTCTCCATCGAGGCTCGGGGCCGTACCGGTAGCTATGTGGTTCATCTCTCTCCTATGTGTTTCAATACAATAATCTCATGAGCTGCCCTACATGATTGAGATTCATATGATGATGCTTGTAATCTAGATGTCATTATGCTAGTCAAGTGGGTTTTACTTATGTGATCTCCGGAGACTCCTCGTCCCACGTGTGTAAAGGTGACGAGTGTGTGCACCGTGTGGGTCTCTTAGGCTAGATTTCACAGAATACTTACTCATTGAATGGTATAGTGAGGTGCTTATTTATATCTCTTTATGATTGCAGCATGTTGCATCACAATTTATCTATGTGCTACTCTAGTGATGTGTTATTAAAGTAGTTTTATTCCTCCTGCATGTGTGCAAAGGTGACAGTGCGTGCACCGTGTTAGTACTTGGTTTATGCTATGATTATGATCTCTTGTAGATTATGAAGTTAACTATTGCTATGATATATTGATGTGATCTATTCCTCCTACATATGCATGAAGGTGACAAGTGTGCATGCTATGCTAGTACTTGGTTTAGTCTCGTTGATCTATCTTACACTTAAGGTTACTAAAACATGAGCATTATTGTGGAGCTTGTTAACTCCGGCATTGAGGGTTCGTGTAATCCTACGCAATGTGTTCATCATCCAACAAAAGTGTAGAGTATGCATTTATCTATTCTGTTATGTGATCAATGTTGAGAGTGTCCACTAGTGAAAGTCTATTCCCTAGGCCTTGTTCCTAAATACTGCTGAGTTACTACTACTTGTTTACTACTGCTGCGTTACTACTGCTGCGTTACTACTGCTTGTTTATCGTTTTATCGCGTTACTACTGCTGCAATACCACCACCATCAACTACACGCCAAGCACTTTTCCGGCATCGTTGCTACTTGCTCATACTTATTTATACCACCTGTATTTCACTATCTCTTCGCCGAACTAGTGCACCTATTTGGTGTGTTGGGGACACAAGAGACTTCTTGCTTTGTGGTTGCAGGGTTGCATGAGAGGGATATCTTTGACCTCTTCCTCCCTGAGTTCGATAAACCTTGGGTATCCACTTAAGGGAAACTTGCTGCTGTTCTACAAACCTCTGCTCTTGGAGGCCCAACACTGTCTACAGGAAAGGAGGGGGAACGTAGACATCAGAATCTTATTCTCCGGACCATTCCGGAACTCCTCGTGATGTCCGGGATCTCATCCGGGACTCCGAACAAATATTCGAACTCCATTCCATATTCAAATACTACCATTTCAAACTCCAACTTTAAGTGTGTCACCCTACGGTTCGTGAACTATGCGGACATGGTTGAGTACTCATTCCGACCAATAACCAATAGTGGGATCTGGAGATCCATAATGGCTCCCACATATTCAACGATGACTTTAGTGATCGAATGAACCATTCACATACAATACCAATTCCCTTTGTCTCGCGATATTTTACTTGTCCGAGGTTTGATCTTCGGTATCACTCTATACCTTGTTCAACCTCGTCTCCCGACAAGTACTCTTTACTCGTACCGTGGTATGTGGTCTCTTATGAACTTATTCATATGCTTGCAAGACATTAGACGACATTCCACCGAGAGGGCCCGGAGTATATCTATCCGTCATCGGGATGGACAAATCCCACTCGTTGATCCATATGCCTCAACTCATACTTTCCGGATACTTAATCCCACCTTTATAACCACCCATTTACGCAGTGGCGTTTGGTGTAATCAAAGTACCTTTCCGGTATAAGTGATTTACATGATCTCATGGTCATAAGGACTAGGTAACTATGTATCGAAAGCTTATAGCAAATAACTTAATGACGAGATCTTATGCTACGCTTAATCTGGGTGTATCCATTACATCATTCATACAATGATATAACCTTGTTATTAATAACATCCAATGTTCATGATTATGAAACTAATCATCCATTAATCAACAAGCTAGTTAAGAGGCATACTAGGGACTCTTTGTTGTTTACATATCACACATGTATCAATGTTTCGGTTAATACAATTATAGCATGGTATATAAACATTTATCATAAACATAAAGATATATAATAACCACTTTTATTATTGCCTCTTGGGCATATCTCCAACATATCGATTACCTAAAATTGTACAAATTTGACCATACTCCCATAGACAGTATCATGGATGGACCTAGTGGGTGAGCCAGTTGGGCCATGGCTCACCGATAACTCTAGGTTTTTTTACTATCCCTAATATAAAGTTTAGATGTGGCTTGATTTGCCTCCTTTTCATATCTATTCTTCATATGCAGTTTTCAGTCGTACATGTCGGCCGACACATTGCTTCCCTCTCTCACCCCTTCCTATACTCCTCACACTTGCTTGTTTCCTCTCTAACTCCCTTGCCTTTGCACCCAACACTCCATTATTAAGGGGTTGAAAACACTGATCATGAATGACTCACCATCAGCATATTATATCAACTGCTTTGGACATGAACTTTAGTTGGTTTTATTTGACATGGCAAAGGAATATAAAGCATGAGAAATCCATCGAGTATCAATGGGTTAAAACAAGCGCATTTCTTGATATAATCCACTTCTAGTCTTAGTTTCACCCATTTCAAGTGCTTCCAAAACAAGCGCATTCTGAATATTGTTGATATGCACCCCATAATCCTTTGAGTAATTGTAAGCATCTGACAAGAGCCTTCACAAAAGAGCTAGTGGATAAGAATACATGTAGTAAATGGATCATTTGAATGCAAATGATTCAAATGCTCCATTTTTTTTGAGTTTCAAAAAAAAAATGGAGCATTTGAATCATTTGCCTTTGTTTTCAATCTTGAGTTGATGATTATTATTCTTGGCTACACAAATTATTTGTCTCAATATTTTTAAAAAGGGATCCATATATTGTTAATTCAATTTCACTTGTTGGATTGCAAAAAAGATATATTTCAACATATGGGGTCTCATGGATGGGTTGGATTTCGTGTAGAGGTGACACTGTTTTGCAGGAAACATGGCAATGAAGTTCGTTCACCATAGGATAACTATGTGGCTCATCGAAGATCACATCTCTATTAGAAAATACAAATAAATGTTGATATTTTTAGAAGATAATTGTGTCTTGTTGTATGTGATCAACTTATTCAAGAGTTTGCCATTCGGTTTGATGAGGATAATATGGAGTTGCTTAGATGTCTGTTGGCTATGAATCCTTTGAATTCATTTGCTTCTAATGATGCACAAAAGGTACCGAGAGTTGCCGAATTCTACCCCAAGAATATATCAATCACATATTTGGTGAGGCTGGAATTCTACCTTGATGCTTTTAATCGATGATATTTGAAAAAATATGATAGGATCAAAGTGAATATGACGTAGATGAAGCTTTCATGGAAATGTGGAAGCCTAGAGTTACCAAACCCTAGCAATGTACTACCACTGTTCCATAATGTAACAGACTGGTAGTTTTCTCTACGAGACTCTGAACATATGTATTTTATTACAATGTCGTGAATCAGTTGGCTACTTAGAGCATCAGCAATGGAAACGATAAGTTTGTGTCATTCCAGCCACCTAGGTATGGATAGATGGAGTTATAGCTAAGTGTTTTTACATCCAAAGCCAACAATTACCGATGAAGTCATCAAAGTATACAATACCATCTCTCTTGCATCCTTTTCCCTATCTGTTTATACTCTCTTTCTTGCCTTTTTTTGGAGAAGTGGCCTCCTCTGAAAGGGTGGGTATTTGTAGCTCGAGCTACAAATAGCTCATCTTTTTCGGACGAAAATGATATTTTGAAGTATCAAAAAATATGAAAACAAATCTTGATGATACAATGTGGTGATCTACGTACGTGCAAATTTTCAAATCGAAATACCTTGTATTTTGGGATGCACAAAAATGAAAAAAATGAAAAATTTTGATGTTTTGAAATCTTCTGTTCACTACTATAGTGGTCAGTTTTGTGCATCCCATAATATAAGGTATTTCGAGTTGAAATTTTACACGGTGGTAGAACACAACATTGGTGACATGTAGATTTATTTTCAGATATTTCTAAAACTTTAAATTGCTTATTTTGAATTTTTCAAAAACCAAGTTATTTTATTTTGAATATTTCAAAAACCGAGTTACATGTAGCTGGGTCTACACTTGTGGTTTCCGCCTCCTCTACAAGCTACAACTTCACTTTTAAGACAATTACTTTTCTAACTTCGGAATGTCCAAATCGAGGTGAAGTAAAGCATTCCATTGGCCATGCCTTTGTACTGTGCATTTGATAAATAAATATCGGTCCAGGCATCCAGTTTCTCCTTGTGTCCGCAACTGGACAGGGTGGTCAATTTTGATTTGTCGCCATGCGCTATTTAACAACCGATGTAGCAACAATTGTTTTATTTTGTGATGATTATAAAACAACAACATTGGTTTCTTGGAGTAGAGCCTGTGTTAACCGATTTCTTGTTACTAATTAAAAAAGAAGACGAGGGAAACGACAGCGTCAACCAATCCAGCCCTGCCATGGCTACATTCGCAGCCTCCAAATCCAAACGCAGGAGCCGTCACTTTGAGCCATAGACTTTTCGCTCCCACAAAGAAATGAAAAATCTAGTCGTGGTCGGCTCGTTCTGTCGACCAAACCAAGCTTATCATGCAATCAGCAACCTCATCAGAAGCAGTAAAGTAACTAGTGCGTGCCGCCCACGTCAGCGTCGCTAGCGGGGGTGTGCAGTGTGGTCTGACCTGGCCCTGCTAGGCCGGCGCCGCTCTTCACAGCGCCCTCGGCTCGGCTGTCATCGCACTCGGAAGCTAGCTACTTTCCGAAGTTTCCAGAAGGACACGCGTCCCGCGTGCACGATGCGGAAGAGGAAGGCGTGCTTGTTTCTTCGGATGAACATGTCAACGCGCCGACTGTGGCGCTCGCTGATTAGGCCATACGTAGATCAGTGCACGATGAGGGAAATGATGGATGTCAACACGTACCTAGTGCTATATGCGGCCTTTTCGTTCGTTAGTTCAACGAGCAACACCAACATGCGGCGGCTCTTTTTTTTTTTCTCTCGACACCATGCACTCCTCCGTTTCATACTACCTTAGAGAATTTCCAACCGTGTCCCCCCAAAGCGACCTTAAACGCCGGATCAAACATTTGGGGACGTATTTTTTTCGTGCCGTGTTTGGGGGACGCCGCTCCCCAGCCACGCCCCTCCAGACACAGCCAAACATTAAATAATGTATTATCTATTTTTTTGCATATTTAATCCAATAGAGAGAAGAAATTTGAAGGTACGGTCAAGACTTCGAAAAATATGAACTAATTTTCAAATTAGTGCAACATAAACAAATTACATATAAAACTTCGAAAAAATTAATTAATTTTTTAAACTACTTCTTCTTTGATGGTCCCACCTCGTCGTCCTCACGGAGGCGCTTCCTGTTCGTCACCACTTCCGAAGGGCCGGTATCTTTCGACGCGTCGGAGGAACTTATGCCCCCCTCGTCATCGACGGTGCTCGCCGGCTGCGCCTTCGCCTTCGCCGGGCACTGCCTCCTTCTTTGCCACCGTCGCCTCCTTAGCCTCTTCGTCCTCCTCATCCTTCTCATAGCCGTCGTCGGCCTCCCAATCCTTCTCATGGCTGTCCGTCGGCGGGGAACTAGAGCTGCTAGGCATTGCAACTCTGTCCCACCAATGGTGCCATCCCGGTGGCTTCCCCTCGCTGTCGGTGTCCGATGGCAGAGAGAGGTTGCTCATGGTGAGAGAGGAGATGAGCGATGAATGGCGCCGGCCGGTTGTAGATCAGAAAGCGCATACATAGGGCTCTTATTGAGCTCGGATGAGTGGCGACACAAATATCAAATAGAGTTGCGGTTGCTCTTCCGTGGAGTTCGCGCTCCATTCCGGCGGTTCGTGCGTCGAACGACGCGGTTGCCACTACGACGTTTCCCCTTCTCGGCAACTGCACCATCGCTAGATACGCGACGGTTGAGCGTCCGTTCGTGTGTCGCTGACGCATCGGTCCCACCACTCTTCGCCTCACTTCTCGTTGTGTCTGGTGCGCTCCTCTGTAGACCGGGGGCGGACTCGGGACGCCGGACACTGTATTGGGCCGCGCCGGACGGAAAGGGCTTTTGGGGCGTGCGACTGGGAACGAAAAAATATCTGACGCGCTCCAGATACCTTTGGGGCTGGTCGCTTTGGGGGACGCGACTGGAGATGCTCTTACCAGCCTGGCCTTACAAGCGCGGGGGCTTATCTGCAGACGAGGCGCAACGCGTAGCCAGTGCGTTGGCCAGCATCTCACCATTGACCAGAAGCACTGGTTGGGCGGCCATGGCCTCTGCGTTAGCGCTGGCCTGAACTTAGGCAACGTATGCCAAGGCTTCCGCCCTTTCTTGGGCTGTCGCGGTAGCAGAGAGCTTGGTCTTCACGTTGCCTTTGCGGCCAACTTGCTTCCTCGACTCCGCTTCCCTCTCTTTCGACGTGAGCTCCTTCTTTGGCTTAACCGAACCGGGAATGACGGCCTTTTTTGGGCGACCGCTACCACAACTGGCGGTGGCAACATCTGTGGCCACGACGGTGGCGGGAAATGTGGCCACGACGACGGGTATGGTTTCGGGAAAGGCGGTGGCGGGGTTAGTGGTGGGGGGTACCATGGTCTCCATGGATGACACTAGGACAATGGCGCGGGTGGCGGTTGAAATAGAGTGGGGAGGTAGAAGTGTAGCTGCCTGTCGGGCCAGGAGCGGACAAGTGCTCGCACGACGCGTAGACTATAAATCCGTCCAACATTTGACTTGGGTTTGTTCCAAAACGGACGGCCGCACACAGACGCAATATGTCAGTTTGTGGTGGCCTGTTAACGATGGCGGTTAGAGTATCTCCAATGGCCGCGTCATATTTTGGTGCTGTAAAAGTCGCTGCGTCCGCGTTTAAAAAGTATAGCACGCGCTGCGAGATGTTTTCCTCTACCGGAGGCATTAAATCGCAGCGTGATCGTGGGCGCAAAAAAGATCCTCCATCGGGCGCTCCAAAATACAGCTTGCGCGACGACAGAAAAGAACTTTGACACACTACTATGCATGCAACAAGATCAAATACTCACATGAATCATCAACTAAATTATCTACCATAGTTCAAATGGACACAAAGTGCAATACACACAACATATAGTTCAAGAACCACACACAACATATAGTTCAAATGGACACAAATGCAAGATAGAATCTCACACTTCCGCATTTTTCAAATCATCGCCATCTTTTGCTTCTTCTTCATCGACACCTTGGCTTGATGGAGGAAGAGTAGGATCCATAGAGGCCACGAATCCTCCCGATGGTGCTCCCATGACTCCATACACACCACTCACCGATGCTCCCATGGTCCCTCCGAAGACTCCTCCATAGGTTGGTCCTCCCATGCCAGCCATGACGGGCATGCCTCCCATGCCCGCCATGCCTGTCGCGGCGGCGGCACTTGTGTGCAGCGTCGGGCGCGGCGGGACGAAGAGAGGTTGGGCCGTGGTGTCCCCGGCGTCGGCGCCACCGCTAGGGTTTGGCGCATGGGGTGGTGCCACGACGGAGGCGGCGGCGGTAGGTGGAATGTAGTAGGGAGGGGTCGGTAGGGTGCGGGAGGTCGCGTCCATCGCTGGAATTGCGCCGGCGGCCGCGCAAAGGCGAGGATTGGGCGGTGGGGCAGCGATGCGGGGGGGGGGGGAGTTTCAGGGCGGGTTTTCTTCGCGCGTGCGTCGAGCGATACCGCGCGCTACAGCCGAAGCCCAAAGTATAGCGTCCAAGATAGGGCAAAACGCCCGCGCCCAAAAAAATTTGGAGCGTCGCGCCCTATATAAAACCTAATGGAGGAACGCTTGATGTATATCAGCGTATTATATAGCACGCGGCCTATATGGCGCGTCTGTTGGAGATGCTTTTACACCGGGAAGGAGTGGAAACATGGTTGCTACAGAATTAAAACCGCGTAAATAGAAAGAAAACTGACTTTTCCGCTTGGCGACAGTAAACTTGACAATGCGACAAGCTAGCAAGCGAGCCAGCATGCGTCTCGCCTGTAGTACACCACTCTGGCAGTGGCAGGCATACTATTCTGCACCTACACGTTGAATTCAACGGAGCCAAAAGCTCGTGGATCCCGCCACCATAAGAGCAAGTTTAATAGTATAGTCAGCTGCTGGCTATAAGGCATGTGCCATGTCATTTGTAGCTAACATAAAGCCAACATGTATAGTAGTGAGGTATAATCATGTACTACTTTATCAATGGATGACCCACATTTCACTCTCACAAAGTCCCTAGGAAGACGCGTGCTAGTAGCCTGCTCGCATTAGAGCCCACTCCTCTTCTCTCTCCTCCTCTCTCTTCTTCAACTAAGCATGAATATACTATTATTTTAACTCTTATAGCCAGCTGACTGAAACTTATTATACTTGCTCTAACGGCCGCACCACTGAAGACGCCATATCATGATCAAAATCATTTTCTGCTCCTGCATAGGCCGGGTGGGTCCCAAGTCGGCACAGACCAAGCACATCACGGACAGCTCCCTTGGGCAGTCTAGTGTAAGCTAATCACGGACAACTACGATATGTCCACTAGGATTTCTACCCAGGGGGACTCCATGTCCCATGTTCTCTTTTACAAATTACTACCACCTTTTTTTTGAATCAGCAGTGTTCAATATATGTTGTGTTTGATGCACTAACAAATGATGACTAATTCGTTTATTAATTTGCACAAAGCAAAACATAGCTAGGCAAGTCAATATAAAACTAAAGAGGGCGTTTTATACATAAGAAATTCAATTTCAACGAGCCAAAGTAGATATATTGAGATAGCCACAACATTTTCCATTGCGTGAGTTAATGGTTATCTACACCATAGTTCTCCTACGATTTAAATGCAACAAAAAAAATACAAAGTCAAAGTTGTATTTGTTGTAGGAACAGAAATGTGTAATCAAAACAAGGCCAAGCAAAGGTGAGTGCACGATTTGAATTAGACGAATAGCTAGCTGGGGGCGGGAAAAGGGCCAAACGTGTCCCGGCTTGTACCATGGATTGGCATTGGTCTCCCTCAACGATTTCAGTAATAGCAGCATATGCTAGGGATGCAGATCAACTACGAAACGAATTAGGCCCACTTCCTATAGTAGCTACTAGTATTCAACACATATTAGTAGTCCTCACAAAAACCTAGAGTTAACTGATCGGTAGAAATATTACGCTACTTCACTACTCATAAAGCCACAAGCCTACGATCGCTAATCGCATAATTTGAGGTTTCTAATGGACATTCTAGTTCACATGGAAATTTTACTTTTGAGGTTTTGACTCAAGTCGACCGTCAATCTCGAAGTTCCATTTTTTTAATGGAAAGCGGCCCCGAGAGGCCCAGAAGCTTCATAAAATGCGGCAGGAACAAAATTACCAGGAGACCCTCTAGCTTTATATTGCCCTGAAAAACCTACTATTTGAATGTAAGGTCTCCAAAATTGCAAAAAGGACCCTAGCATAAAATAGTTGTAAGCAATCAGGTGCCTGGGCTCCTCCACCGCCGCACGCCGGCGACCTCAAGGCACAGGCCTCGCCGAGGTCCGAGAGGAAGTTGCTTGTGGTGTTATAATTGCCAATGCATTACCAATTCCCTACACCTCGGGGGACTAACCACTTGGATGCGAAGTAACGACGAGCTCCGGCACTTGGCAAACGAGAAAAGCCTCCATATGGAGGTTGAACACCTGAAGAAGAGTCGCCTTTCGACTATAGTGAGCAGGGGCAAGGCAGGAACGCCAGCATATGTCACCTCTTGATGAGCTTCGCAGCGTTGCTACTGAAGATTGCTGCAGATTCCTACAGTTCTTCCCGCTATGTAGATCTGCAAAAGCCAGCAGTAGATCGGCACCCCCTTCTTCCCCACCACTGCGGTAGCCCAAAGAAGAGAAGAAATCAATCGCTTCGGCTCGATATGGAGAGCTCCAATTGACCTTTATTGACTCGTATGTAGCAGTCGTGCCGCCGCCCGCCTCTGGCTCCCTCCATCAGGGCGCCACGAGCAGCCACGCCACCGCCATGAACCAACAGAAGCAGCTCGCACACGCCTTGGCAGCCAGATCCCCATGGGCATCTCACCATTCTCCACATGGTAAAAAACTAAACCTAGACTAGACCTACTACTGCAGCTATAGATAGGAGGCCAACCTCCTCTCCCCCGTCGTCTCCAGCCGGCAAAGCCGCCGAAGAGGAGAAGGAAGCTCTCAAGAAGAAAGGAGAAGGAGAGAGAAAGGGAAGGGGGAAAAGAGAGCCCCCACTCCCTCTGAGTTCCATATGCTTTGGTGATGCCAACAACTACGGGCTATTGGCTAGACTCTCAACATGTGGATTTCAAAATATAGTCCATTTTAGTTTACAGCGTTAACTAAAATATCTAATATGGAAAATCCAACCCTAGTATAAATCAAACACACCCTAACTAGACTAGCTAGAAGAAAGTTTAGTTGGGAAGAGAACAAGGGTGCCTACCACCATAGTACACCTACCAATTCTTGCTAAACTGCACTCACTAGGGGGCAAAGTTTACAGGGCCAGTAGACTTCCACGTGTCCTCTCAAGCGCTTCACCAACTCCACCCTCTCCAAGCTGCCTTCTCCTCCTCCACCTCGTTATTTATACAGCTCAGCAGCTCACTTGCATTTCCCACTCACACTCGATTACATTAACCAATCAAAGCAAGAAGCTCATTGTCAGCAGAGTAGCGGAAGGCAACTAAACAGAGATGGGAAGCGAAGGCAGCAGCACAACCCCGAATGGCAGCGGCGCCGCAGCCTGCGCGGTCTGCGGCGGCACGGCGGCGGTGTACTGTCCGGCTGACTCGGCGGCCCTCTGCGCACCCTGCGACGCGGCTATCCACGCGGCGAACCCTCTGGCTTCCCGCCACGAGCGCGTGCCGCTTGCGGCCGCCATGGTGGCATCCTCCGGCGTGTACGACCTCTTTGCGGCTGACGATGAAGGGGTGTCGTCCTGGCCGGGACAGGGGCTGGGGCAAGGCAGCCCCAACAGCAGCTCGTCCAGCTTCAGCAACTGCAGCGGTGCCGAGACGAGCCTTTTTCACCTTCTCTCCGACGTCGACCTCATGGCTACCGGCGCCGCCGGTGGAAGTCTGTCGGATGGCATGCCAATTCACGGGGCCGCCGCACCGTTGTGGCTGCAGCCCGGCATCGCCGTTGATGCCTCTACCTGGTCTTCGCCGTTGGAGTCCGCCGTGGTCGCGGCGGCGGCGGCAGCGGCGGACAGACGGGAGAGGGTCAGGCGGTACCGCGAGAAGCGCAAGAACCGCAAGTTCCAGAAGACCATCCGGTACGCCTCCCGCAAGGCGTACGCCGAGGCGCGGCCAAGGATCAAGGGCCGCTTCGTCAAGCGCACCGCCGGCTCAGACGACGACAGCACGAGCGCCACCGCCGAGGGGGCCAAATTCTGGCTCTCCTTCTCCGACGACAGCGTTGTGTTCGACGCCCCGTCCTACGGAGTCGTGCCAAATTTCTAGAAAGCTCTGGAAACATCGGCGAACAAAGCCGTGGGACCTTTTAGGGAACGGTTATGGTGCTCGATCAATCGTGGCAATGTCGTCTGCTCAGCTTAAAACACAATCAAGCAAAGGGCAGATGCCATGGCGCCATGCTGCGATCCTAGTGGCGCCAATTGATGCGCTGTCGTGTTCATGTTCGTGTCGTGCCGTCGTGAAAATCCGCCATCGCTATTTTTAACTGATGATGCGGGTTTTCGATGGATGGAGTGTAATGTTTATTTGAATTAGGCGATTAGTTAATTTACTTCCGCATTTACCTTGTTGATTTTCTTTGTTAAGATAAATAAATTTGGCAAATTCCTTCTAACAAACCACACTGCTGTTCATGATGTGTTATCGTTGCGGCCAGTCTTTTTATGCCCGGTTTTTTTGTTTTGTTGCCCTTCTCTATCTTGATGATGCCAGCTTTCGGCAATAATGCCATTCCATAACCAGATTAAGGAGGGGATACATTAATTCTAAGATAGCTTGAGCAGTAGTTCACATGTAATTTTCAGGTTTTAATTTTCTATGCTAAGATAATAAATCCCATGTCATTTTTTATGAACAGATAGCGAGCCATGACGATGCTCATTTTTGCTTATTCGAGCTTGGAGATGTGACTTGATCATTGATGTTTTTTTGACCGTTTTGATCATTGGTGCTAACTTTGTTGTCTGGTAATAATGCTAAAGTTTATGAGCATGTTGTGAGTTTGAAAAATAGTTTCTGAATCACGAATTATTCCTGGGATCATTCTTCTTCTCTCTGGTTCGAAGTGAAGGTAAATGTCTCTTTATTTCTGTGGGATGTTTGTTTATATGGTGACTCACTTTAGGTTGCCTTATTTTATTTTGACCAAGATGTTAGTTCCACGTGTCGATTTCTTATGATTTTATGCTTGCAGGTATTCACACTTTTTTTAAACAGAAAGCTCGACGAGTCCAGCTTTGAATTAACAAAGCCATCAACCGGCCAGGAGTACAAGGTAGCACGCAACAAAGAAAAAAGAAGAAAAAAGAAAAAAACTGGGGACACCAGCTAGAGATACAAGCCCAGGTGGTGAAAAGCTAACGCCTACAACAAAGGAACATGCAGACCAGGGCCAGGCCCTAAATTACAAGCTCTCTGAGAACGCCCAAGACTTCAGCAAAACACCGGCGGCTCCCCGAGACGCCACTCCGCGGATCTGGAACCAAGCAGGACTAGCACACTGAGCAGAACTGGCTAACTACGCTAGTGAAGCCGGGGAACCTCCAGAGCTCGAAGGGGGAAACTTCATGATAACGCCTCCAGGAAGGAAAATGGTGCTCGCGAGCGTCATCGTTGTCGACACAGACCAGCTGTGCAATGCTTTCGCGGAGGCTTCGGCACCCACCCCAAGAGAACTCCTAAGTCTCAGCGCATGCCATCACGACAAACCACCAGCTGTTGAGGAACACCGGGGCGCCTCCTGCCACGACGCACCCACAGACAGCCACCCTAGGCTCGGGAAGACACACCGTCTATATGGAGCCGGGGTATTGCCTGACGCATGGCCTCAACGAAAGGGGCTTCGAGGAGGAGCTCGGATGGATCGCTAGTAACAAGAGTAGCAGACAAAACCCAGGGGCAGGCAACCGGCGACAAGATGAGAGTCATGGCCACGCCTCCAAGAAGGTAAACGGCGTCCAAGGACGTCGTCGTCGCCGGCAATGGCAAACGCCTTGCATTGCTTTCGCAAACACCCCATCGAGCTCGCAAGCGTCCCTGTAGGACAAGGCGTCCAGAGGTACCACACCAGACCTGCTGGAACAAAACCGAGACACACCGTCCCCCGGTGGTCAAGGGTGGCCGGAGGGAAACGGGAAGGCGGTGACGACGACCGCCACCGCACCATTGGAGCACCCCCTCCCAACCACCAAACCCTACCATTCTCCAGCCGGAGCAAACCAGAAATGACATCTTGGCCCCTACTAAGATCGAATACAGAGGATGCACGGGCACTGCCAGCCCGGCCAAACTCCAGCGATGGCCTCGACCCGTACCATCCTCTGCCGTCGGGGGCACAGGGCAGCACCCGGCTGCCCATGGACGGGATCCGTCGGGCCAACCCAGCCCGAGCCAGACCACGCCCGGCCCAGACCTAAGCCTGCCGGCCTAGATCTAGGCCCGCCGCCGCCACCCATGGCCGCGGCCGCGCCGGCGTCGGGACGCGCCAGCAAGGAGCCAACCGCGCCGCCACCCCGCCGGAACCACGCAGACCTCGCACCGGGCGGGCGCCGTCGCCTCCCGCGTAGAGACGCCGCCCCTGCCGACCGCGTCAGCCCGCGCCGCCACCGCCAAACGAGGGGGAGAGGAGGCCCTGCCGCCACCAGCGCCCCGGGGCTTTGCCCGGAGACTCCCTCTGGCGGCGGCGAGGGGGGGAGGAGGCGGAGGAAGGGGTGGGACGAAACGGGGGTTAGGGTTCCGCCCTGCCGCTCGCGGGAGCGGGCAGGATGAAACGTTCTCTCTCAAAGTGCGTTACCTTCCTGCTCGCAGGCATTCACACTTGAACAAAAACAACTTCCTTTGCTCATCCATACCCCACTTGAACTGATAAAGTTAGCCAGCATTGGATACATTTCAAAAATCTCCTTCCTAAATCACCTGAATACATCCCAAGCATCTAACGCTCCAAAGACCAAAACCCATAGGGGGAAAAACATAAGACATACCCGGTAGCACAGCACATGACAAAACCACGATAAGAAGCCATATCGACACCAAAATAAATAATAGCCTATATAAATCAGGGAGAACAACATTCAGAAAATAATGTGCAGTCATCCATGTCGTCGACTTCGTCCTCTGGAATGTTCCATTTCTCAGGTTCCGTCAGGCACTCATTAGTAGATAGAAAATGCAGCACCTAGAAATATGATATTTGTTGTCATTTCATTTAGTAGTGTAAAAGATGTACTGTCTGTACTAATAGTGTGTCGGTCAGATCATATCATATCAGCTAGCATGAGATGATGAATGGGTACCTCGGCCATGGACGGACGCCACATGGCTGGCCGCAAAATGCAGCGTGACGCGACTGCGACCATCCTCTTCAGCTGATCCTTGTCGTAGTCGTCGCCGAGGTCAGGATCTGCAAGTTCGGTTGCTTGCCCAGCCTCCAGAAGTGGCTTTGCCTAGACAGCAAGAGCAAACGTACAATGTGAACGGTGCTTTGGCAATCTATTTATTTGAGTGTGTTGATTTATTCTAGCAATGCTCACCCACTGAAGAAGGCTCAGCTTGGAGCAGTCAATGGGCCGCCTTCCGGTAACAATCTCTAGGAGAAGAACCCCGAAAGCGAAGATATCGGTTTTTTCGTCGACGATGCCGTGCATGAAGTACTCTGGTGCTAAATACCTGCTCACAATTTACATTGATGTTTTAAAGGTTTTCACTAGACGTGATGTATTTGTTTTTTATATTGCGGCTGTTGATTACACATGATTGCAGATGGATGGCACTTTGCCAGTGCTTACCCAAATGTGCCTTCTATGGGTACGACAGAGTGATGAGTCCATTGTTTGGGAAGCCACTTTGCCAGTCCAAAGTCAGAAATCTGTTTCATAGAATAGAAAAAAACACATCACATTGATTCAAGTTTACGTCATTATCATGGAATTCAGAAGATTTCTTTGCATAGCGGATACTACTAGACCGACTGTTTTGTTCCTCTGGTTAGAAGAAGGATCATTGTTCACCGCGGAAAAATAGGGCTACCTGAGGTTCAAAGTCATCACCAAGAAGTATATTGGCTGCCTTTATGTCGCGGTGGATGATCCGATGCCTGCAGAACATGTGCAGATACTGCAAGCCCCTCGCAACGCCTACCGCAATCTTTTGCCTCAAAGACCACTCAAGGACCTTCCCACTCTTCCCTGAAAAATGTGATCTTCTATTGTCACATTGTTACTGACAAAATCATCAGCTCAATTCTGAAATAACACTACTGGCTAAAACTGATACCGTGCAGTGCAGATGCGAGCGTCCCATTTGTGCAGAACTCGAAGATTAGGTACAGTCCATTCTCAACACAGCAGCCAAGCAGGTCAGCTGTGTTTGGATGGCAGACATGCCCTTGGATCCCTAGCTCTGATAGGAACTCCTTCTCCTTCTGCTCACTGGGCTTGCCTTTGGCCAGCCTCTTCACTGCAATGCATTGGCCATCAGACAGTATACCCTTGTATACTTCCGCATAGCCTCCTCTTCCGCATATGCTATCTGAGGAGCAAAAATATCAATTAGATACAGTCTTCTAGATCAATCCGTTGGCCGTATTTTGCATGATGATAAACCGTACAAATTGTATGGATCATTAGTGCTTCAAATTAGGACATTAAACACCTGAAAAGTGAAAATAAGTACCTGGATGGAAGTCATCAGTTGCTACTGAAATCTCTTGGTAGCTGTAACACTTCCAGACAGGTTTCTGATCCTCCGTAAACGTCGAGCAGACATCGCTGCCTTTCATGCTTTCATCATCTACAGACCGTAGGAATGGAAGCCAGAGCTTCATGTCTGATAACCGCCTCCAGAGGCCATTCTGACTACGCCGACTCACCTCATTGCTACATGTGCTGTAGCACTCTTCAGTGACTTGCAGGTGCTCCACTTCCTCCGGTCCATCGAGTACCGCCCTCGGCGAGCTCTTGTCTTCATCGTTGCCATCACCCGTGGATTGAGGAACCTGCTTGTGTGTCGAGCTTGATCTAAGTAGTTTCTGAAGTGGTGGAAATCTTCTACTCCATGTTGAACTTGAGGACATGCTGCTGTCTGTAATTTATGGTTCAGAATTAGTACATGAACTAACATCGATGCTCGTCGGGAAATCTGAATCTATGTACCGAATTTCTCACCGTCAAATGACCGAGACTTCAACCTAGTGCTACTCTTTGCCAGGCCTTCCCTTCCAGCAGCAATGACTGAGCAGTTGTTTGGAGCATGCATGAAGCAGTAGTTTGCAACCTCAAAGTGATTCCTAGAATGGCGGCAATAATAGCATTGAGTGTCTAGGGAAACAGTAGCAGCATAAATTATTTCTGCAGTACTTGCACTAAATTAAAGCATATCTATTATTGCTTTTGAGTTGCATAAACTACATACCGAAGTGACAAGAACGTAAACTGATAGAAAGTTCAGTTCAGTATCTGAACATGAACAAAGAAGTCCCTCTGTTCCTCTTTATAAGGTCTATTGCTTTTTCAAATTTCAAACTTTTATATCGTTGAGTAAGCTTATAGAAAAAACTATCAATATTTAAAATAGTAAATAATCAAACATATTTCATGATGAATCTGACATACTGATTTGGTATGGTGAATGGCGATAATGTTTTCTAGAAACTTAGTCAAAGGTAGTCGATTTCGACTTTTAAAAAACTAATACGCCTTGAAAGAAAGAATGGAGGTTTTTGTTTTTAGGAGATTTTAAACTACATTCTGAAGTGACAAGACCAGAAACTTATGGAAAGTTCAGTTCAGCATCTGAATATGAACAAAGAAGTAGGAGTAGCTAATTATTTTTTCGCTTTTTTCTTTTCTTTTGAGTAGCTTATTAGGATTACCTGTGATATGTACTCTTAGATCTTCCAACAATTAGAAACTTTGCATCAGTAAATTCAGCTTCCCGGGTCAGGGCTCTTGGAATGCTTGAGCTGCATATCACCTTTGCCTCCAAATTGACCTGAAAGAAAAGACAGAGGATGCATACTAGTATCAGAGCACTACAAAACTACAGCCCTTTTGTTTTAGCTTAACTGAAAAGTACTCCATAAGCTTAAATGGAAGTACAATCTCCCAAATTAGCAACATTGAAGCACATGAGGAAGCATGAAAGAAGATAAACTCAGACCACGGTACTAATCATTGCGTTTTGGTCCAGATATACCTAACAGCTGAAAAGGGACATGACAAGGCTGACAGGAAGGGGGCACCAAACTAAAATCTAATGAGCACAACTTTGCTTCCAAGTTCCCACTACACTGTGTTCACCAGAAGAAAACAAATGCACACACCAACAAAGAAATAAAATTGGTAACAAAAAGAATGCAATAACTGAACACCAAAGAATGTAGTGCCTGAACCCCCACTGTGTCAACAAATGAATATATTATACAGGAGGCAAACAAAACGATTGCAAAACTGAATTGGGTTAATTATTTGATCAATCTGCACCTGTTTAGCCTCGCATGTCTCCACAAACTCCCCAAGCATGTAGATCACGAAGGCGTTCGCCTTCTGCAGCCTGTTCTTCCTTCCCCTTCCTCCTGCCGTCCAGAAACCACGACAGAAAGAAGGCGACAACAGTAAATCATCAAGACAAGAACAATAACTCATGCAGCTGCAGCAATTACTCAACAAAGTTGCCAGACAGTTACCGAGAACATGAACCGCAACGATGGAATCGTTGGGCTTCGCGATGACCCTGATCGCCCACGACAGCAGCTCGGAGCATCCCCGGGAGTTGTTGGGCACGCCGACCAGTATCCTGGAGCCTTGGTGCCGACCTCCATCGCTGCTGCACTCCTCAATGGCGTCCATGCCCATACCCCCTCTCCCCAACCTCGATCCTAGGCAGCACTACTACTAGTGGCACCTCTGGTTGGGGCTGCGACCGATGGCGACGAGGATGACGACGACGGCCACGACAATGACAGGGATTTGTAGGAGGACAGCACCGTGGCATGGTGAAAGGTATAGGAGTGCAGTGTAGTGGAAAAGGGTGGTGGTTAGTTAGTTGGAGGTAGTGATGGCCATTAGCTAGCTCTATGCCCTGTGGGCCACCGCCATGGAAGCATGCACCAGCACTTGGCAACTGCTGTGGCATTGCTTGCTTACAAAATTGGGGTTGCTTGGGACTGAAGATGCGTGCATGTACAAAGACGGGTAGAGCTGGGAGTACCTAGCATTGGTGCACGCTTGAATCTGATCGGATCCTGCAGTATCAGTTACCCGATCTGATCTGACATTTCTGGTGCAGTTAACTGTTTTTTCAGTTTTGAACAACCGTTAAACGTAGCTGTTTTAGGAGTTTACATCAACAACTTTTGGCATGGCATAAGTACAGAACTAGTAATATGCACATTACTAAGTTTACATTTGCAGCGTTCTTACTGGATAGGACCTTCTTTGAACGCTAGCGACGGAAGACAACTTCGGAAGTCTGAAGAAAAAGGTAAGCAATATTTAGGTGCAGGCGAAGCTTTTCGCACGGTTAGAGTATTTCAATGGGTGTGACTATTTCTGGGTCGACTGAAAATTCTCAGTTAGGATGATATCATCAAATCACAAAGTAAATCATAGAAGTTGACTAAGCACGAACAGAACTAGCAAATCCTTATTTCAACAGAATAAACTAATGCCCCAATGATAAACATTGCACCTCATTGTCATATGTAGCATAATTTTATATTGCCACGTGCATGCATGGCCACTGTTTATTTGGTGTTTACAACACAATAATCTAGCTTACTATTCCCACCGTTCCAAAACCAAATTTATGAAAAATATGTCAATATCTACAACCTCAAACATAATATAGTACGAAATATATTGTAACATGAATCTGACAAACTATGTTGGGGTTATAGATGTTGATATTACCAAACTTAAGCTAGTATGTCCTAAGAAAAAACAAGAACTTACATGTTCATCTTGTGTAATAACGTTTTGTAGGCATGGGATTTCTGAAGGACTTACACAAGGACTTACATGTTCATCTTGTGTAAAGACCTGTCTCTCTTATCCTAAACCCAAACAAATCCATAGAATTTTCCTTTTTTTCATACAACCGAGCTATGATATTTGGTTACACAAGGAGACGACAACAGTTGGTTACCATTGGCTGAGGCAGCAGTGCTGGTTGGTGGTGCCAAGAGATGCTTGTTTAGGGTGGAAGCAAAGAAAGAGCTCACTCGCATGTGTAGAGAGGGCTCCCGTCCTGGTGTCTCGTTTGGCAGTTGGAAGTGAAGTCAGGGGAGGCACGAGTGCAGTGGTCTAAGCTTCGGTGGCCAGTGGGTATGGTCTCCGAATTCTCATCAGATCAGCTCACTCTTAGTGCATGCGGCAATGGGACACTTGGCTCCATTCTGGTCCTGGTAGGGTTGCGCTTCATGCCAAATCTTCCACTGCGCAGAGGGGTGATTATTACTTGGTAGTGCTGATTGTGTGTAAGGGTCATTACTCTTTAGAGGTTTCTTGGCTTAGTTCTCACTTAGTTGGAGATGATCATTGCATAGCAATCTGGTACGCGGCCCATATTTCATGACTGACACGATGAGTTCAATCCCGTGTACCCCGGTTCTTGTGCAACCGTTGCACCAGACTAAAAGTCCATAATAATAAAAAAATCTGAAAATAACAGTACACATTGATACAATATACTACCTCTGTTTCAACGAATAAGACGCACACGTATTTTAAGACGAACTTTGACCATCAAAATTGAGCAATAAAATCTTGATTATATTATATGTAATTAGTATCGTTGGATTCGTATTGAAAAGCACTTTTTAGTGATACTAATTTCATACAAATACTGTTTATCTATTTAAAGTAATTCTTGATCAAACACAAAGCCCGTAGAACGAGGACGCCTTATTCCTTGAAACGGAGGTAGTATATCTGCTATGTCATAAGTTTTTGTCATAGTTCAACTCATAGCTTGAGAAATAAAAAGGACAAATAATGTGGTAAAAAGTAGTTAACTGAAATTGAGCTATGATCGAGCCCGTTAACACTGTCCCAACTTTTTTGGGGAGTTGTGAATTGAAATTGTAACAATTTATTTGACATATTAAATACATCATATGTCTATGTACTCAATTATGTACTCCCTCCAATTCATATTACTTGTCCCTAGTATGTCTAGATACATTCCTATTAGCGACAATTAATATGGGTTAGAAGGAGTGCATACTTCAGAACTGAACATGTGTGTTATAGATGTTTGATGCAGAGGTTAAACTTAGGGCGTGTTTGATAGCCTCTAGCCAAATCTGCCCTCCGTGCAACATGGCGGGGACTGAATGCGCCTATGTAGGGAAAAAATGGTTTGCATGTTTTTAGGTTACCTGCAAGAATGGTTGGAAAAACTGGAATTCGTTATTTGGCTGGAAATGGTGCGCCTTTTTGGGCTAGGATAATGCAGATAGGGTGTGTTTGCTTGCATGCGAAACGGCCTTTGTGGTAACCTATTCTCTTAGTGGTGAGCTTACAAGCCACTTGTGAACAATAACTATTAAGTACTGAACGCAGTTAAACTCATACACATATACATATGATAACTAAAGGGTTAAGACACTACTGATTGTCAGTGACCGGCCCAAGAGGAAGGCCCAAGAGCACCAGGACCAAGCGCACACCGGCCCGGCTTCGAGACTGACGGCTGGTCCACGCAACTGGAGGGGAATAAATAGTCATCGTCGTCCTCCTGTCAAACTTGGCTAGTTGATAGCGGCTTCGGCCGGGAGAGGAGGAGAGATTTGTAATCGAATCCGTGTGGAGAATCCTGTGAGAATTATATAGAACTGCCATAGATCTCGTGTTCGAATTCTGATGGTAGCTAGGAGTTAACAATCTGGTATCAGAGCCGTTTCGATCTGGAGAATTTTTTTCCCCACCCACCCACCACCGCACCCGCCAGTACACCAGAAACAGATCTTCGACACCATGGTCAAGCTCGTCAACGAGCAGAAGGCGGAGGCGGCGGCGGCGCTTGTGGATCACAAGCGGGAGGCGCTAGATTTCCACGATATCACCATGGCAGCGATGGGTGAGATCCGTGATGAGATCGGTGCGATCCACACGCGATTCGAAGGCGGTGACCCCAAGTCCATGGCAGCGTTCGCGCCCGCTTCCACGCCACCTCTCACGCCGCGAGACAGCGAAGCTTGCCCGGACGGGCTCGGCGATGACAAACTACTCCGGGAGAAGGCCCATGACACCAGCGGTGTTTATGTGCCTCCTCCGGTCAGAGGTGCGCAAGGCAGTCGCCATCCTACTTTTCCTTCCGATGCTGCTTACCATAATTTCCTTCGCCCCGATAGCTCCTCCTCACATCACCGAGACACCGAGTCACACACACCACACTGTTCGCTGCCCAAAGTCGATTTACCAAAATTCGATGGCGAGTGCCCCAAGTTGTGGCAGCAAAGCTGCGAGGATTACTTTGCTCTGTACGGGACACATCGATCGATGTGGATTACCGTTGCTACCAAGAAGTTCGAAGGTGCTGCTGCGCGTTGGCTGCAATCGGTGCAACACAAAATAGCAACGGCCAGCTGGGAAGAGTTTTGTTCATGGCTTGTGGTTCGTTTTGGTCGAGATCAACACCAATCCATGTTACGCCAGTTATACCATATACACCAAATCAGTACCGTAGCAGCTTATATAGAAAGTTTTTCTGAACTCATAGATCAATTGACAGCTTATGGACCAAATTTAGACACCATGAACTATGTTACTAGATTCGTAGATGGTTTAAAGCATTCTGTAAGAGCTGTTCTCGCTATCCAGCGGCCAAAAGATCTCGATACTGCCTATTCCCTTGCTCTGTTGCAGGAAGAAGTGGGTGATCAACCGAGGCACTACCAGCATCCTCATCAACAGCAAATGATGCAACAGACTCCACCGCCCTTATTGGCGTTACCTCCACCAAGGCGACCGTTGCCATTACCTGCCCCTCCAATAGGCTCTTCTTCATCAAATGATTTTCCCTCCGGTTCAGCATCTGACACTAAGCAGAAGCAAGTGCAGACACATGGCAATTCAACTGATAGTAAATGGTCAACATTGCGCAATTACAGGCGTGCCCAAGGGCTTTGCTATACCGGCGAACGCTGGAGCAGGGATCATCGCTGTAGTGGCACCGTCCAATTGCATGTGCTACAAGAGGTCATTAATCTTTTTCAACCTGACTTATCTGATGATGAACATGAGTCTTCTGCCAATTCCTCCGCTGAATTCCATCTGATTCAGCCGGTGACGGTAATCAAGGACCCATGCACTCTCACATTTCAATTGCCTGGTGTAATACAAGGGCAGGCTGTGACAGTATTGGTGGACTCTGGCAGTACTCATTCCTTTCTCAATGACAAATTTGTCGAGCAACTATCAGATGTCACTACACTGAAGAATGTTCTGAGAGTTAAAGTAGCTGATGGAGCCAAGATGCAGAGTGATCAAGGGATCATGAACTATCCGTGGAGCTGTGATGGACATGAGTTTCATGCCAATTTCAAATTTCTGAAGCTTGGAACCTATGATGGGATATTGGGTCTTGATTGGCTGGCAACACACAACCCTATGAATGTCGACTGGGATGAGCGTTGGATGTCCTTTGATCATAATGGAGAACATGTCACCTTGCAGAGTCAACAGCCTGGACAATTTGCTTGCACTATTGTTGAGTTGTTATTGTTGCATGAATCTCAAGAGAGCACTGTACAGTTGCCAGAGGAAGTGCAGTCCATCCTACAACAATTCCATAAAGTGTTTGCTGAACCCGTAGGTTTACCTCCCAGGCGTTTGTGTGATCATTCTATTCCCCTTGTGCCTGGAGCCCAACCAGTCAACAAAAGAGCTTACCGATACACACCTCAACTCAAAGACGAAATCGAGAAACGGATCCAAGAGATGCTGGCCAGTGGTGTCATCCGGATCAACACTAGTGCTTTTTCTTCTCCAATTATCCTTGTGCGCAAGAAAGATAATTCATGGCGCATTGTAGTGGATTACAGACACCTCAATGCTCTGACAATTAAAAGCAAATATCCAGTGCCCATCATCGATGAATTGTTGGACGAGTTGGCAGGAGCATGTTGGTTTTCTAAACTGGATTTACGAGCTGGATATCACCAGATTTGTCTGGCACCAAGGGAGGAATTTAAAACAACATTTGCAACTCATCATGGACAATTTTAATTCATTGTGATGGCCTTTGGATTGATAGGGGCGCCTGCTACTTTTCTTAGCACCATGAATGATACACTGAAGGATTAGTTGCGCAAATTTGTGTTTGTATTTTTCGATGATATTCTGATCTATAGTACAAGCTATGATGATCACTTGAAGCATATTTCATTGGTGTTGCAGCGCCTACAAGAGCATCGTTGGCAAGTGAAAATGTCTAAGTGTGAATTTGCCCAACCTAGTATTGCTTATCTCGGACATGTTATCTCTGCGGTAGGTGTATCAACAGATCAGTTCAAAATAGCCACAGTGAGAGATTGGCCTTCTCCAACTTCTGTCAAGGAACTCCGAAGCTTCCTTGGCTTATCAGGATATTACAGGAAATTTTTGAAGAACTATGGAGTTATTGCAAAACCTCTGACCAACTTGTTGCGCAAAGGAGTTTTGTTTGTTTGGCCAATGAGACTGAACAATCCTTTCAAACACTAAAGCATTCCCTCATCAATGCTCCAGTGTTGAGTTTTCCTGACTTTGCTAAGCAATTCGTAGTGGAGACGGATGCCTCTGATAGTGGTATTGGTGTTGTACTCTTGCAAGCAGACCACCCCATTGCTTTTGTGAGCAGAGCATTGGGTCCACGCACAAAAGGGATCTCGACATATGAGAAAGAATACCTGGCTATTGTACTGGCAATTGATCAATGGCGCCCATATCTTCAGTGTGGGGAATTCAAAATCGTCACTGATCAGAGAAGACTTGCTCATCTCAATGACCAACACCTGCATACAGCTTGGCAGCATAAAGCATTGACCAAAATTCTAGGTCTACAGTATACTATAGTATACAAGAAGGGGAGCGATAATACAACGGCAGACGCTCTATCTCGCAGACCACATCACCATGCTCAAGTTGCTGCTATCTCTTCTGTTCGACCAGTGTGGATTGATGAGCTGGTTGAAGGATATCATAAGGATCCTACGGCAAAGGCGCTACTGGAACGATTGGCACTAAAACCTGAAGGTGTGGATGGATATGTACTCAAAGAGGGAGTCATTCGCAAGAAAGGGCGCATATGGATAGGTTTCAATTCAACCTTGCAAGCTCGTGTCACATTGGCATTGCATGCAAGTGCGTCGGGAGGTCATTCAGGTTTTCATGTTACGTACAGGCGCGTTAAACAGTTGTTTTCATGGCCGTTGATGAAGCAATTTATCAAGCGCTCAGTACAAGAATGCTTAACCTGTCAGCGCACTAAGCCAGAACGAGTTTGCTACCCTGGTTTGCTTCAACCGCTACATGTACCCAATCATGCCTGGGAAGTAATATCCATGGATTTTGTCAGTCGCTTCCCTAAATCTGGACGTTATGATGGTGTGATGGTCGTGGTGGACAAATTCTATAGGTTTTCTCATTTCATCCCAATTTCACACCCTTACTCTGCAGCTATCATTGCTCGCCTATTCCTCGACAACATTTACAAATTGCACAGTATGCCCGTGTCAATCCTCTCGGATCGTGATCCTATTTTCACAAGTCAATTCTGGAAGGAATTATTCCTTGGAGGCTTTCTTGCGTTGCTTTGCCCAGGTATGTCTGAAGAAATGGGTTGAATGGTTATCATTGGCAGAGTACTGGTATAACACTAATTGGCACTCGGCGCTGAATAAAATGCCGTTTGAGAATCTGTATAATCACCCACCACAACACTTTGGGATTGTGCCTGATGATGCTTGTCAGGTGACAGAGTTACAGCAGTGGCTTGATGAAAGATCTGCTATTGCTGAAGTGCTGCGACAACAACTTTTGAGAGTGCAATAGAAAATGAAAGCATCAGCGGACAAACAACGAATATTCCGGGAATTTGCAGTGGATGACATGGTGTTCCTGAAGCTGCAACCATACATTCAGAAATTCAGTGGTGCTCCGTTCTAATCAGAAACTAGCATATAAGTACTATGGTCCCTTTCGTGTACTTGCTCGAGTTGGAAAGGTTGCTTACCGACTAGAACTTCTTGAACACAGCAAAATCCACCCTGTCATACATGTATCTCAACTGAAGAAAGTGATCGGCCCTCATGTTCAGGTACACCAAAACCTCCCAGATGCCGATCCCTGTTTGCAGGTTCGTTTCAAGGTGCTGCAGCGATGAATCTGCTGCAGAGGAGCCTCGACAGTCTCGCAAGTACTGGTGCAATGGTTAGGTATGTCGGAAGAATTGGCCACCTGGGAAGATTCTGAAGCCTTGCGACGGCATTTCCCGGCGGCTCCCGCTTGGGGACAAGCGGTCTCTCAGAGGGAGGGGATTGTTAGCGACCCAGTGACCGGCCCAGGAAACGGCCCAGGAGGAAGGCCCAAGAGCACCAGGACCAAGCGCACACCGGCCCGGCTTCGAGACTGATGGCTGGTCCATGCAACTGGAGGGGAACAAATAGTCATCGTCGTCCTCCTGTCAAACTTGGCTAGTTCGTAGCGGCTTCGGCCGGGAGAGGATGAGAGATTGGTAATTGAATCTGTGTGGAGAATCCTGTGAGAATTATATAGAACTGCCATAGATCTCGTGCTCGAATTCTGATGGTAGCTAGGAGTTAAATCTGATCAACACCAATCATATTTCACAAAGCAAAAATAGTCCAGCAACACATACTTAATCAATGAACCGAAATATGTAACACCAGTACAACTAACATAAACCATCTACTCGTCGATTTCTGTGCCATCGATCAGGGCCAGGACAACTTAGTGCTCTTTGCGCTTCTAAACCACCTCAGAGCAAGAATAGTTAAAGATGACCACCATGGACACATATGACTTCACCATCTTGAATGTAAGGAAGTAGTGTATCATCATTTCGTAAGCAATGGCAAAACCTGACCACCCCTGATCCATGAGGAATCTCTCGTTGTTAATATGCCAGTTGCAGCTAGTGTTGGTCTTAAAGGTGATTGTCCTTGGGATCATACCCAAATAGGCTTCGAAGGCTTCCACGCTGGGAAGCATCCCTAACTAGGTGCTATAATCACCTTGGAGAAGTCGGTAGGGGAAATATCCTCACGGAAGTGGCCAATCTACGTCGGCCTCCCCCTCGACCTTTTGTTGGAGCTGCTTCTTTAGGAACCTCGATAGGTCACCCAAACTTTAGCTTTGAGTACTACAAAAATCGAAAGGAGATGATTAAATGAAATTTAGTAAGCAGAGGAAGACACATATTTAAAACCACACACGGTGTACCTCCAATAGTTGGACCTAAAGTACAATGGAACAAAACCTAACAATGGAGGTAGAGGCAGCCATTTAGATCTCCCTGTTGTCGATGGTCATGGTAGTGTTGAGGATGTGATCTAGGAAGAGGAATCGCTGACTAAGATGAGAAAGGAGAGTGAAGAGGGAGAGCGGCACTAGAAAATGAGAGGTGCAGGAATTTATGGCTCATGTTCCTGGAGGGACGCCTCGTCTCATGCTCTCCTAGGTGTGGGCACTTGCGTGCCTCCTATTAGAGTATATTCTCGGTAGTTGGAATTGTAATCTATCTCTAGTATTCTTGGATTCCAATACTTGTACTACTATATAAAGAGCCCATTGAGGCTCCGATCAATACAACTATTATTTTCCAATTATCATGGTATCAAACACCTAGGTTTCCGCCCTCGGCATGGCTCCGCCGCCTCTCATCACCAAGGCCAAGTTCCGCACCGCTGGAGCTCCCTCCTCTTCTACTTCCTCCTCTAACCCAAGCTCAGTTAACCACCAATACAATCTAAAATGACCTCAAATTCTCTAGCCGATACAATCACTAATGTCTCTCCCCGTTCATACTAATCTCGCTTGATATCGCCACTCACAGTTACTACCATTGGTGCCACCTCTTCTTTATTCACCTCGGTCTGTTGCGGCCTTAGCCAACATATTCATCCAACCTCTACGTTGCAGCCTCGTGATCCTTGTTGGGTGTAGGATAACCTCGCAATCATACAATGGATCTATAGTCGGATCTCCACCGAGATCTTGAACTTTGTCTCCAACGATGTCGATGCCGCCATCGAACTTTGGACCTCTGTTCAACAATTGTTCTAGGACAAATCCGGCACGCGTATCAATGTGCTTCACACCGAGCTTCGTGCCATTATCCAAGGGGATTCCCCGGTGACTATTTTCTGGCAACAGATCAAGCCATCGGCGATGAATTTCGTGAGCTTCACGATCACGTTGAAGATCACGCCCTCATCAACGCCCTCATCGTTGGCCTCAGTGACCAGTTCAAGAAGGAGGTGATCTACCCCTCCTTCGCAGAAGTCCGTTCTCTCCTGCAGCTCGAGGCATAGAAGCAAGCTCGTAAAGCACTCGTCCACCTCAGGTTTTCCACAACACTGTCTAGCCTGCTGCACCGGCTCCACCTGCCGCACCACCGGCGCCTGCATAACCACCTCCAGGATGGCATCTGAGTCCTAACTACCATCGGAAGCATCTAGTGTATCATCCTCTACAACCTCGCCCTGTCTTCCCTCCGTCGCCATCATCATCAACTTTGTCGGCTTCTGCTCCACCGACATGGCACCATGCAAAAAGACCCCTGGACTAGTCTCGTTCAGCCATTTCCCATGCCTTGGCCTGCTCCATCTCCCTACGGTGTCTCTCGATCATACACGGGCACATGGAGCCCTAGACTTTGCCCCTCCATCGGGCCCACTAGCCTCCTCGGCTCCCGATCGTCGCCTCAAGACTACAACGCGACAACTGCACCACCACCTCATGGCGCACCTGGACCTCCTAAAAGAACATATCTCCTTAAGTGGTTTTGGTGTTGATGACAATGGTTGCGTTTAACTAATTATTTGTATAAGAATTGCCCAAAAGATTGAAGAGCTTTATTTCTGTCTTGCTATTTCTCTCTATGGATGATTCATGCCGTGAGAGAATTATGTGGGATTCATTACTTCTATTCAAGTACTCTGCAATTGGGAAATTCTATTTGCATCAACTAGTGTCAAAGAATGGAAGAATAAATGAAGAAGAAAATAATAAAAAGAAGAAAAGGAGAAAAGGAGAAAAGGAGATGGGTGCGCGGGAGCTCCCCTGGCTGGTGGTACCGCTGGTGAGGGTCCGGTACCACCGCTAGGACACTGCTGGTTGTACCGCCATGGGTACCGCCCAGGGTACCGGCAAAAGGGACTTGCTCCCAGTAGCCTTGGTCGCGCGACCGGTACTATGGCCGATGGTATCGCCCCGGCATGGCCGGTAGTACCGGCCTCCCGCCTCCTGCGGCAGCCAAGCTCCCCCCCTCCGCTCGCTGATGTTTGCCACGTCGACAAAGGGGACGGTACTACCGTCCAGGGAGCCTCCAACGGCAGGATTCACATGGGGTATAAAAAGGCTTCTTCTTCCCCAAATGGAGTCAACCCTTCTTGCACATCTTCTTGAACTCCATTGCTAGAGCTTAAATTTCCTAGATCTCTCTACTCCCCCACTCAAACTTCACAATATTTGAGGATTCGGTAGAGGAGACCTAGATCTATACTTCCACCAAAGGTATTTGTATTTCATCATCATTCTTAGTGGATCTTTGTGAGGTGACCTCGAAGATACTCTTCGTGTAAAGCTTCGTGGTTACTGATGACCCACAAGTATAGGGGGTGTATCGTAGTACTTTCGATAAATAAGAGTGTCGAACCCAACGAGGAGCAGAAGGTGTTGACAAGCAGTTTCGATGAAGGATTCACTGTAAATGCTCACAGACAAGTATTCAGGGGGTTTTAATATAGCAGTTGAATAAAGTACAAGTAAGTAAAGTGCGAGAGAAATAATTGCAGCGAGTGGCCCAATCCTTTTTAGCACAAAGGACAAGCCGGTTGTTTACTTATAATGACCAAACATTCTTGAGGACACACGGGAATTTAGTCTAGTGCTTTCGCTTCATATAGCTGATTAATCTTCATTGTTTTGATAAGTGTTGTGTGGGTGAACCTATGCTAATGCACCGCCCTTCCTAGGACTAATACATACTTGTGATTATACCCCTTGCAAGCATCCGCAAATACAAGAAAGTAATTAAGATAAATCTAACCACAGACCTTAAACTCCGAGATCCTGCTATCCCTCCCGCATCGATATACCAACGGGGGTTTAGGTTTCGTCACTCCGGCAACCCCGCAATTAGCAAACGAATACAAGATGTATTCCCCTAGGCCCATAAATGGTGAAGTATCATGTAGTCGACGTTCACATGACACCACTAGAAGAATAACACCACAACTTAAATATCATAACATTGAATACTAACCAACATAATTCACTACTAACATTTAGACTTCACCCATGTCCTCAATAACTAAACGAACTACTCACGAGACATCATATGGAACATGATCAGAGGTGATATGATGATGAATAACAATCTGAACATAAACCTTGGTTCAATGGTTTCACTCAATAGCATCAATAACAAGTAGAAATCAATACCGGGAGAGTTTCCCCTATCAAACAATCAAGATCCAACCCTAATTGTTACAGCGGTGACGAGGTGCAGCGGAGGAGATGGCGGTGATGATGGTGATGATGATGGAGATGATGTCCAGCTCGATGTCGGTGACGATGGCGTCGATTTCCCCCTCCGGGAGGGAATTTCCCCGGCAGATTTCAGCCTGCCGGAGAGCTCTTTTCTCTCTGGTGTTTTCCGCCCCGCAGAGGCGGCTGTGACTCTTCGCGACTATCCTCCGGGGCTTAGGTTTTCGGGACGAAGAAGTACGCGAAGGAGAGGAGGCCAGAGGGGGCTGTGGGCACCCTCCCCACATGGCGGCGTGGCCAGGGCAGGGCCCGCGTCGGCCTATGAGGGGGGCCCATGGCGGCCCTCCTCGGCTCCCCCTTTTGGCTACCTCCGTCTTCTGGAAAAATAGGATTTTCAGTATAATTCCCGTCAATTGTTGATCTTCCGAAATATTGCATTCACTACAAGAAAAGTTCTGATAGACAACGTCTCAAAATCGTCCGCTAAGGGGTATTTTTCGTCGCCCATGGGCCTAACCCGACGATATGGGTTCTGTTGTGGAAACTGCGTCGAGCAAAGTCCAACGACGTTTTTCGGTCCGTCGCGGTTGGGCGCCCTTCCGCCACGGAAAATCGGACCGTTGCGCAAGTGTTTCCGGGAGCCCGTTGATCGCCGACGTCATGCAACTGACACGTGGCAGACGCCGTTAACTGGCAGTTAACGGCGTTAACCGGCTGAAACCCCGTGGTAGATGGTAGGCCCACACGAGGCCTGCCACGTCTTAAGCGGGCCGGGCCAGCTGACATAGTTTGACCGGTCAACTATATAGCTGGGCTGGTCCATTAGTTACGTGGGCCGGGCCTAACCTCTAAGGTTGATCGGTCAAAACTTAAATGGGCCGGCCCATTTAACATGTGGGGTCCACCTTACGGCCTGCGGGCCGGCCCAAGAAGCAAGTGGGCCGGGCCGAAACACGAGTGGGTCCCACTTTCTCGTTAAAGGGCCGGCCCATTTAGTGTGTGGGGTCCACCGTGTAGCAAGTGGGCCGGCCCAAAAACACGAGTGGGTCCCACTTTCCGGTTAAAGGGTCGGCCCATTTAGTATGTGGGGTCCACCATATAGCAAGTGGGCCGGCCCAAGAAGATAGTGGGGCGGGGCAAGAACACAGTGGGACCCACTTTCTCCGTTAAAGGGCCGGCCCATTTGGTGTGTGGGGTCCACCATATAGCAAGTGGGCCGGCCCAACAAGATAGCGGGCCGGGCCAAAAGCACGGGTGGGTCCCACCTTCCTGTTAAAAGGCCGGCCCATTTAGTATGTGGGGTCCACCATATAGCAAGTGGGCCGGCCCAACAAGATAGTGGGCCGGGCCAAAAACCCATGTGGGTCCCACCTTCCTGTTAAAGGGCCGGCCCATTTAGTATGTGGGGTCCACCATATAGCAAGTGGGCCGGCCCAACAAGATAGTGGGCCGGGCCAAAAGCACATGTGGGTCCCACCTTCCTGTTAAAGGGCCGGCCCATTTACCATGTGGGACCACCATATACCAAATGGGCTGGCCCAACAAGATAGTGGGCCGGCCCAATAAGCATGTGTTATCCCACTATCGTGTAACCGGGCCGGCCTACTAAAGAAGTGGGCCGGCCCAAAATGAAAGTGGGTCCCACACTACTATAAGTGGGCCGGCCCAATCTGTTGTAGTGCCCTACTTGTTTGACTAGTCAACATGCATTAAATTTCATGAGCCTAAAATCTGATATCAATGATACACACAATTGCATACACAAATAAAACAAGTAGGAAAATTACAAGGCAATTCATGTGCCCAAATAAAAAAATTACATAGAATCATTGAGGACTTCTATTAGCATCATCAATAACACGTTGACATTTGGCAATCGCCTTGATTGAATCTTGTGTACTCTTTGTCAACATATCGCCTACGGATCTTAAAGCAGACAATACCATGTCTTTTATAAAGTACATCCTTGAGATATTTATTGTTTGATGAAAGCAATGGTCTAGGTTGACGGCTATGAGAAGATGCATCGGAAGAAATATCGAAGTTTTTGTGGGCCTCACTTCTAATGAAGATTGCTTCATCAAACCGCATTCCGATAATAATGCAAAAAGAGTTAAACGATGAACTATGCAAACATTTATTATGCAATGTAGATATAAGATAATAACAAGTTGCATAAATAAGACAATGTATGGAACTTGTACTAAGCACAAACTTACATCATAATGTTGCACAGGGTCGCTACGGATCCTTTTTGGCGACTATCTTCTAATGATGATCGCTTCATTAAAATCGCATTCTGGTAACATTGCAAACATAGTTACAACAATTAACTATTCAAACATGTATTACGCAATGTAGAGATCAGATAACGGCATGTAGCAGAAATAAGCACAAGATAAGATAAGATGCATGTACTAAGCACATACTGGCTCGCTGCAGGTCCTTCTCTTGCGTGCACTAGTCGTGGTCAACATGCCTGTCATTTTAGGTTCAGCCATCAAGTGAAATGCTAATCCTCCCGCTCCATTGTCCTTAATCTGTGTTTAGATATCACATTTAAGACCAAGTCAGCTGGTTTCAAATAACAAAAAACTTGAGCTGCCAAATGAATAAGCCAATATTTACCAGATATCGATTAAAACCAACTAGATGTTGCTTTGCATGAGATACGAATTTCGGACATTCGTATTTAGAGTAGGGTAATGCCAAGGTTTTCCACATAAAGTAAACTGGCATTAAGAATGACCAAATGTCGAGTTCAAATCACCTTCGCAGCTTCTCCAAGACA